>NW_020664372.1:38172569-38247543 GCF_002925995.2 Terrapene triunguis
AATAAGTGCCGCATTCCTCAGTAGATGGTTCTGACGTTTTGGTGTAACCCCGGGAAGGGGGGGGGGGGGGGGGGAGGAGACACATGACCCCCCGTGTGTCCCCCCCGTGTTGGCCTCTGTCATTCGGTGACCCCTAATTTGTGTGTTACGTGAAGGGGCAAATAACACTTCCTTATTCACTTTCTTCACACCATTCATGATTTTACAGACCTCTACCATCCTCCTCCCCCCACATCTTCTCTTTTCCAACGTGAACAGTCCGTCTTTTTACTCACTCTTCATACGTAAGCTGTTCCATACCCTTAATCAATTTGTTGCCCTTCTCTGTACTTTTCCCAATTCTTATGTTTCCTTTTTGAGACAGGGTGACCAAAACTACATGCAATGTCAAGGTGGGGTGTAAAATGGATTTACACCTCTACCCCGATATAACGCTATCCTCGGGAGCCAAAAAATCTTACCGTGTTGTAGGTGAAACTGCGTTATATCGAACTTGCTTTGATCTGCCGGACTGCACTGCACACCCCCCCCCCGAGCACTGCTTTACCACGTTATATCAGAATTCGTGTTATATCAGGTCGCGTTATATCGGGGTAGAGGTGTATATAGTGGCATTATGATATTTTCTGTCCTTTTATCTATCCCTTTTCTAATGGGTCCTAACATTGTGACTGCCATTGCACATTAAGCAGATGTTTTCAGAGAACTAGTCATGATGACTCCAAGTTCTTTTTCTGGAGTGGTAACAGCTAATTTAGACCCCATCATTTTGTATGTATAGGTGGGAGCATGTTTTCCAACGTGCATTACTTTGCATTTATCAACACTGAATTTCATCTGCCATTTTGTTAACAAATCACCCAGTTTTGTGAGATCCCTTTGTAACTCTTCACAGTCTCCTTTGGACTTAACTATGTTGAGACATTTTGTATAGTTTTCAAAATTTACCCCTTCTTCCAGATCAGGGGTAGGCAACCTATGGCACGCATGCCGAAGGCAGCACGCAAGCTGATTTTCAGTGGCACTCACACTGCCCGGGTCCTGGCCACCGGTTCGGGGGGGCTCTCCGTTTTAATTTAATTTTAAATGAAGCGTCTTAAACATTTTAAAAACCTTATTTACTTTACATACAACAATAGTTTACTTATATATTATAGACTTATAGAAAGAGACCTTCTAAAAACGTTAAAATGTATTACTGGCATGCGAAACCTTAAATTAGAGTGAATAAATGAAGACTCGGCACACCACTTCTGAAAGGTTGCCGACCCCTGTTCCAGATCAATTAGGAATATGTTGAACAGCACAGATACCTCTGAGACCCCACTATTTACCTCTCCACTGTGAAAACTGATCTAGCCTTTGTTTTCTATCTTTTAACCAGTTAATGATCCATGAGAGGACCATCTCTCTTATCCCATGAATCTTTACTTTGCTAAAGAGCCTTTGGTGAGGGACCTAGTCAAAGTCTTTCTGAATATCCATGTACACTATATCCAGTGGATCACTCTTATCCACATACTTGTTGACACTCTCAAAGAACTCTAATAAATTGGTGAGGCATGATTTCCCTTTACAAAATAGATGAACACAGTATGTTGGAAAGGAGTTCATTTGTCTGATAATTCTGTTCTTTGCCATAGTTTCAACCAATTTGCCTGGTACTGAAGTTAGGCTTACCAGTCTGTAATTGCCAGGATCACTTCTAGAGCCTTTTTAAAAAAAATCAGCATCAGATTAGCTATATGCCAGTCATCTAGTACAGAGGCTGATTCAAGCAATAGGTTACATACTACACTTAGTAGTTCTGCAATTTCATATTTGAGTTCCTTCTGAAATCTTGGGTGAATACCATCTGGTCCCAGTGATTTATTACTGTTTAATTTACCAATTTGTTTCAAAACCTCCTCTACTGACACCTCAATGTGGGACAATTACTCACATCCGTTATCCAAAAAGAATGGCTCAGGTTGTGGGAATATCCCTCACATGCTATGCAGTGAAGACCAATGCAAAGAATTCATTTAGCTTCTCCACAACAGTCTTGTCTTCCCTGAGCACTTCTTTAGCACCTTGATCATCCAGTGGCCCCACTAATTGTTTGACAGGCTTCCTGCATCTGAGGTACTTAAAAAAAATTTGGTATTAGTTTCTCTGTTTTTTTTCTAATTGTTCTTCAAATTCTCTTTTGGCCTGCCTAATTATACTTTTACACTTGAAATCAGTCTTGAGAATTCAGTTTACTTTAAAAGAACACAATTTTTTTTCACCATCTAGAGATGACTTATGTAAAATTAAACATAATCTGGAAAACTGACAGAAAATTATCTGACTTCTGTGAACTGCTTAGTAAATGCAGAATGTTAACTGCATTGCTAAAGGAGATCCAGAACATTCTACAGATTAACCATGCATTTTGTCCATTATATGGTTATATCTTGAAGTGTTTTCTCATTACAATGCCACAAAGTTTGAACAGTGAGAGGACTAGTATCCTGCACAGACTGCTGCTTCCAGTACTTATTTATGGGCTACGTTTATTTACTATATTTATGGACTCTGTTTATAAAATCTGAATTTAGAAATGTCTGAACTATTTTTTTATCCGGATTTTTGTTTGTTTTTACTTCAAATGTGATTATAGTTGGAAAACCTACAATATAAAAATAGCACTGTTACTCAACAGATCTGGTTCTGTGTGTATTTTACAGATCTATCTGCTGACTTCAGTGACAAAAATTACTACTGCTAATAGTACAGAGTTAATCCAGCTAGGGGAGAGTGAGACAGCTTCTATTCCAACTTGGACATCATCATCTATATGAAGCCTGGGTGGATGGGGTGCAATTGTTACATGCCATGCCATGGTCTAAAATGCCAGTGTATGCAGGCAAAATCCAGTTCCACATTTCACTTACATGTGTTATCTCAGTCTATCTTAATGTATGGCTGAGATCAGCACCTGAATGAAAAACAGCTGGCTGAAGCTGAACACAGGCAAGACAGAGGCAAATTTAGGGTCTGTGTAGATCAGTGGTTCTCAATCCATGGCCTACTTGCGGCCCAATCGGCGCACAGCTGTGGCCCATCTGACATCCTCAGGGCCATACAGGTAGTATAGATATTGGGTGGATACCGCCCATATAACACAGAGAGCTGCATATGCAGCCCACAATGGTAAATAAGTTGAGAACATTAGAAGAGCTTCAATTATTCCAGATCACAATAGCTCGCCTTCTCTTCAGCATCAGTTGCTGAAAGCACATATTCTCAGTGCTGCGCTCACTACACTGGCTCTCCACTTAATACTGGGCAAGTTTAAAGTCACAGGCTTAACTTTCAAGGTCCGTCCATGAAATTGACCTTCAATATCTCAGAGTGCGCTCACTGCTGACAAGGATTTCCTGATATCTACGTTCCTCTGGAATTATGAAGGTGTTCCACCTCAGGGATGAAGCTGATGAGAGTAGAAGACACAGCAGAACAAGACTTTGGAACATATCATCAGAGGAGATAAGAATAACCACTAATCTCACTACCTTCAGAATATATTAAAGAATATTTTTAATTGACCAACTATCTGGGGTTATAGGAAAGAAAAGCAGACCTTGGGCCATTTGGGGGTATTTAATTTATTTATTTTAAACATTTCGGGAAGTGCTCAGATACTACAGTAATATTCTAGATCTATTGATCTAGATTTTAACAAAATTTATACTACAAAATCTTAATTGCTGTTGATGAAGCGCAAACCAGAAAGAACACAGTTTACACTTCTCGCATGATATTCTTATCGACAAACTAGGCAAATACAATTTAGATGGGGCTACTATAAGGTGGGTGCATAACTGGCTGGATAACCGTACTCAGAGAGTTGTTATTAATGGTTCCCAATCCTGCTGGAAAGGCATAACGAGTGGGGTTCCGCAGGGGTCTGTTTTGGGACCGGCTCTGTTCAGTATCTTCATTAACGACTTAGATATTGGTATAGAAAGTACGATTATTAAGTTTGCGGATGATACCAAACTGGGAGGGATTGCAACTGCTTTGGAGGACAGGGTCATAATTCAAAATGATCTGGACAAATTGGAGAAATGGTCTGAGTTAAACAGGATGAAGTTTAACAAAGACAAATGCAAAGTGCTCCACTTAGGAAGAAAAAATCAGTTTCACACATACAGAATGGGAAGAGACTGTCTAGGAAGGAGTATGGCAGAAAGGGATCTAGGGGTTATAGTGGACCACAAGCTAAATATGAGTCAACAGTGTGATGCTGTTGCAAAAAAAGCAAACGTGATTCTGGGATGTATTAACAGGTGTGTTGTGAGCAAGACACGAAAAGTCATTCTTCCGCTCTACTCTGCTCTGGTTAGGCCTCAGCTGGAGTATTGTGTCCAGTTCTGGGCACCGCATTTCAAGAAAGATGTGGAGAAATTGGAAAGGGTCCAGAGAAGAGCAACAAGAATGATTAAAGGTCTTGAGAACATGACCTATGAAGGAAGGCTGAAAGAATTGGGTTTGTTTAGTTTGGAAAAGAGAAGACTGAGAGGGGACATGATAGCAGTTTTCAGGTATCTAAAAGGGTGTCATAAGGAGGAGGGAGAAAACTTGTTCACCTTAGCCTCTGAGGATAGAACAAAAAGCAATGGGCTTAAACTGCAGCAAGGGAGGTCTAGGTTGGACATTAGGAAAAAGTTCCTAACTGTCAGGGTGGTTAAACACTGGAATAAATTGCCTATGGAGGTTGTGGAATCTCCATCTCTGGAGATATTTAAGAGTAGGTTAGATAAATGTCTATCAGGGATGGTCTAGACAGTATTTGGTCCTGCCATGTGGGCAGGAGACTGGACTCGATGACCTCTCGAGGTCCCTTCCAGTCCTAGAATCTATGAATCTATGAATCTACACAACACTGATAGGAAAAAAGAACCCTCTCAAAATTGAATCTGGAAATCACTGAGACAATGAAACTTCACAAAATTTAGAGTCAAATTAAAATATTTCAGAGCCACAGAGAAGGCTGTCATGACTCCCTCAGCTACTCAGCCCCCTTCATTAAATCTCACTCCTGAGATCCCCTTTTCCAGGAGATGTCGGCAGAAGCCTCCAGCCTGGAGCCTACCAATTGTCTGACAAATCCCAAGTGATTTTGCAAGATAGTGGTTTACTGTAGGAGCCTAAGGGGGAAAAAAACTGAGTTACAACTTTCCATTAAACACACGCAATAGTATTCTATTGTTCTGTGTGGAGTTATCTGTGTCAAATGATGTGACCTTCAAATCTGCTTACCTCCCCAGAGTCAGATTTAATTTTTATGTCATTAGTGATACCGCTATGACACAAAATTTCCTGCATGGGGGCATTTCAAGATGCTAATGCTTAATCAATGTGACACCATTTAAAATATATAACACTAAGATCTGCCTTTCCTATTTACTCAATAAGCACTCAGCTGTTTTGGAAAATGAGGATTCTTAAATAACACTGTCTTTCATTTAAAAAAAAAAAAAAGAATATTCCTATTTCTTATTTAGAATTTTTCACATCTATTTTCACAACTGCAAATAGCCTCTCTCTGATTCTCATACATAGAATCATAGAAGATTAGGGGTGGAAGAGACCTCAGGAGGTCATCTAGTCCAACCCCCTGCTCAAAGCAGGACCAATCTCAACTAAATCATCCCACCCAGGGCTTTGTCAAGCCGGGCCTTAAAAATCTCTAAGGATGGAGATTCCCTAGGTAACCCATTTCAGTGCTCACCACCCTCCTAGTGAAATAGTTTTTGCTAATATCCAACCTAGATCTCCCTCACTGCAACTCGAAACGATTACTCCTTGTTCTGTCATCTGCCACCACTGAGAACAGCGGAGCTCCATCCTCTTTGGAAACCACCCCCGCCTTTCAGGTAGTTGAAGGCTGCTATCAAATCCCCCCTCACTCTTCTCTTCTGCAGACTAAATAAGCCCAGTTCCTCAGCCTCTCCTCATAAATCATGTGCCCCAGCCCCCTAATCATTTTCATTGCCCTCCGCTGGACTCTCTCCAATTTGTCCACGTCCTTTCTGTAGTGGGGGGCCCAAAACTGGAGATGTAGCCTTACCAGTGCCGAACAGAGGGGAATAATCACTTCCCTCAATCTGCTGGCAATGCTCCTACTAATGCAGCCCAATATGCCGCTAGCCTTCTTGGCAACAAGGGCACACTGTTGACTCATATCCAGCTTCTCACCCACTGTAATCCCCAGGTCCTCTTCTGCAGAACTGCCGCTAAGCCAGTCAGTCCCCAGCCTGTAGAAGTGCATGAGATTCTTCCGTCCTAAGTGCAGGACTCTGTACTTGTCCTTGCTGAACCTCATCAGATTTCTTTTGGCCCAATCCTCCAATTTGTCTAGGTCACTCAGGACCCTATCCCTACCCTCCAGCGTATCTATCTCTTCCCCCCAGCGTAGTGTCATCCGTGAACTTGCTGAGGGTGCGTTTATATTTAAATTGAATTACAAAGTGCAAATAGTTGTTATTCTATAGAAACAACTTGGTATTACTGACACTAGATAACCTCTCTTCGGACCTGTTTATGCTAGGAAAATAATTTGTAGTTGAAAAGTTGTCATGGACAAGTCACACCAAATAGCCCATGAGATTGAAATGAGCTTGGAAATAGTTTGGTTACTAGTATAATCAAGGAGAAAAAGTTTAAGATCAGTCTGAGAATGGTAAATGGAGGTTTCTTACAGTAACTGAAGGTTCTTCGAGATGTGTGGTCCCTATCTGTATTCCACACATGGTACACATGCGCGCCATGCACCAGAGCCCAAAAATTCTTCAAAGCAGTGGGCACGAAAGGCAGTGCGGGTCAAAGCCTCTCCAGTTCCTTTTCTTACAGCAAGCCAACTGGATGCGAAGCAGAGAGGAAGGAGGGCAAGTAATGGAATGTAGATTGGGACCGTCCACCTCTAAGAATCTCCAGTTACGATAAGTAATCTCCATTTCTTCTTCAAGTGATTGTCCCTATATGTATTCCACACGTGTGTGACTGGCAAGCAATGTTCAGATGAGATGAGGGTGTGAGGGAGGTTGCAGCAGAGATGCTTGTAGTACTTCCCTTCCTACAACTGCATTTGCAAGTTGCTGCTCTGCAAACATCTTACAGTGGAACGTCCAATAGGGATACCATGGAGACAGCTTGTGCTCGCATGCACTGAGCTGTAACACCATCAGGAGGGGGAATTTTTGCTATTTTGTAGCATTTTAAGATGCATCCTGAAACCCACTTAGAAAGCCTGTGGGAGGATATGGCTTGTCCAAATGATCTTTCTGCTCTGGCAATAAAGAATGTCAGAAATTTGCTGGGGGGGTTGATTTTTTGCCGGTAGAACACCAGCCTGACGTTGAGAAAGTGAAGTGTCCTGTCTTTGGAAGAAGCATGGAGTTTTGGGGAAAATACAGGTAAGCATATTGTCTGATTGATGTGGAACTCAGAAACAATCTTGGGAAGAAATCTGAGATGTAACTGACAGAAAAACTATTTTAAAGTGTTTTATATTACAGTTTAAATATCGAGTGACAGAGGACATGATTCCGACTCAGGACATGCAGGGGTAAGAAAGAACTGGAGAGGCGTTGACCCAAACTACCCACTACCTCCTCAGTCGGGAACACCAAGGGAGCTAATACGCATGTGCGGGTCAACAGACGCTGCTTTGAAGAATTTCTGGACTCCAGCACATGGCGTGCATGTGTACCCACGTGTGGAATACACATAGGGACCATCACTTGAACAACAACAATACAGTAACAAGGTAACTGCCATTGGTAAAAACCTATGCCTAAAGATGACCTGAATGATTTAAAAAAGGGGGAAGATGATGTTATGGAGACTGGAGAACTACTGAAATTACATCACAAGAGTATAGAACAAACACTGAGCAATAGGTAGGTAGGAATTTTTAAAGTCATATGGTTTTATAAACACCTAATCACTTAAATTAGATAACATTTCAGAAAAAAAATGTCTTTATTAAAGAT
The DNA here is from genome assembly GCF_002925995.2 of Terrapene triunguis. Lineage (NCBI taxonomy): Eukaryota > Metazoa > Chordata > Testudines > Emydidae > Terrapene > Terrapene triunguis. The sequence continues at coordinate 38,180,594 of NW_020664372.1, forward strand.
TCTACCATCTTTCAGGCCTCTGTACATAAAATAAGAAGGAAAAAAGGGCACAATCACAACTTTTAAAAGTATCTTTTCAAGTCATCTTTAAGATTTAGAGGAACTACATGGCAATTAAAGAGTTAAGTTGCAGTGAAGAAAACCTCCCACAGGAGGACCAAACCCTTGTCCCTGCTTGGGAATAGCCCCAGTAGAACAATCAGTGGCCAGCAATCAATGTCGCTATGTAGATGCTTCTCCCTAATTATAAATAAGGACAAGCCTTTGTTTTTTGCCTGCCAAGTTTCCACTCCTCTTGTCTACTTCGTTCTTCTGAACAGGCAGCATATTGAAATTTATAAAAATAAAATAAGTAGGCAGAATGAAGGGGGAGTGCAGGGAGAGTCCACTACACAAGACAAAGCTGGAAGATTTAATATTAGACCTACCAGCCTTCATATAACCCCTTAATGAAAAGACCAAAGAATAAATTTGAAGGGAATGTGACAATAGAGGAAAAATTATATACATCAAGTCATGCAAAAGGAAACAAAAAATTAGAAGGAAAAATTTAAGTGTTTATCTGTATGTTATACTGATGTGACATGCTCTGTGGAAGATAAATCCCAATAGACTTATTGCTGATCATAGACTGATGCCAACTATAGTGATTCTGTCAGTTCAAATGGAGAGCAATGTTTCCGTTAATCTTTAAATAAAAAAATAAAAAGGTAAAATAATGAGAAACTACTGCCTAGGCTGGCAATATTGAAGATAATATATGGAAAATTTTATGAAATGTTAAAGAACCCTTCCCTGCCTGGTTAAGATTTCACTAAATCTTTAGCAATCTCAACATTTGAAATAGTTAAAATGATCTGGTCCTAATTTGTTCTTCCTCATGTTTCACTTTGCCATAGCAAACATCACTGGTCTCTGAATTAAACTTTATTAGAAGCATTAGTACATTCACTGATTTTAGAAACAAAGAACACAGTTCTCAAATGCATGAATTTAACCTTGATCTTACATGAAAGGACACAGCTCAGAACCAACATACCCTGCTACATTTTATTGCTAATCCCTTGGAACACTATTAGCCACTTTTCAAGGGATTTCACTTTATACTGTCTATAAAATACTGAAAATAAAACTGAACTGCTGACCTTCTGTTCCCCAATAAAAAAAATCATATACTGTATTCACTTTTTGTGTTCGAAGTAGAAACGATGCAGGTATTTTAGAGTTTGATCAGAAGGATAAAGCGAGCATCTCTGAAAAGAAAGAAAAAAAATATTCTGCCCTCTTCTTTTTCTTCAAAGAAACCAACTGGATTAGTGGGATTAAGTGATCTTTATCAATCTTGCTGTGTTCGGTATATAAATATTCCATAAAATTTACTGAATTCCAGAACTCTACAGCAGCATTACAAACAACCTGTGGAAATTTGCTTTCACACAAATTTTACATTTTTTGGTTCACAGATGTATTATTCATTGTTTTAAATCGAGAATGTATGTCTAGATTTGTTAAATTTTTCAACTACTGTTACTTCAAATATTCAGAATATTTCTGAAGTCACTAAAAGCTGAATTCTATACCCTTTTTTGAAGCGGGGGGGGGGGGGGAGAAGAGAGGGCACAAATTCTGCCCAGTTTGTTCATTAAGTTTCAAGGCCAAACTGCACCTCTGACTTACATCTCATTTATACCTGAACTTCACATAGCTGCTTGGGAAATCTCTGAGACTGGGACACCTCATAGAGAGGCATCAGAGGCTAGCTGAGGTCTGGTGGAATTAGTGCTAATCCAGGTAGGTGGATCTAAGTGGGCCACCACATGACTAATCTTAATGCAGTCTGAGAAATATTTATGCAGACTGAGAGAAGATAGGTTGCTCTTTCATTCTGCTGGCAAACACTAGGAACAGTCAAGGAGAATTCTTAAATAGGTTCATTCTGTCCAGGTAGTATGAGAGACAGCTAACAGTGTGCAAGGTATGAAGTTCTGGCTCTCCCCTAGCAGTGAGAGGTTTGGACAAGATGACAGGTAGGTGAATCAACTGATTAAGATTAACACCAGAAATCATTTTAGGCAATAACCTCCGGTGAGGTCTCAGTCAGTCACTTTGTCCTAAAATAATGATTCCTTTATTTACATTGTGTTTTCCATAAGTAGATCTTAGAGAGTTTCTCAATCTTTCAATGTATTTATCCACACAACACACACAACAAATTTCCACCCCAATTTTACAGATTGAAACTGAAGCACAGAGAGGCTAAGAGACTTGCTCATGTCATACAGGAAGTCCATGGTGGACCAGGGAACCGAACCCAGATCTCCCACATCCTAAGCCAATGCCTTAACCACTGGAACATCAGCCCTTTTCTTTGAAGTCAGAACCTTCAGCATCCTGGGCAAAGATCTTATCTCTACAACAGGCATCTGCCTCTTATAGCAGGGGTGGCCAACCTTACTGGCCCTCTGAGCTACATATGACAATCTTCAGAAGTTCGAGAGCCGGGGCACACCTGCCGGGAGCTGTGGGTTAGAGTTTCAGCCCCACTCTTGCTGAAGACCTGAGCCCTGGCAGGTGCACCCCACAGGGCCGAAGCCCCAAGACACCTCCCCCCCCCCCCCCCCCGGGCCCACCCCCCCACCCCCCCCCCCCCCCCCCCCCGCTGGGAAGAAGCCCTTACCACTTCACCCTGCTGCAAGGCAGAGGTCCTGAGCTCCCCCTCCCAGCAATACTGGAGGTGGAGAATGGGAGGGGGCTAAGGGGGGCTCCGGGAGCCACACTTTAATGGTAAAAGAGCTGCATGTGGCTCACGAGCCATAGTTTGGCCACCCCTGTCTTATAGAGTACTGTGTAGGGAAGCTCTGTCATAATGGCTTGAATCTCTTTCATTCTTCTGGCAGAGGTAATGGCCACGACAAAGGTGTTTTTCATAGACAGGTGAAAAGAACAGGATGCCAATGGTTCAAAGAGAACCATCAAATCTGTTAAAACAATGTTGAGATCCCAGGAGTATGGGATGTCTGATTGGCAAAAAAAGTATGAATAAGCCCCTTGAGAAACCTAGCCATGGACGATGGGCGAAGACAGTGTGACCTTCTACTGGAGGGTGATGAGTGGAGATGGTTACCAGGTATACTCTAATGCAGGGATCTCAAACTCAAATCACCACGAGGGCCACATGAGGACTACTTCATTGGCCCAAGGGCTGCATCGCTGAAACCTTTTCATACAACGATACAAAAGTACAGTCAAAAATGAAGAGTAATATAGTATGCTATTAAAAGTCAACGTATTAACTTTTTTTAAAACTGTAATGCGAAAAGTCAGTGCTAATTTCGACAGTCATTTCATTTTTGGCGACTTAGCTGGCAGCGTTAATTTGTTAACTGTATGAGTTAAAAAAAAATTCTGTCACCCTGCGATGGGATGTCCATCCCACACAAGCCCTGGGTAAATGTGGGCCAGAAAGGGCCAATTAACCTTATATGTTGCACCTGGAGGAAAGCCAGGGCTTGATAAGAACTAATGGAAGATGAAGCCCAGCGGGGGAAGACCTGGGCTAGGATGATAAAGCCAGGAAGTGACAGCAGGAAGGCAGCTGCAGGGTGGAGGTCTGCAACCACTCCCTTAGAGGGAAAGGGAGTTGGCTAGAGACAAGGAGGAGGTCAGGAGGAGAGTAAACCCTGTGGTTCTGTCCTGGATTAGGGATTCTTACAAGAGGCCTAAAAGGGTGGAGTACCCACAAGGAGGTGCTCCTGGGGTGAGTAGACCCTTTTACACAGGTCTGCAAATGTACCTTGTAATTTCAGTCCAGCAGTATTCTCTCTCATTTATGCTTCTTCACCAGTACTATATTCTGCAACTGGAATTTAGGGTCTTGTCTAACTCCCATTGAAATCAATAGAAAGCGTATCATTGACGTCAAAGGGGGTTGGAATAGACTCATAGTCAAAAGTTCTGTTGATGATGCATAAGCCAGAATAGCATACAGCTCATGCTCCCCCTCCCTGCCCCTATTCCACCCCTTCCCCAGTCCCACCTCCTCCCCTGAGCGCACGTCTCCGCTTCTCCCCCTCCCTCCTGGAAAGTCCTAAGTGCCGCCAAATTGCTAGAAGCATTAGGAGGTAGGCGGAGGAGCAGGGATGTGGTGTGCTGGGGAGGAGGGGAGGCAGGGAGTGAGGGGCAGAGGAGGGGAGTCGGCGCCTATGGCGGGCCGCAGGAAATAGTTCTGTGGGCCGTGTGTTTGAGATCCCTGCTCTAATGGAACTACCAGAGAGCCCTAAGTGCTTTAAGGAAATCAGGTAGTCAAGGATGGCACCAAGTAGAACTTCCTTGATTTTCCACAGACCAGATAACTTCTTCCATTTAGCAGCACAGGTGAAGCTAGTGTAATTCTTCCTGCTGCAAGCTAGAATGTTTTGAACTGCCAAGAAGCAGCCAGCCAGCATCCAGGCATGAGACAGAGGGAAGTAAGATCCAGATGCAGGAACTGTATGTCCTACTGTGTGATCATGTCAGGAATATTGGGAGCATGATCGGAGGCTATATTGACAAGTTCATGAGGTTGGAGTACCAGAACTGCCCTATTTGTTGATATGGTATATCACCATGGTGTTGTCAGTGAGTATTGGTACTGTGATGGACTTGCAGCACCAGCAGCCACAGGTGATAGGAAGGAACTGAAGAGTGGTTATGTCTATCCTACCCTTTATGATCTTGGCACATAGGGTGTAGGTACAGCCCGAACAGATGCTTCTATTCAGAAAGATTCCAGTCTCACACATACGGGCAGGGTTGCTGGAACAATTTGTATAGTGGGGGTGCTGAGAGCCATTGAACAAACTGTAAACCCTGCATATGATGGAAACCACTTCAAACCAAGGGGTGTGGCAGCACCCTTAGGGTACGTCTACACTACGAGATTAATTCGAATTTAGATAATTCGAATTTGGGAAACAGATTGTATAAATTCGATTGTGCGCGGCCACACTAAGCACATTAATTCGGTTTTTAACCACATTAATTCGGTGGTGTGCGGCCACACTACCCCATTAATTTTAACCACATTAATTCGGTGGTGTGCGGCCACACTACCACTAATTCGAATTAACAAAATCGATTTTGGTGCTACTCCGCTCGTCGGGGTGGAGTACAGAAATCGATTTTAAGTGCCCTTTAATTCGAAGTAACTGGCTCCGTTGTGTGGACGGGTTAAGGATTAATTCGGATTAACGCAGCTAAATCCGAATTAAAGTCGTAGTGTAGACCAGGCCTCAGTTCCAGCACATATGCATATGGGGACATGAACACCAGATGTGGAATGCACAGGGGCAATTGCTCCAAGAACCAATCCTTTTTATTTTACTCTAAATATACTATTGTCTTTAGTCACTTTCATTTAAATTAAATTATATATTAAGCACAATACATCTTCTCAGCTGGATAGTTTCGTATTGCATAAAATCTGTATTATCCACAGGAGATTAAATTAGAAGTTACTAGAGGAATTTAACAAAAAATAATTATTTCTTTTTTATTGATATCTTTAAGACAGTAGATTCTGAACTATTGACTCTATCATAAATAAAATGACACCAGTAAATATTTAAAATGACCTAATTCATCACCTTGCGGAGCGTATATTAATTGTGTTTATTTTGCTATAAGATACGTAGTGAACAAAAATATATTTTAACTCCCTAGCCAGCAAGTAGGGAGATTTGCATGAATTATAGTTAGGCATAATATTTGCAGCATACATTTGATGGTGTTGGATCATTTCAATCCATGAACTGTCTGACTTAAACAAGCTTGATGTGATCATACAGACACAATACACATACAACTAACCTGGTCAGTTTTATACACCACTTTTATATATATATATAACACATAAAATAAAAATGTGTAGTACTGAATAGAGAAAATACTTTGATTTTTTAGATAGATTATGTTATAGCAAGTAGCCAAACTACTTTAAACAAAATAAATCTACATGCACAAAAGCAAATAGAATGGTCTGCCATTAAAAAGGCAACATTTACAGTTACCATATCAAAGCACCTGAGATACTACAGTACTTTCCTATACTTAGAATAAGAAATTGCTGCAATATGTCTGCTATTGTGCGGAGGCAACTTGGTTTTTTAATGGTGACCAGGCTAAGCTGGACAACAAAAGGATTTTGAACACTTGCTAGGAAAGTGGAATTGGGGGGGGGGGGGGGAAGAAAAAATAAAAAAAGTGCATAGTATATAAAATTATACTAATGGCAGTTAGGCTAAGCCTTATACTTAAAGCATTAAAGTACAATGGGGAAATAGCTATTCTGTAGTAATTCATTGCTAGTACACTAGCAAAGTGGACAAAAGTCAAGTGATATCACTACAACTAATTGTTAATTAAAACACTCACTCAGGGGTTTCCCACTGAAATAACACCTTGTAAATATTTTCTAAATATATTTAGTCTGATGAGCACTGAATTAATGTACACTCTATCACAGCCAATGCTTACCATTTTTATTTGCCAATCAAATCAATTTATCCTGCCTATTTTTGAGGTATGGCAATTTGAAGAGAAGTGCTCACACCACAATCTGCACTAATTAGCATCCTTGTTAATTGGCTCTACAGGGAGCCCAAGGACCGAATGACCATGGAATCCAAATTACCTTCTCACCCAAGAGATGCTACCTGATGGGGATGGTCAAAGTACATTGGCAGGGAAGTGTGAAAAAGTTGGGGCTGTCAGTTCTATACTTATGCAGATAATAAATATAAGTATAGACACTATCTACCCGATGGGAGGGTTCTCCCGCAGGTATAGGTAATCTACCTCCCAGAGAGGCAAGTAGCTAGGTAGACAGAAGAATTATTTCATTGACCTAGTGCGGTCTACATGGGGATTTATGTCAGATTAACCATGTCACTACGGGGTGTGGATTTTTCATACTTCTGACCGACATAGTTTAACTAACCTAATTTTCTAGTGTAGACCAGGCCCAAGACTTTATTATCTAGGACTGTCATTTCAGCACTTTTCATGTAAATTCTCACACTCACAAATTAAAAATACAGAGAGCAAAGATAACAGACTATGACACTGTTCCTAGGCCTGTCCTACAGGATGACTAATCTGTTAGAGGATCAAAAAATCCTTAGGGTTTTTCCAGATAGAATTTTATAGTTCTATTAACATTCAGGATACACCAAAGGCCTGAAAGGGAAGAAAAAACTAGACAGACCCCATTTTCTGATTAAGGTAGAACAGACGCTATTACACAGTCCTGCTGCTGGAGAACACAAAGAAACCGTGTGCGTGCATGTGCACACACACATGACAGAGATAAAAATGGTGTGAAAAAGACAGCCATAGGCTCAGTAACCACGTGTTATATTATGGCTTCAAGGCAAAGGTACTTTAATGACACCTAACTCACAGATAGCTAAGGTTTCGATTTAGGTTTTATGTGGAAATACTATGCTTTGCATTAACTGCAGACTTAAAGATGTATGCTACCCAAAAGAAGTGGAAAGAAAAATTTGCAAATCAACCAGATGTCTTGAATCTCTCTCCTGGGTAGGATTAAGTGTGTAGTCTTAAACTCAGCAGTCAAAATGACGATGCCTTTGTCAACGCATTATTGTGGTTGCATTCTTGATTTTCTAAGGGAACGGGAAATGGCCTTGCACACCACTGAAAGGAAACCTTTTTCATATATTCTGCAACAAATAGTGTTACCTTCTAATCATCTGGATAGTAGAACAGTCCTCAAACTGAGATGTAGAACCATATTTTGGGAAAGACAATTTGGTACATAAAGCATTTTAGCTAGCTCTACAAACAGGACCCATATGAGCCAGAAATGGATGAGATTTATTATCAGAGAATGTGTCTACCTAGATATTACAAACAAACTTATAAGGCAGAATGTCCAAAGAATATATGGAATGGTGATTATATTTCCACAGGTCACCAGAAGGTCATTGGTTGCACTACTGAGGCTGCCTGGCTTTTAAGGAAGACAAGAACTGGTTTAAGAAGGGCATCACTTTGTGGAAACCATGATCCCCAAGCACTATGGGAAGGTGGTTCAGACTTCCCACTAAGTGATTTGATTTCCTGCAATATAATTGGCCATTGGAGCCAGGAGATTTTTTTCCCCCCCACATAAGAATATTCTACTTATCTCCATCCTTGCATGCCAACATAAATAAAAACTACTACACGGTCTTTCCTACCTGACATTAACTTTTGTTTTTAAAGGACTCTTAAAAATTCAGAGTGCTTTCCTCATGGCCCTTGGTTCTAGCAAACTGGCATTTATTTTTTTTCTCTTAGTAGCACCATCTCTTGGATATTTTCCTACATTCCAAATGAGCTTCTCAGCCACGTAGGCGAGCATTTGTGGATGCTATGCACCAATTTAGTTAAAACAGAGATCCTTTTTAACTCTCCACTAAACACCACTAACACAGAGAGGCTTTCATGAGGTGATATGAAAAGTCATCTAGATAATTTGCCTTAGCTACCTAAAAAATTCCCTTTTCCTCCACAACCATGATCTTCCATGACATTCCATTGGAACAATAAAATTGTTGACCAAATAGTGGAAGGTTTATGCATGTAGAAGACAGAACTTTTGATGGAGCAGGACCTGAAATATCAAATTTTCTTCCATAGGAGATATTAACCAAAAATTAATTGAGGTTTAAAATTGAGTCAGTTTCAATTACAGAAACATAATATCGATGAAAAGACAATTATTCCTTATATAACCTTTGGATGTCTTAAACAGATCATGTGACCTTAAAAAGGTGGGAAGTCAACTCTTCCCTACAAGCACCTTTCAATACATGTACCTGGATCAATACTGACCTTAACCAGTACAGGATAGTCTTTCACAAGAAACTCTCCATAGCATACTTTTCTGAATGTTGATCCTTACAATTTGGCAGTGACATGTAGTTGCAATCCTAATCTGGCTATTTGGCATTGGCTACTGCTTACTTCAACTCCCTTCCACCTAGAAATTATTATATTTTCTCTTTCTCTTAGTCACTGAAGAGATGGCACATTCTCACTGTTGCACACATACAAGAAGTGTGAATACACTTAAGATTTTAATTACCATCTGTTCAGAGGGAAGAAAATTGTTCAGATACTATGGTGTCTAGCATCAGTATTAAAATCCTGATAACAAAATGTGAGTAATAAATCAAAGGTCAACTGACATGTTCTCAATCCTTCCAGCTATGAAAAATCCATGTTCCTACTGATAACATTCCCAGCAGTGAATCAGTACAAATGGCAACCTCATTGTTCAAATCTGATCTAAACTGAGAATCATGTAAAATAGCTACCCTCTGACAGCTGTTCTGAGGCCTCAATACTGCTCCTAATAGACAAGTTACATATATATTTCAGGTTCTATTTTGAGTCTCCTGGTTTTGGATAGTGTATGTATGTATACACACACACGTGCTACATCTACATTTCGTACCACTGCTGGCTCAAACGAAATGAGTGAGATGATGATAGCTTCACTTCTTCCCCCCGACCCCACTATATAGTCTAATTATGCAAGGTTACTAAAAAAATGTAGACTGCACGTTCAAAGCACAACTGAAAATGTGCATGTTTATTTTTAATTGCATTTTCACTTTAAACCCCAGGGACCCAGAGTGGCTAACACCTTCAACTTAGAAACCAATTAATTCTCCCGAAATCCCCAATCACAAAGTTGTGAGCCCAATTCTTACAACCTGAAATCTTCAGCTTGTGTAAACAGTCACCCATCCTTTGGATAAAGCAAAGATATAAACTATTTACCAGACCAATCATGATGCGTTCAGCATTCTGGGACACTCATCCTCTGATGTTACTTAACTGTGTCAGATATCTAGTAGTGATGCAGCATTTAGAGATATCCACCACATTGTAAGCCAAATCACTTGTCCCATGACATAAGTGTATCTATAATCAACTCACAAAACCTGTCACAGTTACATGCTTTAAATGGGATTACTTTAATTCTGGGTTGTTTCTACTTAGAGTATCACCTTATAAAATTGGAACAAAATCCCCATCAATTTGGTACATTAGGTTGTTAATAAGTCTAGACCATGAGTTTAGGTCCAGCTCCCACTTCTGCAACTGGCTCCCTGTGTGAAATCAGTTAAAATTTGATTTTTTTAAGGTGCTAAACACTCTGACCCCTATCCAGGAAAGCATTTTAAGCACATGCTTAATTTTTAAGCACATGAATAAAGTTAAGTATATGCTTAAATCTTTGCTGGGTTGGCCAGAGTACTCAGCACTTTACAGGCATAAACCCATAATTTCTGTGTGTCTCAGAACTAGGAAATCTGATAAATCAATTTAAGAGCTATAGAGTTCACAAAGGCAACTTTGGCTAGTAAGCTACACGCAGGGTGTCTGTATTCACCAAGAAAAAATTACAATTCCCCTTTTACCTTTTTTTAAATGAACTGAATTCTCAACAATTAATTTCAATTGTATGGCGGTTTTGTGGAATCTGATAATTAGAAACTGGATTGAAATCACAACAGTGTATCACAGAAACCACTTCAGAGCCATAAGAGGGTACTATCTGTCACAACAGATCAGGGTTGCATTTGATGCTGATACTTAGAGTGAAAAGGCTCCGTATCAAATTATAACTATAAGTTCTAGACTTGGTTCTGACAATGACAGAAAATGTTATAGTTCTACAAATGTAATGAGGATTGGCCAAATGTGCAAACATTGAATGTACAAACAAGTGCTCTTGAATGATCCATTTCTGATACTACTTAAAAACAAACATGGTTTTGATGTCCAAATAAGGACTTCTCTGATTATTACACTCACACACAAAAATCTGTTTAAACTGGCTAACTGTTTTGATCAAGAGAAAGAATTAAATAATTTATGTAATGTATAACACACTGTCAACTCTTTTCTCAGGTGTATTTATAGTTTGTTAATAAATTTTCATTGCCTAAAACAGTGGTTTAAAAATACTGTGTCACTGTGAGAGGTTTAGTGCAGTATTCTTAACTTCAATCAATAAAAGGAATTAAATTTCAATAAATCTTTTTCATATAAACCTAGAGCTGCATTTAAGGATTAGATTTACACCAGGTACATCTGTGCTGCTTGACATAATTGACTGAAATTATGTCTACATTTAAACTGCTACAGCGGCACAGCTGTGGTGCTTCAAATCTACCTCCCTGAGAGGCAGTGGCAGAATTTTTCTGGCAGCCTAGCACTGCCTACACTGGCGGCAGCGGGGGGGGGGGGGGAGGGTAGGTTGGCTTAACTATGTTGCTCAGAGGTGTGGATTTTTCACACCCTTGAGCAACATAGCTGGGTAAACTTAACTTTTTAGTGTAGACCTGACCTGAATCTTTCTTTTTTGACATGGCACCATGTACCTATTTGGTTTGTACTCTTTATCCTCTTAGCAATTTGTATTACACCAAAATGTGTATAGCATCAAGCTGGAAGAGTGCATAATATTTTCTTTAAAAGTTTTAACTTAATATAAATCCTGAAGCAGTCTCAGCCACCTTGATGCCCAAACATAGTAAGCTCCAGGAAGCGATCGATCCAGCATCCATTGCCATCAGCTAGCTTTATTAAATGTTATTTATGGTTCTTCTCCTTTAATGAACTACAGAGTTGACATTTAAGATACTATAATAAGTCCCCGATCCCACAAGGTGTTGAGTAACCTCTACTTAGAGTTACTTCAGCACTTTACTGACTGGTCCTACACAAGCCCTGGAGAAATACTTATTGAAGATGTTTGATCACAACCCAACGTGACATCATTTTGGTAAGCCTGTTGAGTATTTTGAGGCTGTGACAATTTTCATTTGTACCTGTTTACACCTAATCTTGTCCAATTTAAGCTAAATCTACACTAGAGAGTTTACAGCAGCACAGCTGTACCAACGCAGCCATGTCACTGTAAGGATCTCTTCTGTAGCTGCTCTATTCTGACAGGAGAGAGCTCTCCCATTGACATAATTAAACCACCCGCAATGAGTGGTGGTAGCTATATTGGTGGAAGAACCTCTCCGCCGCCGACATACCGCTGTGCACACGACTACTTATGCCAATGAAAATTACGTCACTCGGGGGTGTGTTTTTTCACATCCCTGTGCAACAAAAGTTTTGCTGACCTAAGTACTAGTGTAGACATGGCCTTAAATTCTCTCTTCTCCACACATGTATATCATTAAATGACCTACTTAGCATATAGGGTTATGAAGAAAGATGCTCTTAAAAAAAAACCTACCTATAAAATATTCATCCATATATCCATTTTCTCTGTGTCTATAACCAAATTAATCCTTGCCAGTATACATATGACTATTATCCAAAATACTTTAGCAAGTATCTTGTATCGTAAAACTGTAAAATGTAACCCTTTTTTTTGATTCAAAGAAATTAGTAACAAGTCTTCCCAGTTTAAAACTGCAGAGTAATAGTCTTGGCAGTATTACATTCTAAAACAGATTATATTTACACCCTCATGCTGGGATAACAAATTATTGCAAATCAGTCTCTCTCAAAAATCTTAGATTAGAATTTAGTCATGTTATCATCACAAGATGTTCTTTAATGTGGCATTTAAGAATTTCTCTGAATAAGACAGAAATAATTCTACAAGTGAAAAACGAAGATTATTCTACTTCTGTACTTCAAATGATATTACCATATATACTCGATCAGAAGCCGGTTTGTTTATAAGCCAACCCTCCCAACATGGATAAGTAAAAATGGAAATTTTTTATAACCCGTTCATAAAATGACCCTATAATTCAGGAGTCAGCAAACTTTGGCTCCCGGACCATCAGGATAAGCCGCTGGTGATCCGAGATGGTTTGTTTACCTCGAGCGCCCACAGGCATGGAGGTAAACCTAAGTAAACAAAGTGTCCCGGCGCGCCAGCTGCTTACCCTGACAGGCCGGGATAGCAACTGGTGGGGAAATTTTTTTGGGGGGGGAGGGGGAAGAAGCTGGGAGTCAGGGGAGTAACCCCTGTGACCACCCCCCACATGACCCCACCCCTAGCCCAGGACCCCCACACTCTCCCCATCCCATCCCTTCCCACCTTATCTGGGGAGGGCCAGGGGAGGATGTCTCTGACCTGTGGCTGGAGCTGCTCCGGCAGGCTGGGCAGCACGGCCGCAGCCTGCTCCGGCAGGCCAGACCGGGTGGCGCGGCCGCAGCATGTTCCAGCGGGCTGGGCCGGGTGGCACGGCTGCAGTGTGCTCCGGCAGCGTGGCCACAGACTGCTCTGAGGGGCGGGGGCCGAGCAGCATGGCTGCAGCCTGCCAGCCCTGGAGCTGCAGCTGCTTTGGACGCTGGAGGGAGAGCAGCGTGGCCAGAAGCAGAGAGACTCTGGCCCCACCTCTTCCCTTCTGGCTGTGCTGCCTCTCCTTGCTCCCTCTGTTGAGGGGAAGGGCTGTGTCCCACCTCTCTTTCTCTATACCCGTTCGTAAGCCGACCCCCGTCTCTGGTGCTTCCCTTTTTTACTAAAAAAATTCGGCTTATGAACGAGTATATATGGTAATTGAATTTCTTAGACAAACAAGTATCTGTATACAATAAAATTTACTGAAAACCATTATACATTAAACTTTGTGTTCTTCAATGTAACAGACTATTTTGACCATGTATATGTTACAACTTACATTTAAAACTAGGACACTTAGTGTATTAAATATGAAAGTAGATATTCTCAGAACATGTGCAGTCACTACATTACTTATGAAAAGCATAAAAACCACACATGGCTACAAAAAATAAACCATGTATATCACAAAATATTTTTTTTGCCTATGTGAACCCAAATTTGAATTAAGTACATATTTTGGACCTGATTCAGCAAAGCACTTACGGATGTCCTTAACTTTAATTGTGTAAATTATCCCATAAATGGCAACTGTACTAGTCACAGGTTAAGATTAAACATGAGTCAGTGCCTTGTGTAGAAAAAGCTTCTAATGTTGTCTTCTACCAAACTAGTTCAAGTACTTCTACCAGTACTATAAGAAGAAAGTCTAGAGGTATGCCCCCCCCAAAAAAATGTACGTATGTGTGCACATACACATACCCCTTCTTAATTTCACAAGGATTGTTTTGTTTTTGTTCTTATTTTAAGTGGTTCATCTAACATCGACGCACAAGGTCTACCAGGAAATGGCAAAACTCTGAGCTAAGTGGTGTGTGAATCCTTGACTATTATGTAACAGTATACTACTACAAATAGTGGCATTTCATCTTTCATATGAAAAACAACAAGTATTGTTAAAAAAGGTTTGGTAAAGTCAGTGGTATTTTTTTGTTTTCCCTTTTGTTATGATGCATCTTTGCCAATTCACATACAGTAAAATGTCACTAAATTTATGCTAAAAACGCATAACAAATTACTATGTTTAAGTTAGCCACTACAAACAAGCAAACATAAAAAAGTAAAAATAATGCATTACTAAGTACACTTGTGTATTTATTTAACAAGTGATGTTTAGTTTCTATCATTATACAGGTTCTTAAGAACTCAAAACAAATTAAAAGCACATTCAGTACTTCCATATTACTTTCCATCTAAAGATTTCAAATGCTTTATACATTTTCAAGAACTCAGTCTGACACAACATCCCTCTTCATTTTATAGATGAAGAAACTAAGGAGCAGAGAGATTAAATGATTTCTTCTCAATAATTTAAGAAATATATTGCAGAGCCACGAACAGAACATAGATCTTACGACTCCCAGCTCTGTACAGCAGCCACAAGACTATTCAGTGTTCTGTTGTATTTTTTGGTAAAGCCGAGGTCTTAGTAAGATGAAGCCTCTTCACACAGCATTCTGGTAATAAATTTCTGCCAAATCATGGTGACAGAGTACAGTTGCCATGTGCAAATGGTGTGGTGTGTGGATTACGAAAATAGAAATTAACAAAATTCTTCTGTACAATGAATCTTGTATAAAACACAATTTAATCAGGCAACCTCATGTCTTTGGAGACTGCCCCCCAAAATATCCTTAAAATGTACCAAGTACAGTTCTGCTCCTCCTTTATAAGAAGGCCATGTACATTAAGCAAGTGATAAACAAAATTCTATTTGTCTTTAAACATTGTATACAATAGTATTTATTTTATGGAGCTAGTTTTTAGGAAACCATGAGGAATCAATGCTGAGCCTGTTAATAAAGCAAAGCTAACAAACTATGGCTGAGCACTGTAAAAAAAAATCCTGAAGCAAGATAACAGAAAATATAGGATAAGAGCCAAATACAGCTCTCAGCAATATCTAATTCTTAAATCTGACCCTCTTCACTTATGAAAGAGAGAGCTAAAATTTACTTGGCTCAAATTAGTGGAGGAAAAAGCTTTTAACACTTTTTTTGGTAGCTTAACAATTTATAAGCACTGAAGTGCATTAAATAAACAGCGTACCAACTAATTCATCCAATTAGCTTCCTATCATCTTAAGTCATGAGAATGAGGCCAGAGTCAACTCACCTTTGGCACACTGTTAAAGGATCCAGACAGCGAAAGGCAGGATTCTCCAATAAAATTATGTTCACAAGAAGTCACTGAAACAGCAAAGACGCAGACATTTCAATTCTAGCAATAAATTTACCTCGGGGTTTTTATCTATGCAATTTGGATTAAGTTGTATGAAATTTTCATAAGGAAATCTGTACAGCAGGGCAAGTATAGTGTGGCACAATTTATTTAAGTTAATTCGTTAGACTTAATTTGGTATGAACCGATACACCAAAAAATTATTCATTTTCAGCAAGAAGAGCTATATATAGAAGGATTGTGAAGAATTGTAGTCCATCCAAATAATAAAAACAGCATACTGTGAGAGGCCATCTGTGTATAAGCTGAAGTAAAAATACAGTAAGTTAAGATGACCACATTTGTCAAAGCAACTAACTTCTACCCTTTCCTTTTTGCAATAGTATATTAATTTGCCACCATGTTTAAAAATGCCATATAATAAACAGTGTTAATTATACCTGAGTAAATATTTGTAGTCATAGAATAATATTTTAGAAGGGACTATGAAGGGCTTGAACAGTCATTGCCCTTTTTAATTACATTTCAAACCCTGTAGGATGTCTGACAGTTCACATATTGCAAATCCATTAATTCATGATTGGTAGTACTGTGCTCCCAAAATGCTAACACATACCCACAGAAATAGCTAGCCCAGTTTTAATCAAAAAAACAAACAAACAAAAAATCCAATTCAAGCAAGGAACGAAAATGACAGTTTTGTTTGGTTTCTTTTATGGTGTAATTTTTAGCTAATGAAAATTACTTCTCTGGCGGAGTCCCCTTGTTTGGTGGATGTATAGATTGCATCATGGAACAGGCCACCCAAATACCACAAGAGAACCTGCTTCAATACAGAAATAAAACCCCCTCTGACCGAACACACTTAGTTGTCACCTACTACTCCACAGTGGAACCCATAAGTGGTAACATCAAACTACAATCCATACTCAAGAGGGACCTCATCCTGAAAGAAATATTTTCTGAACCGTCTTTTCTGGCCTTCAAACAAGCCCCCAATCTCTCCAAGCTCATCATCAGACGCAAGCTCCCCGTAGACCAGGCAACACCAACTCAAAGGGGCACCAGATCCTGCCAGAACAACAGATGCAAAACCTGCAGACATATCTCCATTCCTACAATGATCAACACCCCTCATAACACTCCTTTCAAGACCTCTGGGTCTTACACATGCCTATCACATCATGTGGTGTACCTCATCCAGTGCACTAAATGCCCTGATAACTATGTGGGTGAAGCCAATTACCACGCTCTCTAATGAACTGACGCAGGAAAATGATAAAAGACAAAAACCCCATGCCATCTGTGGGTGAACACTTTTCACAAAGTGATTCCACTATATCTGACCTATCAGTGCTCATCCTCAAAAGAAACCTGAATAGCCCTTTCAAAAGACAAGCCTGAGAGCTTAAATTCATTACTTTGCTAGACACTGTTCCCAGAGAGTGGTTATCAGTGATTCACAGTCATGCTGGAAGGGCATAACAAGTGGGGTCCCGCAGAGAACAGTTCTGGGTCTGCTTCTGTTCTATATCTTCATCAATTATTTAGATAATTGCATCGAGAGTACACTTATAAAGTTTGTGGACGACACCAAGCTGGGAGGGGTTGCAAGTGCTTTGGAGGATAGGATTAAAATTCAAAATGATTTGGACAAACTGGAGAAATAGTCTGCACTAAATAGGATGAAATTCAATAAGGACAAATGCAAAGTACTCCATTTAGGAAGGAACAATCAGCTGCACACATAGAAAATGGGAAATGACTGCCGTGGAAGGAGTACTGCAGAAAGGGATCTGGGGGGTCATACTGGACCACAAGCTTAATATGAGTCAACAATGTAACACTGTTGCAAAAAAAGCAAACATCATTCTGGGATGTATTAGCAGTTGTAAGCAAGACACAAGAAGTAATTCTTCTGCTCCACTCTGTGCTGATTAGGCCTCAACTGGAGAATTGTGTCCAGTTCTGGGTGCCACATTTCAGGAAAGATGTGGACAAATTGGAGAAAGTCCAGAGAAGAGCAACAAAAATGATTAAAGGTCTAGAAAACATGACCTATGAGGGAAGAAAAAATTGGGTTTGTTTAGTCTGGAAAAGAGAAGACTGAGAGGGGACATGATAAGGAGTTTTCAAGTACATAAAAGGTTGTTACAAGGAGGAGGGAGAAAAATTGTTCTTCTTTACCTCTGAGGATAGGACAAGAAGCAATGGGCTTAAATTGCAGCAAGGGAAGTTTAGGTTGGACATTAGGAAAAACTTCCTAACTGTCAGGGTGGTTACGCACTGGAATAAATTGCCTACGGAGGTTGTGGAATCTCCATCATTGGAGGTTTTTAAGAACAGGTTAGACAAACACCTCTCAGGAATGGTCTAGATAATATTTAGTCCTGCCATGAGTGCAGACGACTGGACTAGATGACCTCTCGAGGTCCCTTCCAGTCCTATGATTCTATGGTGTTAATATAGACATCAGATTTATGGCGTTTTATAACAATCTGTAACACACTAACGCCTCTTTTTATCTTATGAGTACAAAGGTGCTAACAGGTCACTTCACCTTGAATGGTCCCTTGGAATATGTGCTCACTACTTATGCTAAACTATCTCTTTGACCTTGTATTTAGCTGTGACACTCTGAGTACCTTTCCCAGACCTGAGGAAGAGCTCTGTGTAGATCAAAAGCAAGTCTCTCTCACCAACAGAAGTTGGTCCAATACTACCTCACCCACCTTGTCGCTCTGAGATTCAGTAGACAAAGGGGAAAAGCAGAGGATTTTTGTGCCCTTTTTTGGATTTACTGTAATTCTCACTGGAAATTAGCACTCTCTATTCGCAATTGTAAGATTAAGAGCGATCTTGAAGGGAGGAAATAAATGAAGCAATATTAATTAGTGCTGTGGAGTGGGCAGAAATACACACACACCCCTTACTGGCTAAAAATTCTGTAACATCCTGTTAGGTCTGTACCAGAAGAATACCCTGGATAACACGGAAAAAACATGTTTATTTTTACTCACAAATTCTCCCTCTAATCCTAGCCCTTTTTTCCCAGTCCTCCACATACTTTAAATCTAAGTAGCTATTAGATAATTAATATGTCTCCACAAAATATTGTGCCCATTTGGTACTAACTTTGGTTTCTTTTTTCTTTTGCCAGTTATTGTATCCCAGTTCATTGATAAATCTGTTAGCAGATATAATTGTGTGTGTGTGAAATTTTGCTTCAAAAACAGTATTATTGATTATTTTATACATCCCCAGGCTGTTTTTTGTTTGTTTCTCACTCTTGATTGCAAAAGAAGTAGTTTAGATCAGAGAGGGGACTAGGGTTGCCAGTTTTGGTTGGACGTATTCTTGAAGATTTTTTCGCATGACAATCTTTAATTAAAGATTAATCTTTAATTCCTGGAGACTCCAGACCAACCCTAGAGGGTTAGCAACCCTAGAGGGGACTGGATTAATTTTTTCCAAATATCTAAAAGGAAAATAATCCAGCATTTTTAACTGACAACCGTAGTTCCATTTTCTACACCTCAATCAGCCTTCAGAAAAACAGGTCAAAATAATAAGACCACCTGATAGTGTAAACATTTCAAAGGAAAAACAATACGACACAAAAACCTCTTTGCTATTACTAATTTGATAGTAAGGTCTGGTCTACACCACTGTAAATCGACCTATGTCAACAGGAGACACAACTCACCTTCCGCCTCTCAGGGAGGTGGAGTACAGACATTGACGAGAGAGTACTCTGCCATCGACTTAGCTTGTCTTCACCAAACCCACTAAATCGACACCGCTGCACCGATTGCAGCAGTGCCGATTTAGCCAGAAGTATACACAACCCCCTAACACTGACACAAAAAACAACAGAGGGAAAGGCACACAAGCACAAGATGGAGGCTGGTCACCATCTTCTCTTGGCTCCATTCTAGTTTGGTTTTTGTATCCCGTGAAAATCCAGTTTCTCTTTCAAACTTAAGATATTCAGGGCAAAGACTATTGTTTGCATCTTTTACAGTATTGAGCACTCAGTTTGCAACATCTTAAAAGCCAGGATAAGGAGTTTGAACTTTATTTTGTGGAAACAGGATTTAATGAACCGTCTTAAGGCAAGGATCACAGTCAAAGAGGCAGGAATAGTTTTTGATACAATATCAGCTAACAGTATCAGACATAAAATGACTGTTGTACTCCAAGCATCAAGAAATAAATATTCAATAATAAACTTAAAATAGCTTAAAATTTACACAGTTCATAATGGTTTTAGGAGGTACAGTTTAAGATTGAATTAGCATTTTTGTAATTATACTTTATTAAGTACATTAAAAAAAGACAGTGAGAAAGGAGATAGATTAACAGATCTAAAATCTGCCCCTTCTTTATCCCCACTGCTAAAAATCTAGGTTCCCTCTTGTAAGGATTGTTTTAAATGACATCCTTTCAGGCCTTCACAATTCTTGATTCTCCCCGTTCAACCTCTCTGACACGAACTAAAATAATCTCATTGTGGTGTATTAATATTAAGTATCAATAGCCTACCCATAAACCTATATTGTGTAGCCTACGGATTTCAATTCAAAGGATAATTAATTCAAGTGACTCTGATAATTATTGTAAAATTCAGTGCTTGACGTATAATCAGTAGCTTTCTGGGGAGCAACTGTAAAGCAACATTTTACCATGCACTCTTCCTGCAAGGATGATCATGTGGGCAGTTTGCCAGTTCACTGCACCACGAAAGCCAATTATCCCTATTAAACATTACCTTCTTTGCAACTGACTGAAATATTTATACGATTTGAAGAGAAACCAGAGTATATACTTCTAGTCTAGGGCTATTACAAACATTCCAGTAAAACCTCCCTGCTAGACAGGCAATTCAAATCAGGTTACTATTTTAGCATACGATATACACCTCTACCCTGATATAACGCTGTCCTCGGGAGCCAAAAAGTCTTACCACATTATAAGTGAAACCGCGTTATATCGAACTTGCTTTGATCCGCCGGAGTGCGCAGCCTCCCCCTCCCCCCGGAGCACTGCTTTACCGCTTTATATCCGAATTCGTGTTATATCGGGTTGCGTTATATCGGGGTAGAGGTGTATCTGAATAGGGGAGCTATCCATACATTTGTGGCAAACATAACTAGTGTCCATAAAGCAGTACCTAGATAAACACTTGTCAGTCAAAAGGTGACAAAGTTTGGAGCCCAATAGATGGGGGGGGGGGGAAATTGTTTTATTTAAGTATAAGTTCACTCAAGACATGATATATATTGAATATTTTCCCTTTAAAATGAAGAATGTCTATGGAGCTATCCAATGTTTCTTTGCCAATCCTTTATGAAAATGAGCGGGGGGTTGGGGGGAGAGCATGCATCTGCTAACTAAAAAAAATGTCCCTTCATTCATTGAATACTATTTTTAAAAGTTGGGCAAAGAACATACAACTTAAGGCAGCAAGAGGCAAAAACTTCAATTTACATAATATTTTTGCCTCTTATTTTACATAAAAAAGGCAGAAATGTCATTAATTGCCATGTTGCTATATATCCTCTGATATAATCGGAAGAAACGAATTTGGAAGTCCATCCATGTACTGTATAGTCTACAAAAGTCAGTTTAATTTTTCTTTTAAAACATTCATACTATGTAACAGGAAAAAATAAAAGAGGGGATGTGAGCTGCAGCACAAAAAAGAGTTCACTGCTGAGCAAACAGACAGTTGCTGGTTCCTTAGATTACTGAAAAAAGTGAAAAATGTGAATGCTGGCCTAATTAGTAGAGACAAAAGTGCATTTGGCCTATACTCTCCCATTTTACTCCTGCACGTGAACTCATGTTCTCTTCAAACTCTGGCCTGTGCATGATGCCATGAACTTCGAAAAACACAGTAGATGTTTTTAAATCCATTTCACAATATGCCACCCCCCATCCATTACTAAAATATAAGTGTTAACTTCATATATAGTACAAGTAACTTTTTAAATAATTAGGGTCTGAATGAGTTGTTTTAAGTTCATTAAAAACATGACTTCCTTTACCTTCAAAGGAAATTGACAATTCACTATACTGACAAGCTGAATCAGTGAGATGAGGCACCCTATATTGTGTGTGCTCTTTGGAGTGTTGTTACAAAACTATTTCGAGTGGAAAAACAGGACCAGAAGAAACCTAAATGAATTCCTTTATAAATTATACTGATATGGACTATAATTAAATGTTAACATTTCCACTATAAATTTTGTTTTGTAATTTGCATCAAACTGCAACTTGTCAAAATAACTTAATCCAGACAGAACATATTTTTTAAAACAAATTTAATTTAAATTGGTTTAGGCATTTTTATATGGAGAAATGGCAACACTCTAAGGTGTCAGAGTGTCACTATCTAACAAAAGATATACAGAAATAGCCAAGTTCTTTTAGTACTTAAAGGCGGAGGTTACTTACTTTTGGCCTTGTCTACACTAGAGTTTTGTCGACAAAAGGCAGCTTTTCTCAACAAAACAGTGGAGATGTACATACTACAATGCGACTTTTGGCAAAAAAACCCAAAACTTCTGTTTTGGCGACAAAATAAAACCACCTCAACGAGAGACTTTTTGCTGCAAAGTTTTATCGATGAAGTGTCAGTGTAGACACCGTGCTTGGTTTTGTCGCCATAAATAGCCTTCAGGAGATGTCCCAGAATACCCATCTGGACCACTCTGGTCAGCACTTCAAAGTTGTGGACAAGAAGGTGAACTTGAAGGACAACGAGGAACCCACGTCAGGGTCATCCGGTGTGGCGGCGAGTCAGGAACTCTTCGCCACTCGGAAGGTGTTCGGCCAGTCCCAGCATTCCCTCTCTGGCAAGCAAGAAGCAGGAGAGGACACCCCTGGTAAGTGATTTATTTGTGTTGATGCTGTTCGGTTATATGACGTACAGCTGTTCTTTGCTTTGTATACTGTAGGATTGGGTGAAGGGATGGAAATGTGGAAGATTAGCTGGGTTTGAGTGTGCTTCAAATCACCCTGTGAAACTAAGCTGTGTGGTGGAAAAGTGTGTTGAGGCACTCCGAGATTTCACGGGAATCCTCCAGAGAGATGTCTAGGAAGCTTTCCTGGAGGTACTTGCCAATCCTCTACCAAAGGTTCCTTGGCAGAGCTCCCCCCACTGTAGGAAACTTTCCTGCGCCACTCTGCAATTACTTGTGCAGGGACCAAACTGGCACACAGGGGAGTAGCACAGGGACTAGGTCTGAAGCCGCACACATACAGTAGATGCACCCTTGCATACCCTCAGGAGTGACAAATCTGATTCAATGAACCCCCCACTCCCCGTAGAAAAATGGTGGCAGAATTTACAATAATGTCCCTAGGTGCCTGCACCACTACCCTGGAATCACCAAAGTCTCTCTTTACCCCAGCTTCAACAACCCCCACCCACCCGGGCAGAACTCACCATTTTTAGGGTGTTAGCTGAGACATGCGCTTGCCAAGGATCAGTGAGAAAGTGCTTGATATTTTATAAAGAGATGTATTTTTTACAATAATGATTCAACGCTATGCATGCACTAACAATCATGCTTCTGTATATTGTTTCTTGTGCTTCTGAAGAAGTGGCCTTCAGGGGAACCCCCTACGCACCAGCGGAGTGCCTCCGCCCGATAAGGAAGTGACCAAGGCAGAGCAAGGAGGACATGTTCCAGGAGGTGCTGCAATTCTCTGAGGCAGAAAAAAGGGAAAGCAGGAAGTGGAGAGAAATGGAAAGATGGGACAGAAAAGAAAATCAGGAGAACGTTCAAAAGGCCACTGATGATAAAAGTAATGGAGGAGCAAACAGCGATGCTAACGTCCCTAATCATGTTAGTCAGAACAGATGCGTGCTTACCCCCCACTCGCCTCCCACAGCCCATACAGCAATATTTTCTATGCCCTCTCCAAACTCCTCCCACACGTTCCTTTCAACTTTCTGGAACTTCTCGGTTTCTTGTTCACTCCACCCCTTTGGACAGCTTCCAAAATGATATCTGGATTTAGGCACAGCTATGAGAGACTTCCCTATACCTCCCTTCCCACCAAGACACTGTGTGTTATTTGGTGTTTAATAAAAACAAAATCTCTGAAAGATAACAAATCTTTGTGTTCTACAAATTGTGATAACAGCTGGTAGTAAAATATATAGATGCAGTTTAATCATTTGCTTACTGAAAACCCCGGTCAGGAATCACCACAAGTGTTTACAAACAAAAATTGATCTAATGAAGCACGGAAGATTCCTGCACAGAAATACACTTCGCTGGTTCTCTGTCTCAAAATGTCGCCTCAAAGCCTTCCTGGTTTGAATTGCTTCCCATTGTGCACCTCTAAAAGCCCTGGAATCAGGCTGCTCAAAATCAGCAGCCAGGCGACCTGCCTCAGCACTCCACCCCTGGGCAAATGCAGTGTATAGCAGGCAGCTATGAACATTGGAATGTTTTCCTTACTGAGATCTAACCTGCCATAAAGGCATCTCCAGCGCGCTTTTAATCTGCCAAATGCACATTCCACGGTCATTCTGCACCTACTCAGCCTATTGTTGAAGCCATCCTTGCTGCTGTCCAGGTTTCCCATGTAAGGCTTCATGGGCCATAGGAGTAAGTGGTACACTGGGTTTCCCAGGATCACTATGGGCATTTCAACATCCCCCACTGGAATCTTCTGATCTGGTGCAAAAGTCCCTGCTTGCAGCTTTCTGTACAGGCCAGTGTTCCTGAAGATGCATGTGTCATGCACCTTCCTGGACCACCCCGTGTTGATGTCAGTGAAACACCCGCAGTGATCCACAAGCACCTGCAATACCATGGAGAAATACCCCCTTTCTACTGATGTACTCTGTCGCAAGATGGTCTGGGGCCAAAATTGGATTATGCATTCCATCTGTTGCCCCTCGACAGTTAGGGAAGCCCATTTCCGCAACGCCATCCACACACATTGCCAGGAGTCACAGTCCTTCGGAGAAGGATGCCATTAATGGTCCTGCACACTTGCGTTAAAGCTACCCCAATGGTCGACTTACTGACTCCAAACTGATTCGCAACCAATCGGTAGCAGTCTGGAATCACCAGCTTCTGCACAGCAATTGCCACACGCTTCTACACCGATAGGGCTGCTCTCATTTTGGTGTCCTGGTGCCTCAGGGCTGGGGAAAGCTTTGCACACAGTTTCAGGAAGGTGGTTTTCCGCTTCCAAAAGTTCTGTAGCCACTGCTCATCAGCCCAGACCTGCATAACAATGCGATCCCACCACTCAGTGCTTGTTTCCCGAGCCCAAAAGTGGCAGTCCCCCGTGTTCAGCTACTCCATGAATGCCAAAAGTAATCTGGTGTTGTTTCTTTCTATGGCATGCAACAGGTCAGGCAACTCTGATTCCTGTTCAGATAGCAAGCTCATGATATACTGCATGACCATCCATGAAGCGTTAATGACAGTTACCACAACAGTAGAGAGCAGTGCAGGATCTATCCTTTCGCACAGAGATGGTGGGCACACAGTAAACAGGGGCCATTGAAAAATGCCATGAAACGCAGTTGGAAGCCCACAGAATGCTGGGACGGAAAACAATGCATCATGGGACGTTTTTGTTGAGCTAATATTTGCTCATTAATTTCTTCTATAGTGATTTTATAATGAATTTTTCATGAACTGGCAACAATGTCTTTCTAGGACCTTTCACATAGATGATATTATACCAGCTTCCTCAAATATATCTTTTGCATCTGGATTTCTTACATTTGGGGGTGAGGGGGGAGGAATCACAGATAAACAGTCTCTGTGATATAGAATTAGAATGTTAGTGAGCCTCAACTTGAAAAAAATAAATAGTGATCTAATTCAAACTTGACTGAACTAAGCTGCATGGCTCTAAGATGCTCCTCGCATCTGATTTATCTGTGCATGTGTCAAGGCTGGATCCCCACTTTGAACTTTAGGGTTCAAATGTAGGGGCCTGCATGAAAACTTCTAAGCTTATCTACCAGCTTAGCTTTGGTCCGCTGCCACCATCACAAGAATTCCCTCCCTGGGACGCCTTGAGAAACCTTTCACCAATTCCCTGGTGAACACAGATCCAAACCCCCTTGGATCTTAAAACAAGGAGAAATTAACCATCCCCCCTCCTTCCTCCACCCTCCTTTCACCAACTCCTGGTGAATACAGATCCAAACCCCCTTGGATCTTAAAACAAGGAGAAATCAATCTGGTTCTTAAAAAAAGAAGGCTTTTAATTAAAGAAAAAGGTAAAAATCATCTCTGTAAAATCAGTATGGAAAATACTTTACAGGGTAATCAAACTTAAAGAGCTCAGAGGACCCCCCCCTCTGTCTTAGGTTCAAAGTACAGCAAACAAAGATACACACTCTGGTAAAAAGGTACATTTACAAGTTGAGAAACAAAGTAAATCTAAGACGCCTTGCCTGTCTTTTACTTACTAGTTTGAAATAGGAGAGACTTGTTTAGAAAGATGGGGAGAACCTGGATTGATGTCTGGTCCCTCTCAGTCCCAAGAGCGAACCACCCCTTAAAACAAAGAGCACACACAAAAGCCTTTCCCCCCCCAAGATTTGAAAGTATCTTGTCTCCTTATTGGTCCTTGGGGTCAGGTGTCAGCCAGGTTACCCGAGCTTCTTAACCCTTTACAGGTAAAAGGATTTGGAGTCTCTGTACACAGAGAGCTGTTACCCTTCCCTTTATAGTTATGACAGCATGTCAATTCAACAAGCCACATAAGGGAAGACTGGCATTCCAGAATCCCCAAGACTGATCACTTTGGGGAGAGGATGTCATGAAAACAACTAACAGGCCACTCCGCCTTTGACCAGCCTCTCCCTGCACCTGAATGAGGCCCACTAACAAGAATCACTGTGCCAGCAGATCATCACTGTCTGGCTCTTTGTCTCTTTCCACCTCCTATTCTAGGACTTCAAATGACTGAGAGATGAAGTTGTGAAATGAAGGCTGGTTACTTGTAACCGAGGTTCTTCAAGATGTACTTTTGGGATATGCGACAACTGGCACCGCTGAATGGTGGAAGCTTCTGTAAGTAGTGTCTGTTAGAATGTCAGTGCTGACATGCACACGTGTCGCCTCAGCGTTCTAGAGTGTTCTGAGGGGTGTGGCTATAAAAAGGGCATGGCAGTAGCTACCACCTTAATTCCTTCCATCACTAATGCAAAGCATAGAATAATTAGGACTCCGCAGAAAAGGGGAAGGAGGATGGTGGTGTGTGTGAATATGCAGAGTCCATTTCAAAGAACCTCAAGAAACATTCATTTCTTCTAGTGACCTCTGCATAATCCAACTTTTGGGGCAGTTTGGTCAGCAGTGCATATTAAATGGATGGTGGGACAAGGTGTCCTAATTAAACAGATTACAGAACAGTCCTGTCAAATTGAGTATGAGACCTAGCAGCTATGCCTAATGCATAATGTTTAGTAAAAATTTATTGAGCTCTATGTAGCTGCTTTACACATTTAAATTACTGGAACATGTCTAAAGTATGCTGCTGAAATAGCAACTACACTAGTAAAATGTGTTTTAATAGCAGTAAGCGGAGAATGTGAAACATTCTTGTAACTCACTTCTACACACTGTCTGCCCATCTAGTTAAAGTTTGAGCAGAAACAGCTTTCCCCTTACAGTGATCTGCATAGGAAATGAACATTTTATGTGAGATTCTGAACTCTCTAATTCTATCTAAATAATAAGATAAAACACTTAGCATCCAAGCAATGTAACTTTGATTCACTTTTATGAGTGTGAGGTTTTAGAAAGTATACTGGCAAGTTAACATATTAACATGAAAATCAGAAGTTACTTGAAGTAAAAACTTGGGAGGCAGCAGGAGCACTACTTTATCTTTATAAAAAACTGTAAATGAAAGGTCTGCCATCAAGACATGCTATTCACTAATTTTTCTAGCCAATGTAACTGCTATAATAAAGGCTGTTTTAATGGAAAGATGAAATAAAGAGCAAGGTGTGTTAAAACTAAGTTTAAGTCCCATAGAGAAACAGTGTCTCTTACTGGCAGATAGTCAACAGACCCTTTGAAAACCTTTTACAATATAATGAGAAAACTGATTTTCCATCTATAGGATTATGAAAAGTTGCTATTACAGCTAAAGGCACTCTAAGGGATGCAATGGATAATCCCTTATTCTTTAGGACAAGCAAGTACTCTAAAATACAGTGAATAGGAGCAAATACAGGATTAAAACCCTTATCTGATACTCATAGGAGAAATCTCCTTATTTTAGATCAGTGGTTCTCAAACTTTTGTACTTGTGACCCCTTTCACATAGCAAGCCTCTGAGTGTGACCCCCTTATAAATTAAAAACATTTTTTTATATATTTAACACCATTATAAACGCTGGAGGCAAAGCCGGGTTTGGGGTGGAGGCTAACAGCTTGCGACCCCCCATGTAATAACCTCAGGACCCTCTGAGGGGTCCCGACCCCAGTTTCAAAATCCGTTTTAGATCATACCATTTTATAGATGATTTTTTTTTTTAATTATGTAGTACATGCTCAAGAGAAAGAGTTCTCAAAAGTTGTCAGAGTCCTGTCGCCCATGCCATGAGACGTAGCGCTTCAGGTTCTGGATGGTACACTTTTCCCCCTTGTTATGATAGGAGATCTGGTGATACCGGTAAGCATTTCAATTTCCCTCTGGAGAGGAGAAACAAGTCTGTGTCCTGTTGCTGTCTTAGACATACTGGAGCAACTCGTATCATTTTGGCTGAGTCCTGTCTGATCTTTTTTACCACCTTCAATGTTAATTAAAAAAAAAAGGCAGGAAAGCATACATCGCCCAACTGATGAGAAAAGCATCCATCAACAAATGAATGTCTGCCCCTGCTCTCAGACATAAGCAGGGGAATGTAGTATTGAGGCTAGTGGCAAAGAGGTCTATGTTTGGAAATCCTCAGAGATGGAACATGTCCTGAATCACTGATTCCTTCAGAGGCATTCGTGAACCTGAGAGGAGTCTCTCCTCAGTTGGTCTACCAGTTGGTTGTGAGATCCTGTTACATGCAATGCAATCAGGTAAATTTTGTGATGTATGCACCACCATCCCCATACAGTTTTATTGCTTCTTGGGCAACATTGTGATGAACAGACATCTCCTTTTTTATTTACATAATATACTGTCACCATATTGTCTACTGTGACTTGAACCACAGAGCTCTAAATTTGCGGAAGGAGAGATTTCAGTGCTAAATTGATATCCCTTAATTCCAAAACACTGATGTAAAGTTGCGATTTTTGCAAATTCCAGAGACCTCTTGTTAATTTGTTGAGATGCACCTCCTAGTCTGTCTTGGAAGAGTCTGTTGTCATTATTACTGAAGGAGGTGGGGTATTGAACATCACTCCTTTCAGTGTATTCTCAGTGTTCATCCATTACAGAATAGGATTCCAAATTTTCCTTGAAACTATAGTGGGTCTGAAATTTCTTGAAACCCACTGTTGAAAAGATCTCATTCTGAGCCTTGCATAAGGTGTATGTCAAACGTTTTTGATGTCACAAGACCCAGAAAGATGAGGAAAACCAGTACTTCTGGAGTAAGCATTGTATGCTGGATTTCAGGTTTTTTGGAATTTTTCCTCTTGAAGGTACGCTCTCGACTCCAGAATATTGAAAACTCCTCCTATGAAGGGAATTGTTTGTGTTGGGCACAATATAGATTTTTTTCTTATCAGAAAACATAATTTTGAAATACAAAATATGTAAAGAGAATGTTGTTGTTCAACTTGTCTTTGGAATGAGACAGAAGCCAGTGGTCAAGATACAGGAACATGAAAATTCCTTGTCTTCTCAGGAAGGTTGCTATTACAGAAAGGCATTTATAAGAATCCGAGGTGCTGTAGAAAGGTCAAATCTTGTATTGGAAATGGTTCTGCCCTAGAACAAAATGAAGGTAATTACCATGAGATGGCTGAATGGAAATATGGAAGTAAGCATCTTTGAGATTGGTACGCCGCTCTCAATCTAGAGAAGAAAGAGAATGGATGACTAAACTGAGCGTCAGCATCCTGAAGCGAAACTTACTGATGTATTTGTTTAGTTTTCTCAGATCAAGGATTGGTTGGAAGCCTCCATCCTTTTTCGGAACTAGAAAATTAGAGTAAGAACCTTGATTCCCGAGACTTTCTAGAACCTCCTTTATCGCCCTGTAATAGCAGAGAATGGACTTCTGCCCTCAGAAAACTGGCATGAGAGGGGTCCCTGAAACGGGAAGGAAAGAGATGGTGGAATGGAGGAATGGTCTTGACCTGTAACGGTGTAATCCTCTTTTATAACATCCAACACCCCTCTGTCCATATTGATGTTTTGCAATTTGTTGTTTGTCTTAATAATAATAATAAAAAAAAAAAAACTTCTCCAAAGTGTAGAGAATAAAAGTCTAAACTCGTTTGCTGCTCTAGGCTGTAATGTCAAACTTGAGGTGTAAAATTAGGCAAAGAAGGAGTCAGAGAAGAATTCTTTGGACTCACCTTGGGTTTGGAGGATCTTTTCATATATTGACACTCAGAAATTAGGAGGATGCTGTTATTGATACTTAGGTCTTCTTTGAGAGTAGAAAGATGACAAAAAAGGTGAGTAATATTGTCTCTGGTATCTGAATGAGGGTGCAGGAGTATCCTGGACTGCAACATGCCTTAATTAGACATGCTTCTTAGACAGCTTTAAAAGGTTATTAAGACTACATTTTAGTCACAGGTACTTTTAGTAAAAGTCATGGACAGGTCACGGACGTCAACAAAAATTCATGGGCCTGTGACCTGCCCATGACTTTTACTAAAAATACCCGCTGTGGCTAAAACTTGGGCATGGGGTTGGGGGTGCTCAGGGGGGGAGGGGTTTCAGGGCACTGGAGGTGCTGGGGGGTGACCCAGGACCCCTGCTGGTGCTGGGAGAGGAGGGGACCGGGCCGTGACACGCAGCCCAGGACCCCCACTGGTGGGGGGGGGGGGAAGCTTCCTACCAGCTCCGTCCCTGCAGCTCCTAGGCAGCAGAGGCAGGGGCTCCTCTGCTGCTTCCACCACCAGCGCCGGCTGCTGCAGTTCCCATTGGCCAGGAACCGGAGCCAATGGAAGCAGCAGGGGTGGGGCTTATGGGCACAGGCAGCGGAATTTCCCGCCCACCCCCACCCAGGCCACCTAGGAGCTGCAGGGGGACCTCCCACCCCAGGTAAGCGCCCTCCCCACCCCCATTCCCAGCCCTTTGTCCCCTCCTACACACCCAAATTGCTGCTGCTGGCCGCTGCAGAAGTCATAGAATCACGGAATCCGTGACTTCCGTGACAGACTCGCAGCCTTAGTTATTGTACCAACGCTGCCTTGACCATGCTGGAAAGATGACCTTTGTCCTATCCCAGCATGTATTCTGAACCCACCCAACAAATGAAGGGGATGGAAGAAAATGCATCCAGCAGATCCTTGCTCAACACTAGGAGGACTGCATCTGTCAAAGAACACTTGGTCCTTACTGGCTCACAAGCAGTGGAGGGGACACCTGGCATTCTCTGGAGGCAAAGGGATCTGGTTTTGACACTTTCCCATCTGCTGAAAAAGTAGTTTACAATGAGAGCTGCAGAGACTGATTATTCTGGTCTTGAGCCTTTCTGAATTACCCTGGTTTTGCATTCTCCTCTCCTACCAGATACAGACTAACTGGATATATGGGATGTTCCAGACACTACTAACAAAGTTCCATGGTTTCTCTGCAGACTGTTTAGAGTTAGCTCTAACTTGCTTGTTCAGGTAGTATATATCTATGGTGTTTTTGCGAATACCTGAACCAGCTGGTCTTAAAGGGATGATAGAAAGGACTTTGTCATCTAGCCTAGTTTATGTGCTTGCTCCATGAGCAAGAGACCATGAGCTTCTAACCTCTACAAGCATGCCTCTGATACCCAGCCTGGATCACAGTAAGGCCCCTGCAGGCTGAAGGAAATTGTCTCAGGATTCCCACCAGCTGAGTTACCCTAAGAGCATTTTTGGGAATTATGTGTAATTTGCTCAAGCTCTCCACATACAGGATGTGACACAGACACACAGTGCTGCAGAGGATTCATGCATAGATGGGCATATCATATCACAGGTGATGGCCACCAGAAAAAAAAAAAAAAAAACAGTGTTAAATTTGGTTGGAATTTACAATACAGAGTACAAGAAATATGCACAGATCTCTGTCCTGTCATGAAATTCAGTACTGCTCCTATAAATATTATCTTTTGTGATGGGACAAGGATAGATTTGTCCCAATTTGTCTGTAGACCAAGGGTCTGAAACAGCTGACATATCAGATTAATGGCTTCTGTGAGTTCCTGGCTGGATCTTGTTCAATGAGCCAGTTTTACAGGGAGGGGATGGCATACCTCCCTTGATTTTTAGGAGTGCAGCCATGACAGCTAGGTATTTTGTAAGTACCCTCAGAGCTATGGATAGAGTGAAGGGCAGCACCTTGTACTGAAAGATGTCTTTTTCACTCAGAACTTGAGATACTGTGGCGTGACTGTCTAATGAATAGGCATCATTGATGTCTCATGATATAGACCAGTCTCCTTTGGACATGGAAGGATGATGGCTCCCAAGATCAGCATCCTGAACTTGAAGGTTTTGATGAACCTATTCAGGTTTCTCAGATCCAGAATAAGGCGTGAGGCTTCTACTGCTTTCAAAAGGGTTCTAACAAGCTTGTGGTACCAGGACACCAGTTGAGTGGGAACACACAGAGGCACTAGAAGATCTACCTGTTTTTCCCCAACTCACTACCAGAAATGGCTGAACTGTTTTTGCCTAAACTTTCCCAAAAATAGGGAGGCTGAGAGCAAGCATGGAAAAGTTTAGCATAATTTGAGTTATAATGGAAAGGCAACCTTTGCTACAGGCATTGGTATCAGCACTGACTGTAACACCACCAAATATTCCACAACCCATAAAATACCCAAATAAAAATATAGAGACTGGATGATGATGATGAATAAATCACAACTGTCACTACAATTTTATCTCCTGATTTGGCTTGTATAAATTTGACTCAGCGCACTTTGGTGATATTTTATCTATAAATCTTATCATACCAATCTTTATCATACCAGTCAGTGGCAAGAAATGGCGAGAGAAATACTGCAACCCTAAAACAATGCAATGAAACACTATTTCCTATGGCAGCTGTCAAATTAATGACATCTCCAAAGCTATTTGAATACTGTGTCTGGACACAAATCCAATTATGTCATTTTTGTCTGAATATCCCTGAATTCTAACTGCTGAAGTTAGAAGTGGAAATAATTGTAAGTGCAGATTAGATATATAACCAGTTCCAAAACTGAAACCAGAACTAGAGCGCTAAAATCTACATGCATGGCCTTTTATCTGTAAGTGAAGGGGGAGGTGAGAAGCATTTTGGCATTCAGCTGGCAAAAAGGCAAAACTAATACCGTGTCCAAATTTGTCCCTCTAGTTAGCTCTTATCAGGTGGACCTCTCAAAGTAAAATGTCTTGATTACAAAAATTTACATTCTCATTCTAAAATTAGTTTCTGCACCATAAACCTCTCTTTTTTCTTTAGGGTTCTACGTTCACCAATTTTTGTTTGTTCAACACTAACCTCTAATAGGAAATAGCAGCACTGGACTACATGTTCACACAATATAGCTCAATTTATTTCAAATTACAGTCATTTCACAATATTAATACACAAACCCCAACTTTTAGAAAGCTGTTCTAGTGGCAAGCACAAATGAAATAATACTGTTAGTAGAAAATTAGGAGGACACAGTATATGCCAGCAATATAAATAAAAAGGGAAAACAGATTTCTAATTAGTACTATTGATATTATTAGAGAAAATAATATTCTGCAACACCTAAAAATTTCCCCAAGTATAAGGGAACAGTGACACAATATTTAGTGCTTATATTAGCTACTGTTTTACATAAACCTTCTCCCCATAAACTAATAATTTTTGAAACCACTCATCTCAGAGTTAAAAAACAACACCACAACTTTCTCCTCTTAATGTTTCTGTATTAGCGCTCAATTATATGGCAATCTCAGCTTGCAAACTTTGCTGCAGGATTCTCACTTTACTTGCTGTTTTAAAACACCCAACAGTGCAAAAGCCAGCTATTTAACTCTGCACAACAAAACCATTGTGATCTCAGAGGATTGTGGTTTCGTTTAAGGACCTATAAGAAAACATGCTTCCAAAGGCGAAGTGACTTTACCATTTTTAAAAGTCTATTTAAAGTACTTATTTTCAAAAGGTAATTTTAAACATTTTTATGTTCCATGCATCTCAGCCACTGTGAGTAAGAAAGAAAAAAAATCTCATCCAACTGCCTCACAAACGTAAAGGTCAGATTCTAACTTGCTGAAGCCATATAAACTGTTTATAGACGGTACAAATAAGTCGCATCATTCTCCTCTATTCCACCAAGGAAGTACTGCAACAACCAGGGACAGGAGGATGTCCCCAAAGATGGTTTGCTGAGGGACACAGTGAAAAACAATTCAAGGTTGTTGATGCTGTTCCTTTTAAATATAGCTAGAAAATCTCATACCACTTACAAATATATAAATAAATTATTAAGTAAGTTAAAAATGAACTGAATGCTAATAAAAATAATATCAGACTGACAGCTCAGGAGGCTTGAATGTTCTTTAGCCATTCTGTGAATTAACGTACAGACTACATCAGTGAAAGCTTCCAACCCTGCTTCAACCATGTCTTGGAGGGACCACCTCTAGAGACTCGTGGATAGTTCACTCTATATATTCTTGGTACTTCTACAAACTATCAACAGGAAATCCAATCAGGCCTGGATTAGCATAGGTTATGGGCCCATTCCATGGGGCCTAGGGCCCAGACTACTGTGATGTGATTATTATAAACAGAATCTTTGCTTTCATTTACAAAATTAGGTTCCTCGCCACTGTGTATGAAAACAAAAGTTTAACACATGAACTGAGTGTATAAGTCAGGGGTCAGCAACCTTTGGCACGTGGCTCGCCAGGTTAAGCACCCTGGCGGGCCAGGCCAGTTTGTTTACCTGCCGCGTCCACAGATTCAGCCGATCGCGGCTCCCACTGGCCATGGTTCACCGCTCCAGGTCAATGGGGTCGCAGGAAGCCACGCGGGCCGAGGGATGTGCTGGCCGCCGCTTCCCGCCACCCCCATTGGCCTGGGACGGCGAACCACGGTCAGCGGGAGCCGCGATCGGCCGGACCTGCAGATGCGGCAGGTAAACAAACGGGCCCAGCCCATCAGGGTGCTTACCCTGGTGAGTCGCGTGCCAAAGGTTGCCGACCCCTGGTATAAGTGATGCCTGAGTCTACAGACAACCTGAAACAGTACTGCTAAATAGTATGAACTGTCAAATACTGCTACTACCTCAAGGAGTAGAAAGGCCACAGCAGGAGGGCAGGGCATCATTGCCCCCATAGGGGCTGTGCTTAGAGCCCCAGCCTGCCTTAATAGCCTTACTTCTGAATTATGATGATGGCTCTATTGAGGTGAGCATACTTGTCCAAGAACCACCAGAATGGCACCAACAACTCACACACAGGTCATTAGACAGCTGACAACTGATGGATTCTGCCACCATTGACCAGATTTGAACCAGGACAGACAAAAGTTTCTTATTCCAAAACTTCTTTGAAGTTATATCATAACTAGGGCTACCAAAAATCAATGTAAACAAATAAAATTCTGCCAAAATTAAAGTAAATTTACCAGTAAACATTTATTTGCCATGAAAAAAATTGCACAATCAAAAACATCTTCCTTGAAAGTAGCTTGCAAAATTAAGTTTTAAAAGGACAACTAATGAGACTTTAAAAAAAACCAAAAACCTGCAAGCAGGAAGGTTGAACCACAAACACAAACTTCTTCTGGAAGCTTCAGATTTTTAAATGAGAAATAATACAGTTAAGGAATTTTATTTGTTACAGTTGTTCAATGTTATGAAAGATTTCATTTTTGCATCTGGTCACAATACACACACACGGCAGCAGCAGCATGCATTTTGTTTTGTGTCACAAATGCACTGCAAATCCGACTACTTCTCTACTAGGTCTCACTTACATATGGTGTGACAATAAACTGAAAAAAATTAGTAACATCTTTTTCCAACATATTCTCCCTCTAATTTCTCTCTTTTCCCCATGTTCTATGAAGTGTTTACTTTGTCCTCTTCCTCTTGCCCCCTGCTTTCTTTCTTCCTGGTTGATTTTGAATCCCCTTTGTTTTCTCTTACATTTCCGTGCCCTGTCTTCTTTCCTCTTTTTCAAACCCCCCAAGTAATCTTATAACAGTTGAAGAATTCCACATCCAAATTCTCAACCGGCTCAACCTCCAAACGCAAGCAACATGATAGCCCATAGGATGACAAATCATATTTACAAAGATATTTAAAAAATATAATAAACAAGTTTATTTGCTTTTTAAATCTACATATTTAGGCTTAAAAACTAAAACTGGATAGTATCTTTTAATTTTATTTAACTTAAAGGACTGAAAACACTGAATTTAAGGTACAAAGCGCTAAATAAGGAAGGAGCATCTCAAGAAAATAAAAGTAATTTTGAAAAATAAGTTCCCTTTTTTAAAAAAAGAGGGGAGTTGTCATCCTTTAGCACAGCTTGTAATTGTGTTTGCTCTTCTCCTCTATAGCACCATACAGTTCTGCAACCTGTCATAGGCCATGATGTCAACGTAAGTTACAGCCGCCAACATTTATGGCTCAGGAGCATGCATACTTGTCTGCTTGCGTCAGTGCTGCACATACTCATCAGGAGTGCTTGTGTCAATGTAAATTGCAGTGCACCACAGGTATACATCCAAGTGTAACACATGCACCATCTGGCTCAATGACTTTTCAGACATTTTAGCAACGTTTTGTGGGATAACAACTTGTCCAGGGACCTCTGGGAGCCAGGGATCAAGGTCCCAGCCTTCAACGTTCTCCATTCCATAATGCCATCCCTATCCCATAATTTTCATGCCCTTTTAAAAATATCCCACAAATCTGCATGGCACTTTTCAATGTCTGCCATCTCTGACCAAAGCATGGAGCCCACAGATAACTGCGCTAGTCTCATAGACAGTATAAATAAGTTGCATCATTCTCCTCTATTCCACCAAGGAAGTACTGCAACAACCAGGGACAGGAGGATGTCCCCAAAGATGGTTTGCTGAGGGACACAATGAAAAACAATTCAAGGTTGTTGATGGTGTTCATGGAGCAGCTGCAGACAGCAGAGCACCACTTCTGAGTAGGGGGATCACAATGTAATGCAGTTTTGGCACAATGGGGGCGGCAGAACTTTTGGATGTGAAAGCCTGCATTCCTGGATCTGTGCGCTGAGCTTGTCTTGGTCCTCCAGCGCAGGGACACCAGAATGAGAGCTACATTGACGGTGGAGAAGAGAGTGGCGATCACCCTCTGAAAGCTTGCAATGCTAAATTGCTACCAGTCAGTGGGCAATCATTTTGGAGTTGGAGAATCCACAATGGAAACTCTTGTCATTCAAGTGTGTAGGCCATTAATCATCTCCTGCCGCTCAGGAGAGTGACTGTCAGCAACATACGGGAAATGGTGCAGTACTGGGATACCCAAACTGTGGTGGAGCAACTGACATCACACATATCCTTATTTTGGTCCAAGCCAACATTGCTACAGCAAACGTCCACAGAAAGTGCTACTTTTCTATGGTTATGCAAGCAGGTTGATCACCGGGGATGTTTCATTGAATCGGGTTGGTCAGGGAAGGTGCATAACACTCGCATCTTTAAGAACACAGGACTGTTCAAAAAGCTGCAAGCAGGGACATTCCTTCACAACCGGCAGATTAATATTAGCAATACTGAAATGCTAATAATGATTCTGAGCCTATCCTTTGCTCATGTAGCTGTACCAGTGGATACTTCAAAAGCATCAATGAAAGATTCAGCTGTGGCTCAGCAAGTGCAGAATGATTGTTGAATGTGCTTTTGGTTGACTGAAGAGATGCTGATGGTGCTTACTCACTAGATTAAATCTCTATAAGAAAAATATTCCAATGGTTATAACTGCCTGTTATATACTGCACAATATCTGTGAGGCAAAGGGGGAAAAGCTACCACCAGGGTGGAGCAGCTGTCAACTTTGAACAGCCAGACACGAGGGCGATTACAAGAATTATGCAGTTGAAGGAGAACTTGGAAGTGCACTTTAACAGTCAGTCACAGATGTGTTTTCTGCTGGAGTGTTCTCTGGGCCTGGAGCTTTAGGAGCTACTAAGAAATGTGTAGTGCTTGTTATACATTTATAAAAATGACTGGATGCTTTCCTGAAGCTATGAATCCTGTGTCCTGTATTTAGTGTACATTAACAAGTACTATTTACTTTGACTACCACTAAGCATTCTGCAATACACCTCTACCCCGATATAACGCTGTCCTCGGGAGCCAAAAAAATCTTACCGCGTTATATTGAATTTGCTTTGATCCACTGGAGTGCGCAGCCCCTCCTTACCCCCCCCCCCGGAGCACTGCTTTACCGCGTTATATCCGAATTCGTGTTATATCGGGTCGCATTATATCGAGGTAGCGGTGTAGTTGATTCTCCAGAAACTGAACTTTATTGAGGGGGGGCGGGGGGGAAACGGTGCAGAAAATCAATGTG
The DNA here is from genome assembly GCF_002925995.2 of Terrapene triunguis. NCBI lineage: Eukaryota > Metazoa > Chordata > Testudines > Emydidae > Terrapene > Terrapene triunguis. The sequence goes on from NW_020664372.1 coordinate 38,218,915, forward strand.
CAAAAACCAGCACAGTCAGTCAATGTTATACAAATGTTTGACAAATAGAGTGAAAATTTAAAATTAGGAAGGTAGTAAACATTTATCTACATCTGTGTACTCGAATGGACTTGGTTGTGGCTACATGTACACCAACCACGTTCCTCACAGGTCACTAAAGCTTGTCCCCTGGTATGGAGTGGTAGGGTAATTATGCCCCATAATGCTGTGTAGTATGTTGGAGGGTGGGTGTATGTAGCAGAGACCATGGAGTTCTCTAAGGACTGCAAAGGGTGGGAAGTCTGGGATCTTTGGACCTGTTGGTCCATACCAGGGTATGCAGTATTTGGGTTTGCTGCCTGAGAAGACCTCTTATGTCCTGATGCATTTCCAGCTTCCTGTCCTGCTGGGACTGCTGGGCTTTTTTCCTGTCCTCTCTGTCTTTATGCTGTCAGTCATATTGTCCCTCTAAGCCCTTTGTTCATAGTCCAATGCAGCACTGGCTTGCAGGATTTCACAGTACATGTCCTCCCTTGTCCTCTTCTTTCTTCCCCCATCAGTGTCAGGTATTTCTGCAGGCAAAGAGTGGGCACCAGAAGCTGCTGCTGATAAAAAAAAGTGTACCACCGGATTTACAGACGCAAGGGGAAGATGAAGATAAGTTTCAAAACTCCCTTCCCTTATTCCCACAAACACTTTTAGTAAGAAATGCTTATTGACACTTCAGCTTTGAAGTGCTTTGGCCATGGAGAGTATGGACTGCTAGGAGTGGGGTGGGGGAAGGAGTGAGAGAAGGATTTTTTATTGCTTGAAGCTATAACATTTTGGTCCCTATTTCATGGTGCAAGTATGGGCAATGGCACTGAATAGTGGCACTATTTTCCACAGACGGTGGTGATTTTAGCTAATATCTCTCTCCTGAGGATCCCAAAGGCACAGAGAACACAGCTGCTACTGGTATCCTAAAGCTACCCCAGCTTGTACGCTGCTAGCTTGTTGATTGTCATGGTGCCAGCCAAACTCATTCCAGAGTAGTGTGGGAAAATGTCCTACAGCAGAGGAAGAAATAAGGCAGCCACTCATAGAAACCTTTAGAAGAGGATTGTGGAGTATTCCCCATGAAAGTTTCATTGAGATGTCTCAGGAGGATACAAAGGACATCCCTATGCATGTAAACAAAGTGCTCTGCATATACCCCGCTCCCCATGCCTAGCCCAACAGGAAATGAAAAGCAGATGCTAACTCTACCTCTGTTTATTCTACCTTTCTCATATAAGTAGAATAATGAAAAGGCAATACTTTTGTCTTGTTAATTTGGGGATCGGCCACACACTATCTTTAAATTTGAATATTTTAAAGAAAAACGCATCCACATACTTACCCGAATTCCCTTCCCCTTCACCAGGCTCATCCATCCTTGTCCGATAGGACAACAGGAGGTCCCCGGTACACATCCCCCCCTTATCTGTTGTTTTGGATATCCGTCGCTAATCAATAGGGGAACATGTTCTGATTTATGCTGGTCTTGATCCACAGATCAAGACCGACGTGAATTGGAACACATTCCCCTATCGTACAGTACAGTACTGTACTTGCATCCGCCGGCCACGTTCAAGGCTTATTACCTTATTACGTTCTCCATGCTGATTAAGGAGACGGAAGATGAAGGAAAGCCCAGTGTAAAGGAGTTTTGGAAGTCCTATAACATCTTAAACAGCGTGGAAAACATTGATGCGTCGTGGGAAGAGGTCACTTCACAATATATGAATGGCGTTTGGTGCCATGCATGGCCAGATGCTGTCCACAGCTTCATGGGATTTGATGCTGTTCCTGCTCTCGAGCAAGAAATTGTCAAGTTGGAGAAGTATGTCGGCTTCAAGGAGGTGGAGGAGGAGGAGGATGTACAGGAGTTGTTGAGGAGTCTCATGCTGAGCAACTGACAAATGAGGAACTGATTGAGCTGGACCAACAACGAATATCCGAAGAAAGCAAGGACAACGATGATGACGACACTGGCAGTCTCCTGGCTTCCTGCCCTAAGTCTCCAGGGCTCTCAATGATGCAGTGGCTTGCTACAGGGAGATCTATCATTCAAATATTCACGCAGAAGAACAGAGGTCAATAAAATCCTTTTTTAAGACTTCAGCAAACAAAAAGCCAGCCACTGAAAAGCCAGCCGCCACCCTTACCTAAGTTTAGTGTAATTGACACTGTTATCCTGTATTACTTTACTGTATTTACTGTATTAAAATGGTCTATGTGTTTGAACAGTGTTAATAGGGTTCACCATTATTTTATTCAATGTTTTATGTGTAAAATGTGTACTGCAGAACCTGTCATTGTAAATTCCAGTTTTGCCTCCTTATGAGCTCCAATGAGCTACCTTTCATTGTCATTTACCCACAGCCACCAATTCAATACAAAGTCCTAAAGAAAGAAATAGCCTTGAAATGTCACAAAGCCTACATAAAAGATTGTGTGTTTAAGTATATGAATTACCATTTGTTCAACTAAAATATCTTATCTTCCTTGCTCATCAACCGAATTAACAACAGATTCTGAAATGTAAATCAACGTTCAGTATTTCAAGTTTTCTGGAACAGTGATGAATGATACAGGGATGTCTTCAGCAGACAGTATTCATCCATATTAGGTTCCCATTTGAAATGAAAAAAAAGGAGATCTTAATATTTTGTCTCAATAATCCATTAAAAAATTTCAACACAAAATTATCTTAGCGCTGAATTTTATGCACCTATTGTTGACAATATTTTATGAAGATAGAGCTACATATCTATAATGCAAAGCTAAAAGTCAGAAACTTTAAAAAACAAAAGCTAAGCTTCTCATACTGATTTCAGTTTTGTAGTTTAATAGCTGATTGTGTCTGCCTTTAAAAGAAAAATTAACACATTAACATGAGATCTCCATTCTGCAAATTAATAGGGTATAATTACAGATCCAAATAATATACTAACAGATCCAAATAAGTATCTATAGTTCAAGGGCGAAATTCAATACAGCTGATACAATAAGGTGCAAATTTCTTCTGCTTGAACAAGCAAAGCTTTTTGGCACCTCCGGGGAGGGAGAATCACCTCAACAGAGGACAAGTACTGTTTCTTCATCTGCCCTTTGAGAGTATTCTGCCGAGGGATATTTTAATTCACATAGTGGGAGGACTTTCTGGAAAGCTGTTGAAATAGCACAATCCTTGGCCAGCATCAAAGTATGCAATATGAGTGTTTTAAAGTATCTGAATATGTACTTACATGACTCGACTGTTATGAGCTACAGTAATTGTTAGTTTATTATGCCAAATTATGAAGTAAATAATATGCCTTTTATAAGTATACACATGTATTGAAGGAGCAGATAGAGTAATAAGTACAAGACACAAACTTCAAAGACTGCCTGTATGCATATTTATATAAAACAACAACTTCTTTGAAGTGACTACAGAGAGGGCAAAATTCTGACCCACTAAAGTCAATAGCAAAATTTTCACACTAACACTTGAAAGACCCTCTCTCACTTATGACAAGTTCCTGAACAAGTGTCATTGGCTTCTACTGAATAATCTTTCATTACCCCCCCACCAAAAAAAAAAAAAAAGGCAAAAGCTTCAAATCCTTATGGGTGCAAAGAAAACCTTTTAAACCAAGTGTAACCCAAAATAGTATTAGAAGACACACAGTATTAGTGCTGCTTCTGCTCCTCAAAATTTTTCCAAACTGCATCAAAGTGAAAACTGACCAGTTTTGTCACATTTCACTGCCTCTATTTGTAACCTTGTGTGCAGCAGTAAAAATTATAAACAAAAACACAGTTGTTTTCACTCTGAGCAGCAGTGGAGCTATAAAATGGAGGGAAGGTGAGAAGTAAAAGCAGAGAATACATTCTTCCTTGGACTAGCCAAAAAGTTAAAAGGTATTAAAATAGTAGAAATACACACCTCACCATCTAGTATCTGGGAGTGGTGAAGTAATAGATGAACACTAACAACATCCAAAAAGCTGCAGGGTTACAGATTCATGCTAAACAGAGAGAGAGAAAGCTCCTTCTTCCTTCCAGAAGGACGTGTCTCAGGCCTGGTCTACACTAGGCTTTTATGTCGAATTTAGCGCCGTTATATCGAATTAACCCTGCACCCGTCCACACCACGAAGCCATTTAGTTCGACATAGAGCCCTCCTTAAATCGATTTCTGTAATCCTCCACAACGAGAGGAGTAGCGCTAAATTCGAAATGGCCATATCGAATTAGGCTAGGTGTGGATGGAAATCGACGGTAATAGCTCCGGGAGCTATCCCACAGTGCACCACTCTGTTGACGCTCTGGACAGCAGTCCGAGCTCGGATGCTCTGACCAGCCACACCCCGGGAAAATTTGAATTCCTTTTCCTGTCTGGGCAGTTTGAAGCGCAGTTTCTGTTTGGACACCGTGGCGAGCTCAGCAGCAGTGGCAGCAGTGGCAACGATGCAGAGCTCTCCAGCAGAGATGGCCGTGCAATCCAATAGAAAGAGGGCCCCAGCATGGACGGATCGGGAAGTCTTGGATCTCATCGCTGTGTGGGGCGATGAGTCCGTGCTTTCCGAGCTGCGCTCCAAAAGACGGAATGCAAAGATCTATGAGAAGATCTCTAAAGCCATGGCAGAGAGAGGCTACAGCCGGGATGCAACGCAGTGCCGCGTGAAAATCAAGGAGCTGAGACAAGGCTACCAGAAGACCAAAGAGGCAAACGGACGCTCCGGATCCCAGCCCCACACATCCCGTTTCTACGAGGCACTGCATTCCATCCTTGGTGCGGCCGCCACCACTACCCCACCAGTGACCGTGGACTCTGAGGATGGGATATTGTCCGCGGCCGGTTCCTCCGACATGTTAGCTGACGGGGAAGATGAGGAAGGAGATGAAGAGGACGAGGCAGTAGACAGCGCTTACAACGCTGATTTGCCCGACAGCCAGGAGCTCTTCATCACCCTGACAGAGATCCCCTACCAACCCTCCCCAGCCGTTACCCCAGACACAGATTCAGGGGAAGGATCAAGCAGTAAGTGTTTTAAATATCCAAACATTTATTTACAACATAACTGGCATATTTAAAATATTAACAGTAGCTAAAGTGCTTTAAAACATGTAAACATTTATTTGCAACAAAACAGGAAGATTGAAAATATTAACAGTGGGTAAAGTGCTTAAAAACATGTAAACAGGAAAGTCAAACAAAAGGGGAATCAGTGCAAAGTGTATCATGATTACTCCGTCTTTGGGCGCCTCAATATATAGTCCGAACCATTTTAAAAAAATCTCACAATGTCCGCTTCATGATTATAGTGCCCAAAACCCTGCAGTCATTTGTCCCTCCAAGGGCACCTAAACCAAGAACTGGTCAATGTAACCGGGGATCGAGGCGACATCCTCCGGGGAGAACTCCTCATACACCTCCTGCAGGTGTTTTTCAAGCCTCATCAGCAGGTTCCTGGGCAGGGACAGCTTATTAGGCCCCCCGTGGTAGGACACGTTTCCCTGCCACAACGCCAGCAGGTACTCCGGGATCATGGCTTTGCACAGCAGTGCAGCAAATGGCCCCGGTTTCTGCAGGCTGTCCCGGAGCATCTTCTCCTTCTGGCTCTCGGAGACCTTCAGGAGGGTGATGTCAGGCATGACTCCCTGCTGTGAAATCGGTAGGGGAAAGTTAGTATTGGGACTGCTTGCCCGTCCCTTTACAGAACTGCAACCGCCGGTTTACAGCCACGCGGTTTACAGCCGCGAGGGGCTGGGACAGGGCCAGAGTTCCTGCTTGCAGGATTGCTGCCAGCAGAGACTCGCATTGCTTTCTATGTGAAAGGAGGCCAGTGCCACTCTTAAAGTTTTAAGCGGCCACAAGTCTACGGCTTACCATGTTTGCCATCTAGACAAAGTCCGGTGTCCTGCCCTGCTCCTCAGCTCGCCACAGCAAGACCGCAGGCACTGTAGGCGAGGGCCGAAAATTCGACCTTGTCCTCAGTGCGCGTGTGATAGGTGCTCTGCATGGTCTTGTTCACAGAGAAAGACTATGTTCTCTGTTCACAGATACATTGCTCTGTCTCAGGAATTCACTCCCTTTTTCCAATTCCCACAGCCACATCTGCCCAGAGGCTAGCGCACATTAGGAGGAGGAAGAAGAGGACACGGGAAGACATGTTTGCTGAACTAATGGAATGCTCCCGAGCACAGGCAGCCCAGCAGACACAGTGGAGGGAGAACTTGTCCCAAATGCACTGGGCAAACATGGAACGGGAGGAGAGGTGGCGACAGGAGGACAGGCAGGCTACTCAAACGCTGCTTGGACTAATGAGGGAGCAAACGGACACGCTCCGCCGCCTTGTGGATGTTCTGCAGGACCGGAGGCAGGAGGAGAGAGCCCCGCTGCAGTCTCTCTGTAACTGCCCTGCCCCGCCACCAAGTCCCATACACCCCTCACCCAAAGTCCAAACACGGAGGGGTGGAAGGGGCCGGGAAAAATTTCACTCCACCCCTGCGGACTGCTCTACCACTAGAAGGCTCTCATTCCCCAAAATTTGAAAAGTCCTTTCCTACCCGCCTCACACAAGACCCCGTTCAAGTTTCACCCCCCCGTTCCATGTGCGGTTGTTAATAAAGAATACGTTTCTGTTCATTTCTGTTTCCATCCTCTTCTTTTGGAGGGGAGTCTGTCTGAAGGGGGGGGAAGGGCCTTGGTCATTGGACAGGACAGTCACCTTTAGCAGGGGGCAGGTGCAGCAGCAGGGCACATATACAGTGCAGTGACTAGTTATCCTGGTCAGTCTGGGAGGTGGTTTTCATGTTCTGTGTGGTGGGGGCGGTGGTGTTGCTCTGTGACTTGGTGGCGGGGGAGGGCAGTTACAGATCTTATGCAGCGGTCCTTACCCTGGATCACAGAGCCGCGCAGCAGGGGATCTGTAACCCTCCTCCCCCTGCAAGACAGTCACATAGCCGACACATACACGCAGTCCCGGCCAGGAGGGCTGGCAGGCTCCGTTGAAACTACCAGTCCACCACCGCGGAGCCTGTCATTCCTGGAGTTTAGAAGCATCATTTGCATCACAACCCTAAACCCGCCCCCCGCCACAGTCTGCGTCCCAGGTTTAAAACATTCCCGCGAAAACAGTAATAAAGACAACGGTGTCCATGAACAAAACAGAACAGATTTTATTTTTTGGGAAGGGGGTGAAGGGGGTATGTAAGTGGAGAGGATAGTCGACGGCAACTGGGTAAAGAAACGGGGGCAGGTTCAGCTTCTCTGTAAACAAACTTAATAGTCACTGGTTGCCCTGCTCACTCAGGAACCTAGCTTTCAAAGCCTCCCGGATGCACAGCGCGTCCCGCTGGGCTCTTCTAATCGCCCGGCTGTCTGGCTGGGCGTAATCAGCAGCCAGGCTATTTGCCTCAACCTCCCACCCCGCCATAAAGGTCTCCCCCTTGCTCTCACACAGATTGTGGAGCACACAGCAAGCTGCAATAACGATGGGGATATTGGTTTCGCTGAGATCACAGCGAGCGAGTAAGCTTCTCCATCTCCCCTTGAGACGGCCAAAAGCACACTCCACTACCATTCTGCACTTGCTCAGCCGGTAGTTGAAGAGTTCTTTTTCTGTGTCCAGGGCGCCAGTATAGGGCTTCATGAGCCAGGGCATTAGCGGGTAGGCTGGGTCCCCGAGGATCACTGTAGGCATCTCCACATCCCCAACAGTTATCTTGTGGTTCGGGAAGTAAATACCTTCCTGCAGCCGTCTAAACAGACCAGAGTTCCTGAACACGCGAGCGTCATGAACCTTGCCCGGCCATCCGACGTAGATGTTTGTAAACCGTCCCCGATGGTCCACCAGTGCTTGCAGCACCATTGAAAAGTAGCCCTTTCTATTGATGTACTGGCTGGCCTGGTGGCCCGGTCCCAGGATAGGGATGTGAGTCCCATCTATAGCCCCACCGCAGTTTGGGAATCCCATCGCAGCGAAGCCATCTATGATGGCCTGCGCGTTTCCCAGGGTCACTACCTTTGACAGCAGTACCTTGACGATTGCCTTGGCTACTTGCATGACAACAACCCCCACGGTAGATTTGCCCACGCCAAAGTGGTTCGCGACTGACCGGTAGCTGTCCGGCGTTGCAAGCTTCCAGAGGGCTATGGCCACTCGCTTCTGGACAGTCAGGGCTGCTCGCATGCGGGTGTCCTTGCGCTTCAGGGCAGGGGACAGCAACTCACAAAGTTCCAGGAAAGTCCCCTTCCGCATGCGAAAGTTTCGCAGCCACTGGGATTCATCCCAGACCTGAAGCACTATGCGGTCCCACCAGTCCGTGCTTGTTTCCCGGGCCCAGAATCGCCGTTCAACAAAATCCACATGCCCCATTGCAAACGTGATGTCCTCGGCGCTGGGTGTCGTGGTTTCTGACAGCTCTGTGCTACTCTCCGACTTCAGGCCCTCACTCCGCTGCCGTAGCCTCCTCGCCTGATTTCTCTGCATCTGCCTCTGGGAAAGGTGTATGATAAGGTGCGAGGCGTTGAGAACGGCCACAACTGCAGCGATGGTCGCAGCGGGATCCATGATCGCAGTGCTGTGGCGTCCGCGCTGTCACTGATCAAAAAGTGCGCGAACTGATTTCCCGCCGGCGCTTTCAGGGAGGGAGGCAGGGCGGTAGTGACTGACGGATGACGACAGTTACCCAAAAGCACCCTCGCCACAATTTTTTACCCAGAAGCCATTGGGGGCTCGACCCAGAATTCCACTGGGCAGCGGGGACTGCGGGAACTGTGGGATAGCTGCCCACAGTGCACTGCTTCCAATGTCGACGCTTTCCCTGGTAGTGTGGACTGACAAAGTCGAATTACTGTCCTTAGTGTAGACACACACGTTCGACTTTCTAATATCGATTGCACATATTCGATTTAACTAAAATCGAACTACTCTCGTAGTGTAGACATACCCTCAGTGTTAAAATGTGTCAGAAAACTACAGTATTATCCAGAAGCCAACATCAAAGATGAACACTGTTCGGGAGGAGTCTAAGAACAGCACCTTAGCAGAAACTCCAAGACCTCTGGGTGAGAGGGGCTGAGTTTCTCAATTGAGTATTACTTCTAAAAGCACTTACCCATCCCCATCTTTCATATCAATGTTTGCTCAGATAGCAGGTTTAGTCGTCTGGCTATTAGATATCTTGTAATATTTTCAAACCCTCTGTGCTAGAGGGAATGGTAGGTGGAGAGATGAATGTGATAGATTTTGGTAGAAGTAGGAAAGGAGAAACAAAACATAGGGAAAGAGGTAGCACACAATGTAGGGGAGAGATAAATAACAGGGCATATGGAGATAGAAGGGAGGGAGGAGAAAATGGACACTGCAGAAGTAGCATGAAGAGAGACACTATAAACTTGAGCAGGAAAGAAAAAGAACAGCGCAGCCAGGGAAAGATGTATAAGAAAAGAAAGATACAAAGTTACATTTTGTTAATTTAATTAAAGTTGATTGACAATAAATAACCATTAAATATTATCCTTCCCCTTTATTACACAAAAAACAGTCCACAAATGTCTTATTCTTCTAAATTGTAGAGAGCTAGCAGCAAAGGTACTTTCTATGCTGGCTAATGGACCAACGCCTCAGGATGGTAAATTTCTGTTATTTTTTTCAATCCTGGATTACACTATTAAAAAATAAACTATTTAAATGAGGTTTTTACACCAGGAGTTCTAAATGAGTTTTGACCCCAAGCGGTCAGATGTTTTTAATTGACTCCATTTGTGTTTAGCAACTTTTAAAAGAAGTTCCTGAAATACCTGGCCTGAAATACTTGTGAGATACTTAGTTCAGTGAATTTAAACCATCCAACATAATCAAAGAATGTTTTAATCATATGGTCGGAAGGTCCAGCATCCATTCTGGATGAATTCTGAAAACGTTGGAACTAGTCGTGGAGTCAGCAAGCTGCTACTCAAAGTATTTATTATCCATTTATTTAAGAAGATTTTCCAAAAATACTTCGGTTTATTTCATTCTGAGTGGAGGCAGATTTTTAGAAGGATAGGTATGAATGAAAATAGCGGTTGTATCAATGAATTGGGAGGTGAGACGGACATATGACTAGTTTGTTTCCTCAGTAGATTTACTGTACAATGTATTGTAACTATATGAGGTTCTTGTACTGAAGGAAATATAAGACAGGATAATGTGTAAGACATTCTTAGTCACCAACCCTTCTTGTCATCTTCCACATCAGAGGAGGGTGAGCTCTCAGACTTCAACCCTAGGGAAAAAAGCCCATCCATCCAAGCTGCTCTGAGCCCAGAATCAGCAAGGCTATGGCTTCCTGGGATATTCATATGGCACCCTCCTTCATCCAGTTAAGAAGAATGTTAAGTCACAGTGAGAGCAATTGAACAAATGAGAGATTCCAAGCATTGATAATATTTCTATTACACCTCTACCCCAATATAACGCGACCCGATATAACACGAATTCAGATATAACACGGTAAAGCAGCACTCCGGGGGGGCGGGGCTGCACACTCCAGTGGATCAAAGCAAGTTCAATATAACGCGGTTTCACCTATAATGCGGTAAGATTTTTTGGCTCCTGAGGACAGCGTTATATCGGGGTAGAGGTGTATCTAAACTTAAATTGCTTTCCATCATGCTTCCTGTGCTTGATGTGACCACTGCCAACCTGGTAAATCTACCTATCTTTCTAGCTCTTTACCTGGACATAAAACCATTATGTGGTAGGGAAGTATTATCCCCATTTCTTAGATGGGGAACTGAAGCACAGAGGCTTTGAGAGTATTCCATGGTCATACAGGAATTCTGTGGCAGAACTGGACATTGAGCTCAGCTTTCCTGAGTCCCAGTCCAATGCCTTAACCACAATACCATCCTTAAATGAGTTGGGGATTCCCTCAGGAGACCTGAGAGAACCTGCTAATTGCAGAATGGAGTCAATTTTATAGCACAACTATGAGGCGGTAATATATGGTATGAAAATGTGGTAGTCAACAAGAATGATGAAAATGGTATTTATTTTTAAATGTTACTGTTAGAGGACTTTCCTTTCACCCTCTCCCTTGGTTCTTGTCACGTAGACAGAAAGCAGAAGACCAGAAGTCCGAAGTGCAAAAACAACCATTGGTAAGTGATTTCTTGCCAGACAGAATGCTATCAAACTAAGTTTTCTTTAACCAACTTAAGATCTGTTTATCTGGTGGCGATGGGCACTATCAGGACAGGATCGTCTTCCTATCAGCCCAATACTACCTTATTTCACGGTGACTGGTTTGGAATGTGAGGATGTGACCGTTAGCTTCCCAGCTTATGGCTGCCCCTGCTGCTTAGCCAAAGGCCTTGGCCTAAGAACAAGGCCTCAGACTATCCTAGTGAGAGAAGGCCTCTACACAGGCGGACTGTGATTTTGATTCTTTGTTTTTATACCCCTGTAACTAGCTAAGTGATAAAAATACACCTAAGTTCCTAAAGTATAGACCTTTGCAGACAGGCCTGAATATCTATATTCTAAACAGTTACCATTGTACCAAACAGTAAAATTAATTAAGAAATTACTAATCGATAGTTTAACAATATTTGACAAACCTTACACATGTAAAAATATTCTAAATTCCATATATCTTATGTTAATATATATATAGGCTTGCCTTTTCCTATTCAACTTGCATCATGAGTGGCAGTTAATCAAACTGCTTATTGTTCTTGGTATTTATTTTGTATTTTTCCAAAAGCTGTAATTAGAACATGAACTTCATGGTATTCTTATTTTTTTCTCCTGGCTTTAGTCACTGCTATATCATACACCTCTATATAGTATTTATTTACTGGGTGATGTAGTGAGGCATTTTCCCCCTCAATATTTCTGCACTGGGGGAGTGGGTTCCCAGCTATACTGAACCATTATAATCTCACTACCTGGACCACATTTAATTTTCCTGCTGATGAAACAACTGAGGAACATTTGACACTCAGCTAAGTTATCTGTTTATAATGCAATAAATCGCTTTGAACACTTCAGTTTAGAAAAGCCATATCCAAGCCCTGTGCAGTGAAAGATGTCCTTTAACACTGTTTATTAAACTACTTCATTTATTTCTGCCATTCTGTTTTCCAAAATAGCTTGTTTGCATAATCTAGTTGCCACCCACTCCTCATGTCTATCAAATAGCTGGCCATCAACCATGTATACATTGCTGCTTACAATTATCAGTTTTTTCTGTTTGGAAAAAAGAGAATCATGTTATAAATTATCTTTAGTTATATAAACTAAATTGTGAGATGATTATGAATATAAAACATCTACAGCCCCAAAGAGTGCAATTAGGAACCAATTTAGTAGTTGAAAGTGAACCTTCCTTCCGTAAATATATTTTGCTAATCAGAATAATTGGAGCTCTTAGGTATAGAATGTGAAGGACAATATGATATGTAGAAATCTTTCCTTTTCCCCCCAATACCTATTATTCGGATATTTTCAAATATCCATACATGATGTGCTTTCTGGGAATTTTCTGTCTCCAGAAAGTGCTTTTCAATGGTATCTCTCTTAATGGACTGTAATTTGCCATTTTATTGACCTGCATCATGCAGAAAATCTAAACTTTATAGAAAGGATCATTTTGCTTTATCATAAATCACTTGATACTTGTATTTGAAAGGTTGCTTACAAGTAGAAATTCTTGTGGGAGGATGAAGAGGCTGCTCTCTAGCTATAGTCTTCCATTAAAGTAGGACTGTAGATCAAATGACTGAGCTGAGAGACTATAGATGATTATTTCAGCCAGCAAAAGAGCTCACTTTCTTTCTGTTTAAAATATCTGTATGCCAGTCTCCCTGTCTTTTAAATATTACGATATAACATTATCATGAAATCGTCTATACAGGGATGGTTAGAAGTAATTGCCCCTCCTAAGATTTCTCATGAAAGTAAACAAAACTTTTGAGCCTGATTTTCCACTGCCTTATAGTCACTTATCTTATGCTCAAAGGTGCAAAGTGCATGTAAAATGCTAACACTCCGACAGGACAACAATTTCACCGATTTCACATTCACTTGGCACAGGTGTAAATGACTTCACGAGGTGTAAAGCAGTGGTGAATAAAGCCCCTCTGGCTTTAGGCCTGGCCTACACTCAAAAGCTGCACCAGTAAAATTTTACATGTCTGTCTTGTCTCCAATAGAAGCACACCCTGAGTTACTGTGAAATAGTTATTCCCTTTTCCAAGGGATAAAAGCTTCCTACCATAGGACTTGCTTAGGCTGCTTCTTTGGACTGAGCTGGGAACAGTCTTGGCACCCTAAGAACAGAGTTTGGCAGTGAGTGAGAACTCTCCTGACAAGGACTCCTCTGGGTGAGATGCTTAGTTTTGGCATAGGTTTTTGGGAAAGGCTCATCTAAGGAGAGATTGAGAGAGGTGCTACTTGACACACTTTGGGCCCTCAGCTTTCAAAGGAAAACTAGTTAAGGCAATGGTCTGATTCCAACAGGGCAGGTTCTGTGAGGCAGCTTGTTTGAAAACAAGTTATATCTGCATCATCTCCAAGACAGAAGGTGGCTGGGAAGCCTGAGATGGAAAGCCACAGACAAATGTATTGGGGTCTACTAAGGTATGTTTACGCAGCCTGCGGCAGCAAGTGTCTGAACTCAGGTTGAGAAACTGGGGCTCAGGCTATCGTGCTAAAAATAGCTGTGTAGACACTGCAGCTCAGAATGGAGCTCAGGCTCTGAAATCCACCCTCTCCCTAGGCTTCAGAGTCTCAGTTCCAGTCGGAGCTGCAATGACTACACTGTTGTTTTTAGAGCGGTAGCCCAAGCCCCTAAACCCAAATCTGTCGACCTGGGCTCAGAGATTCATTGCTGCTCACTGTACTGCCATATCCTTAGAGGCCACCATGAGCTACTGCAGGGCTTCCATGGATGGGGCTGCTAGGTAGCGAAACCCAAGTGTACCAGTGAGGAAAAGCACTTCCTCTCCAGCAGAAATGAAACATTGGTGAGTAGCTGAAGAACAAACTTTTGTCAGCAGCAACTGAGGTGGGTGCCAAAAGGCAGCACACCAACTGATCCATTGGAACTGCTATAGTGCTTGTCCAGATTCCACAAAAGGTGGTAGTGCCAGTGTCTACTGCAAAGCTGAGAGCCAGCCACTTAAGCTGCTGAGTCCTCCAGTCAACCCAGAGTGGAGCTGCTGCCTGAATCTCCTTGGGTGATGCCAGAGTGTCAGCTCATTTTTGGAGTGCTGTAAAAGCCACCAGGAGACAGCCAGTGCTCTTGTCCCCAGGCACAATATGCACTGTGCTACCAGTGCAGATGCTAAAATCCAGAGGAGCTGAATCTAGAAGCTGAAACAGTCAGGAAGAGGCTTCCAAGAGTAAAGAATACAGAATACTCCTCTACCTGGTAAGGTTTGGGGAAGAGAGCAGAGAAAGTACCTTTTTCATTCTTACTGGGCTTTTCAGGCATGCTGAGCTTGGGGATGAGGTAAGTGGGAGAGGAGGAAAGGCTATTGTACTCTGTAAAGCAAAATTCCACTGGAGTTAGAAGGTAAGCTAAAACCCCTGTAAGTCTGACCCATTTAAGCTTCCTAGCAAGAGGAAACAAAAGGAAGAAAATTTTGAGTCAAATTAGCAGTTTTGAAGGTTTCCTATATACTCTAGTTTGAGAAGGACCATGTCTAGACACCACTTGTTGCTGCTGCCAGGAGGCACATGGAACTGGAGACTTTTCATATAGAGGAAGCCAAGCCTCTGTTTAGTGTTGGACAGGTCTAGACCTGCTCCAGAGAGGTAAAATCCACTGTAGGAATGGCAAGCCTAGATAAGACAAAGCTCTCTAATCTTGTCATGCAAGATCATTATAGTCTGCATGGAAGTAGATACTCATAAGAATCTCTTCCCTCTTTACCCACCATTGCACGGAGTCAGTGTTTTGGAATCTTTAATTTGTACTTCATCTCATCTGCAAAAGGAAAAACCCTGTGGATATTAAAGCTATGTCTACCCTTGTGTTTTTCAGGAAATCTCTCACCACTGCATTACCATTGGCACAGCTCCACTGGTAGTAGCAACTGTGGGAGCAGAAGTGTAGATAGAATACAAGTGCTTTTACTACTGTGTTATCTAACCTTGCTCAGGACAAGTCTAGAAATCACAATGGTAAAAATGTGTGTGTGTTGTCTACACTAAGGCTCTCATGGGTGTAATTGCATCAGTGCCAGCAAAACAGATTTCCAGAGATATAAAAGAATGTTTTTAAGAAACAAAAAAGAGTTTTGAAAGGGACTTAAAGAGTCACACTACAGGACATTAACCAACCTCTAGCTAATGGGAGTTAGGAACTAGCTTTCCCTGGGGGCAGATTATTTCATATATGCCTATTGCAGGGTTTCTTCCACCTTTCTCTGAAGTCACTAGTGGTAGCCACTTTTAGAGACTGAATACTGGATTGGATGGACAACTGGGCTGATCTAGTATAAGCAGGTTCTGAATGTGCTCTCCCCTGGCATATGACGAGCTGGGAAAAAAAGACTTCAGGAACCGATCTTGTTTGCACAGACATGCTTACTCTGCCTAGGTGCACAGCATGACGGAGTTACTTTGCCCAAGTGATCACTTTTGGCTATTGTTGGATTGACAATCATTTTGGTGTAGGAGTGATGAAAGATTGTTGCCCTTGTTGCGTGAGTGGGAGTGGCAGGGCTGTGCTTGACCTGCCCTGGGTGAGGGGGCCACCTGGTGATATGGGCTGTACCTAAAAGTCCTAGACACCATCTGACCCCCCCCCTCCCCTGTTTAATGACAAAGCTGCTTAGACTCAACTGAAGAGTCTTTTGTTTTGTTACAGATCACTAGAGCTGAAATCACTGATAACCAAGGGTACGTCTATACTTACCTCCGGGTTCGGCGGTAAGCAATCGATCTTCTGGGATCGATTTATCGCGTCTTGTCTAGACACGATAAATCGATCCCGGAAGTGCTCGCCGTCGACGCCGGTACTCCTGCTCCGTGAGAGGAGTACGCGGAGTCGACGGGGGAGCCTGCCTGCCGCGTGAGGACCCGCGGTAAGTACTTTGTAGTTTGAACTAAGATACTTCGACTTCAGCTACGTTATTCACGTAGCTGAAGTTGCGTATCTTAGTTCGAACTGGGGGGTTAGTGTGGACCAGCCCCAAGTCTAGGTGATAAGCCTGCTATGGGACAGTGTCTACAGTGAAAGACTACCCAGCCTGCACTAGCAGTGAGGCTCTCCCACTGAGAGCAGTGTTAAGTGGTAGGACTTCAAGACACAGCAGAGATTGCAATAGAAGACCGGTGGAGGCGTGAATGACAACACTGCAGCCAGTGGCAGAACGGATGATGACGACACAGCAACTCACGGCACACCGACACAGCGGAGGAATGACGGCAGGCAGCAATGCAGATGCAGAGTGAATGGCATGGCAGCAGCAACTGAGGCATAGTGATGCCTCCACGCCTACCCATTGGAAGTGAACTCACACAAATGCAACTCTTAACTCTGGGTCTTCGCTGACCAGAGACGACAACTGTGAGGTGTGAAAGCCTACTCAACGTGAGAAACTGAGCAAAAGGACACTGCCCAACATACTCGGAGTGGGTTTTTTGCTCATGGTCGTGTTTTCAAATCATGCTTGTGGTGTTTTCCCAAATGAATGTTGGGTACCTTTCTCCTTTTTATTAAAAGTTTTCTTTTCTATACACAGACTCAGTGTTTGTAAGAGGGGAAGTATTGCCTCGTAGAGGCGCCCAGAGGTAGTGTGCAATTGTCCCAGACTACTGGTTGGGCTTGAGCCAGTTCTGTGTTGTATTAATAAAAAGAGCCCCCTAGATATTGAACCCGGCCCTCGTTGCTGCCGACTCCACCTGGCAGAAGGGTTACACTAGGATGGCAATTCCTATGTTAGGATTTGTAGGAAACTTGATTCTCAGCTATAACTGCTTTTACTTTAACCAATATTTTCTTTATTCCCATCCATAGAGAAGTACTTTTCTTACTGTAGCATTAAATCCAATTCTAAGAAGGGTAGTTCAAGTGAATTTGTGCACACACGCTTGTCTTGATTCATATTTTAATTCAGTTCACAGAATGGTTGAAGAATTCCACTGGTGACCTTGAGCTGAAGCAAAACCAAAATCAGTCCCATAAATGGAGAATAATGGAAGTACACTCAATCCTTAAGCACCTAACGTCAGTTTGGTAACAATCCTCTAATGAGAGATTCATGCAAGATATGGATAGAAAGATAAGCAATGCTGTCTAAGTAGAAGATAAATATCCTGTATCCAGTGGGAAAGAAGCAGGAAATTTAATTTAAAACCATACATTAAATTTTAAAAATTGTCAATGTTATAATTAGACATGATACACAGCTATTTTATTCCTTTAAATCTCAAAGTATGTGGTGACAAAGCTATTTTGCACTCTTAACAGGTTTAGTCTCAAGCTACCACAGTGTTCTCCAAACTTTTTATGTCACACCCCCCCTTACTTGTAATGTAATCTGTCCACCACCTCTGCCCCTCCAGGAGCTGCGGTCAGGAGCCAGGGCCGGGAGTGGGGTCATGGTCAGGGGCCAGGATCCGGGGACCCAGGCGGGGGCTGCACCTGTGGGTGGGGGCGTGACAGGGCCGGGTAGTGCTCCCTCCCCACCCTCCATGGAGGCTAGCCCAGGCTCCATCACTCCCCCTCCCCCGAACATTCCTCTGTGCCCCCCTGGGGGGGCATGCCCCACAATTTGGGGGCCACTGAGCTACCAGGTGTTCCTTACATTTTTTTCAAGCCTCTGTACATATATTTTATATTTAAAGATAATTCTTCCCATATTCCAAGACTATTGCTATCTTGTTTTGATGCTTTTTTCTTGAACATTTTCCAGATAAAGCTTTGGATTAAGTTAAGCAAGGTGATTAAGAGCACTAAATTTCAATAACAGGGA
Source organism: Terrapene triunguis (assembly GCF_002925995.2). NCBI lineage: Eukaryota > Metazoa > Chordata > Testudines > Emydidae > Terrapene > Terrapene triunguis. The sequence continues at coordinate 38,236,885 of NW_020664372.1, forward strand.
ATAGAAAATGTGGCCTTCAGCATATTAAACTCACTGCTGTGAGCTATACATGAAAATATATTATTCACCTCAGAAAACTCTCCATTGCTATAATTGTCATTTCACACATCAGTGATCAATCTTAGCTGAGCACATTCTGTTAGTCCACACAATTATAAAAAATCACATACCAAAGGAAAATTAAAGCCCTTCCTCCATGAGCAAGTTTACTCTCCCTGTGAGTTTATGTGAAAATGACTTTTATGCTGCTTTTTGGTACAAGGACAAACAAACTGAAGAAATGTAAATACCTGATGGGAGGGGTCAAGACATGTAAATAGTTGATGGGAGGAGACAATGACTCAGCAATCTACATTGTGCATACTTTTCATCAGAAACACATACAAAGACAGTAAGATTACTTTAAAAACAAGATCTACGAACCATTCTCTCACACACACACACGGGGTTATGGAGTACAACTTATATATCCTTGTCTCTCCTTCCTAAGAGGTGTTAGATCAGGATTCTTGATCTCCAACTTGCCCTCCTTTTTCCACTCAGCCAATTGCAGCTTGAAACCTCCAATCTTACACATGAGCCTCACAATCAGAAGCTGTAGCTAAAGATACTGAAGAACATCTGGGAGGTAAAAATTCCAGGCTACATTTAAGTGACTGCCAAAAGATTAAAGATAGTTCTTAATAATAGGAGGAAGGGTTTGGGTGAGGAAAATAACTAAAGAGGGACACTAAACTGAGAGGGACGTAGATAGAAGATCACAAATAGAACTGGTCAGATATTTACTGTCAAAGTGATTTTGATATAAAATGAAATTTCTGCAAAATATAAATTTGCAATGGGAAAATTTTGATTTTGCTGAAATTATTTGTTTAGATTTTCTTGATTCAGCCCAAATCAAGAACAATTTGGCTTGTTGAATTGAATTTTGTTTGGAGTCAATCTGACATTAACTACATTTGTAGTTCGGTGATTCACGCCACCATTCTATCCTTTGGGAAGGGCTCCCTGGTCAGCCTATATCTCCAAGGTAGACTGCAGCTTCACTTACTAACAATGTGGTGCCTCATGGTAGATGCTGTCAGGCCAGGTAGCCAAGCCATAGTCAACAGTGACAGCACAAGGCATCAGAACTACAACACACACAAGGCACTGCAGCACCATTAGCAGATGCAGTTTAACGTCAAACCAACACAAAACAAAACATCTCAGTTCTGTTAAACATACCATAACATTTCATTTTAGGAATGTCAAAACATTTTGTTCTGATCAAAAATGGAAATGTCAAAATTAATTTTTTTTTACAAAAAAAAATAATACAAAACAAGTCATCATTCAAAAAAAAAAAATGCAACATTTTGATTTTTTGCCTTGATTCAGAAGAAAAACAAATGTGAAAAAAACCTCAGTTACTAACCTTTCCATACCTATTGTTCTTCAAGACATCTTGCGCATGTCTAGTCCACTGTAGGTGTTTGTGGACTCCAGTGCATTGTTGTAAGAGAGTTTCTCTCTTGGTGGTACCTGTCAGGGCAGCGCTAGTGCCTTCTGCTACTTCATGCACTACGCACAGGCATAAAGGGTCAAGGCACCCGTCATCCGCCTGCCCTCCCACTTCCTTCTTACTGGAAAAACTCCAATAGAGAGGTAAGGAGGGTGGGTCATGAAATGGACATGTGCAACACATCTTCAAGAACAATAGATACAGAAAGGTTAGTAATCATTTTTGATTCTTCAAATGATTGCAAATCCATTCCATTGTAAGAGACTCACAAGCAGTACCAACTAGAGCTGGGTTTGGAACAGGAACTTAAGGACCACTCGTTAAAATTTAGCATCATCTCTAGATTGTTGAGAGATTGTGCAGTGAGAGGCAAACGTATTACATAACAACCCGGTTGCCGCATTGCAAATGTCTCATATTGGCATGTTAGCCAGAAATTCTGCAGAGGTTGCTTGGAATCTAGCCAAACACTCAATCCGGTGGCTTCACGCTAGCTAACTGGTAATACAGGCAAATACAACCAGATATTCACGATGAAATCCTCTGCATGGAAACAGGACTGCCCTTCATTTTGTCCACAAAAGCAATGAACAATTGAGACAAACCTGAAAAATGTAATAGTTCCAGATAAAAGTGCTAAAGCAGTGTTAGAAGAACACCTAGAGTATGCATTCTCTCCTCCCATTTATTACCATGAGGCTTTGGGAAGAAGGTTGGTAAGAAAATTGCTTGGTTGATATGAAAAGAGGAAGCCATTTTTGTAAGAAAGCTTTTTTACTGATTTTATATGCATAAAAAAACGATATGTGGAGGATCTGATACTAGAATCCTCAACTCTACTAGTCTTCTGCCTGATGTAATGGCTACTAAAAGCTCTACCTTCACTGAATGATGCAACAGAGTAGGTCATCAGAGGCTTGAGAGGGGGAACTAATCAGCTTTGTTAAGACTAGATTCAGGCTCCATGGTGCAATAGAGCAGTGGTCTCCAAACTTTTTTGATCGCGCACCCCTATCAGTAAAAAAATTTTGAGCACGCACCCCCCCTGCTGTGCTGCAGGGCCAGCGCTACCATTTTTGCTGCCCCAAGCAAAAAAAAAATAAAAAAAACCGCCCAACCCCCCCCCCCAAAAATGCCAAAGCAAAAAAAAAAAAAAAAGCCGCCCGAACTGCTCCTCCTGCCGCGCACCCCGAAGGATCCTCTTGCACGCACCCCACTTTGGAGACCACTGCAATAGAGTTCTGTACATGTGGAAACAGTCAACCCCTTATAGTGAGATTGGGTTGGAACAAAGGGAACAGTTATCCACAGAAGGGTGGAATGCTGACACAGCTAACTAGGCTATCAGTATAAGACAGGCCTTGTCCTGTACAACCTTGCACAGAACTTCCGATAGAAGACAGATTAAGGCGAAAAGCATACAGCAGACCAGTAGAAAAGCCTCTGTCAATGAACCCAGGCTGTGTCCCGCTCCAGAAAAGAACTGGTAACATTTTGCATTGTCCTTTGTTGCAAACAAACAGCTTTCCCCAAAGCTGGAAAATGGATTTTTCTATGTCTCACCAAGGTGATGATAAATATCCTGCTCAGGCGATCTGTCAGCATATTTCTGAACCCCCAAGTAGTAGGCCACTTTCAGAAACAGAGTTGCCATTGCAGGAGTCCCAGAATAGTACTGTTTCCTGACAAAGTAGAGCAGACCCGTCTCCCTACTGCTTGTTTATATAAAACACAGCAGTCATATTATTGGTCAGCACCAATACACCCGCCCTCTGACACAAGGACGGAACACTATTCAAGCTAATTGGATAGCCCGCAACTTCCTGATGTGTGTGCGTGTAGACTGAGATCTTGGGAAGACCAGCCACCTTGCGTCTGTAGGGGCCCCAAGTGAGCTCCCGCAACCCAGGCATCCATGACTAAGGTAAGAGATTGTTGAGGGTGAAAGGAACTCCCTTGCAGATATTGGTTGGGTCTATCCACAAATGTATAGAAGACAGGATGTAACTTGGTATGTACACTAATGTATCTATGTGGTGCCTTTTTGGAGAATACACATCTGCCAACCAGCCTTGAGACACAATCTGGTGTACTAGACCACATAAGTGCATGCTGTCATGTGCCGGAGCAGCCTTAAACAGTTTTTCACTGGGAAGACAGTCTGTAGAATCATGGCACAAGGAGATGCTGACAAAGGTGTTTTAGGAGCCAATCTTGACCGGCCTGTAGTGGGCTAAGAATCAACGAACTCCCCTATTTAGAGGTGTAGTCTGGGGAGTGCTTCCCCCTTAAATGCACTCCCGAATCTTTAGAGAGGTCAACCTCTATGTGTCTTTTGATGAGTCTGGCACCAAATCGTATTTCTAATGCCTCTTCCTTGGCATCAGCAATGCCAAGCTGTGTCTTGGTACCAGCAGCCACTGGCGAGGCGCTCAGTACCCTGACCAAGGTAGATGACTCAGATGGAGGACACGGTGCAGATTTGAGCAGCAGGTGTTTTAGTCTGGCTGCCCTATCTTTTTTAGAATGGGGCTTAAAGCCTTTACAAATGGCACACTTGTCACTCAGGCTATGTCTACACTACATATAAGTCGACCTATGCTACGGAACTCCAGGTACATGAATAACGTAGCTGGAGTCGACGTACCTTAGGTCAAGTTACCGCAGGGTCTACACCGCTGGGGTTGACGGGAGAAAATATCCCGTCGACTTACCTTACTCTTCTCATCAGGGGTGGAGTACAGGTGTCGACTGGAGAGCGATCTGCAGTCGATTTGGCGGGTCTTACTAGACCGGCTAAATTGACCGCCGGTGGATCAATCTCAGAGCGTCGATCCCGGCTGTAATGTAGACCTGCCCTTAGTGAGCCTTTCCCCAAGCACTTAAGGCAGCTGAGGAGAGGGTCACTATTAGGTATTGCCTTACCACAAGAGTGGCAGGGCTTGAAATCCAGAGAACGCAGAACATCTCCAGTGCCAAGGCCATTACCCAGACCGGGTGCCAGAAACACACAAAACAACAATTATTTTACGAACGACTAATTAACTACACAACATGTAATATTTACAGGACTTGCCTAAAGACTTGCAGAAGCAAGGACAGGGAGCTCCAGCAACCATCATGGGCAATAGGAAGGAAGGAAGAGGGGTCAAGGGCAAGTCTTCCCTTTATGCATGCACAAGGCAGCAGAGGACACTCGGGCCACTCCGACGGGTATCACTAAGGGGAAAAAACCTCTCTGACAACTGTGCACTGGAGCACACAAACACCTATAATGGAATGGACATGTGCAATCACTTGAAGAATATTGAAATTTCCAATGAAATGGAAATCTAAATTTTGGCTCAGTTCTAAGAAACCAACAAGTCTTTTGAAGGGAAGAAAGGAGGGGCCACCACAGAAAGCTGCTGCTCACCATCGCTCCTGCTCTTTGTAAGTGAAATTCACCCCAGGGCAGAGGGCCCGCACCAGATTTATATGTCACATAAGTGGTTCATAGGTCTGATCCTAGCCCTCTGAACAGGGTAAATTTCATGCAATGGCAACTTCCATCCTTGTGTTTACTGATGTCTCCCCTCCCACAGACACAAACTCCACTCATTATCCCTATTTATTCACCATGCAGTTATTTCTGTGTAGTGGTCTAGTTCAGGCTCCTATCCTGCCAGCTATTCCACATAATGGAACTCCACAGTGGTGCAGATTTGCCTGATATAAGGTCCATTACAGATGCAAGGCTCCACCCAGAGTACAGATTGCAAGATGAAGCCCATAAAACGTAATTGCTAAAGAACAAAGGCCCTTGGTTCTATTGGCTTCAGCGCACCATGAGCACCCATAGCTTAAATTAATAAAACAAGCAATCATCTAAAGATCACTAAAGCACTATCCCACATAGAAAAATGAGAAACTAAAACCAGGGTAAAATAAATATACCTTCATCCCAATATTTTGTGCCATTCAGTTATTTTAATGGAATGGCTCTTTCCAGATTAAGGATCCACGTACAACAGCCGCTTCAGTGACCCTACAATGCACGTTTTTAACAGGGTACTCCATAGCAGCACCAGGCAGGACTTACTCAACTGCCTATAGACCTCAACATAACTTCAGAAGGGGCTTAATGAGAGCACATGTAGTTCTAAGGCAATTTACAGTGGCAACCTAATACTGGTCACCACGCTAAGGCAGAAGGGAGATTACTTGGGGCTGAGAAAATGAAAGAGGAAACCAAGCTTCAAAAGAGGTTTGCATAACAGGCTGTACAGTGTAATTAGTAAAGGAGAAAGGACAAAGTGTGAGAACAATGGGATTAGAGAATAAAAATTAGTTGTGAAAGCATAGAAAACTCTCCACAGGAATGTTATAAAACATGGCATTCATTTTAGATTCTCTAAAGTTAGATGTTTTAAAACCACTTGCAGTAAACCCAAAATGTACTACTTAATACAGAACAGTATAAAACATTTATGATTTTTCTAAATGTGAAAACGTTACTATATGTAATGGAAAGTACTTCGGTAAGGTTTAATAGCAGGAAATATTTGGGAAACTAGTCTCTAGCTGAGCCCAACCTAACACCTTGATGCCAGGACAGAATACGTGTTAATGAAAGAAGAAAACAAGTTTTACACCTGTATAATTGTTTTTGTACCTCTGCTTCATAGAGGAGCTAAATGTATCCTCATCTCAATACTCTCAGATACCTCTGAGCATTCTGACCATTTAAGTGTATAGAACAGGGGTCTCATCTTCGGCCCGAGAACCTCCCCACTGCGGCCCGTGGAGGAGAGACGCATGCAAACACGCTGTCAGCAATGTCTGCTGCAGGCGCTGCCCCCCGCAGCTCCCACTGGCTGGGGGAGAGGGACAGAGACACCATCACTAGTCACCGGGCAGAGTCAGCCATGGAGGCAGCGTCACTTTTTTCCACAATTAATATAAACAAGTCAAAATACTGAACACAACTATCTGATGCACACCTTGCTGCAATCCTGAAGGTTTCAACTGCTCTGTCACTAAGGCCAAACATCAACATACTGACAGAACTGAAGCGTTGCCAGGTGTCTGGCAAACACTAAAAACTCTCTGGCAGGCGAAGAATTGTATAAAGTTGTATGACAGATTTATTATTTCTAAGAAATTCTAAATAAAAAATATAATATAAACGTTTTCTTTTCTGAACACCATCTTCAGTGACATTATTGGTCCACTGGGAGGATTTGAGGACTGGCACTGGCCCTAAGGTAAATTGAGTTTGAGAGCCCTGGTATAGAAAGTACACTTAGTGAGCATTCATCTGTAGGGTCAAATCATGCTCATGTTATTCTTATTTAAGTCAATGGAACTAACTTCTCAAATAAGAAATAGGTTTTGGACCAAAGTTTACAATCTAATGTTTTCTTCTTTTAACTGGTGATTTAGTCCTCCCTATCTTGTATGTCAACGGAGTTAGATGTGATCCCAAAATATGTCATTCAGAGTCAAGGCATTCAGTGGTCTTCACCAGACTGACACTATTCCTAGTTATATCTATGCAAAAAATGCTGCAGAAGAAAAACGGTGGTGGGAAAAGACTGACCAATGACCAGAATCTAAGGACAAGTAGTAGTTTTTCAATTTTCTCTTAATAAATAAATGACATGCCTACTAAAATTCTACCATAAATAAAAGCAAATCCTTCTAGAATCAATTACAGATTTATAATATTGGCACAAGTCAATATTTATGAAGTGTTTTTATTTATGTAGACATGTTGTAGTTATCACTAAGATATAACCTTAGCCAATCTCCACATTTCAAAGATTAAACTGCTAAGGAAACTGACCCATTCTCTACTACAAGAATTCCATGTCGAAGGATAGTGAGGAGACAATAACAGAGCTACAGAGAGAGAAGAAAAAGGGATCTGCATTACCAGTAGTTATGGAGTTGGTGGTAGAATCTCCTTCCCCACCCCACTAATCATTTAAGTAATTATTTACAGCAGATCCATCTCCAAAAGAATTTTTAATCTATTTAACTGGGTTTGCAATGGCTGAAAGTTTAGGTGTAGAGCATAATTTTTCAGTGCTGTTAAAATAAAATGTTATTTGCCAAAACAACTCTAAGGGTGCATCTACATGAGAGAAATGTGCCTTAAGACAGGTGTCTGCCAGGGATCTCAGTATCAGTTTTCGCGCTCTCTCTCTTTTTTTTTTTTAAATATTATAAGGGTGGACTGGACAAACATTGTAAGGGTGGACTAGACTATAACCCTGTTATAGAATAGTATTATACAACCATATTGCTCCCAATCTATGTCAGCAATTAAAAAACCCTGTTAGAGCATGGATGCCTTAAACTGTCACAGATACATACACTACAGAACAGTAATGCTTGTAGGGCAGAAATTTCCTAGAAGTGGCACTGTGAGGTTCTATATTTATCCACTCGCAACAGCTTACTTGTCAAACTCATTTCAATTGCCAGAATTGTAAACTCCACTTGGCATCTGAAATATCAAGCTGTGTTCTTGGTATCTTATATATTCAATAGCAAGAAAGATTTTGCAATCAGATATTAGCAATCAGATATTCTTGTTGATGTAAGAAGCAAAAATACATCAAACATCGATGTAATGAGATGCTCTCTTTTTATAGTAAGCAAGTAATTCAGATACATAGGAAATACATATGCCTTCTTACTCAACAATGTTTTTATATAGATTTAGGACTATATACTTTAGCTGAAGAACAATGTGTAAAACAGTGTGCTGATCAACTTGTAAAAATCTGATTATAATCTTTAAGATTTTAATGTCTTAAAACAAAATATTCTTGAAGGTTGTGGAATAGTTTTAAGACTATTTTTAATTGAATAGCTTTTGAAAAGATGTTTAAATTGTAAGTTCCAGAAATAATATATAGTACAGAAACAGCACCACTAATAACTTGTATAAATATGCTGCATTATTTTTATAGTACATAGAAGTTAAGCGTTTTAAAATTAAGAAAGTTACATCTATAAAAAGAACAGGAGTACTTGTGGCACCTTAGAGACTAACAAATTTATTAGAGCATAAGCTTTCGTGGGCTACAGCCCACTTCCTCGGATGCATATATGCATATATGCGTACCTTAGATAAATCATTAAAATAATCAGTTTCTGTTGAGTGCAGTTTTTTCACAGCCCCCACCACACACCATCCCTCATGTCAAGCTTTCATTTGTTTCCACCTCTGGGGGGGGGAGGGAGGGAGTCAGCCTTTTGACAAATATTTACCTTTACACAAAATTTTTGTATGCTATTGTTTCTTTTACATTTACTATAAAAAACCCTCTAAAATAAAGTTTATATGAATCCTCAGAATCATACAAAAATTACCTCAATCTTTGTGGGTATATAGCTATATAAATACTAGTTTGGGCATCTAGAAAAGTTATGAAATATCCTTCAATTTGAGTAAGATATCAAATCTATTTTCACTATGTAACCTGAAGCAATATCCCAAAATGGTTTATTCTAATATCAGTTCTGTACTAATAATTTTAAAAACTCACAATCCATTGTGGAAAATAGTTGTGTATATATATATATATATATATATCTCATGTGATTTGCCAATTGTTTCTCCCAAACCGTAAGCAATCTACAAGTCCAGTGTAGTGGAAGTAGTATGAATTACCCAAGTCTTGTAATTTTAGAGTTAATAGCCTCCCAAAAAAGCCACATTTGAAAATGGGTACAAAAACCTGCACTTTCCTCCCTCCAAAATGACTTACTTATGCTGTTATGTAGGGGAGCGACAGATCTTACGATTAAGTCTATAAACTAAATCTCTCCTCCTGTGACAGCATATTGAGAGCTCCCTCATCTTCTTCAGATAAGCTTCAAACGACAATTTGTAAGGCACAGCCATATCCACATTACAAGAAACACTGTCAGCTTGAAAAATCATACCGCAACCTGAAAATTTTGTACCAATAGCAGATTAATACTTAACATTGCTGAAACTGAAAGACTGGAGGGAGAAAAAACTTCCAGCTTGTTTACTTTGGTATTTGATAGCACTCTATAGAATCAGTTTCACTATTTTGTTGGTGGGCACGTACACTTCCCATGTCATGCACTAAAAATGACACTATCACTCTCATGCACTGCTCTGAAACAGCTCATATGGATACTCTCCACCAAAGCCCTTCAATAACGTGTTAAGTAGGAACAATGCACTGATGAAACTAAAAATGCAGCAGGCAGGTGCATGCACAAAGAGAAAAGCTGGACCTGTGAAGGTCTGAACTTAATTATCTAAAGCTTACCAAAGGCTCTTCGTAAATATCAGGAAAGCAGAAAAACCCTATTTTAAAAAAAAAAAAAAAAAAAGTTGCAAGCACTAATTTCAGGACAAACTCTGTAAAAAGGTGCTCTATCAGAAAAAGTGTTTTTTTAATTAGTTTTTTTTAAAAATGCATAGTTGTCAATGTCCCTTTAGTTCATATGATGAATGTATCGAAACGTATGTATATTCAATGATTGCTCAATTTCAGTTCAGGGGCGTGGGGTTGAAGATTCAGAAGCAAACAGGGCATGGTCCCTGGGGAGGGGAGAGAGGAATAAAACAGTATCTTTCTTCCCAGTGGCTCTCAGGTTCTTCCACACTATTAACCCCATTTTATAAAACCAAAAAGTTTTGAGAGTCTTTTCCCATCTAGTAATAAAGAAAGAGAAGGTGGTCATGATACCCTTAGATTTTATGCAACCTTCAGGCCGAAAAGGAATCTTACCTGAAAGTAAAAATAAAAAAAGAGAGTCTAGGAAACTGGCCTAACACTGCCATTAAGACTTTTGCGATCCTCTCTGTAATATAATTCAAACAATTGTAACACAACCCTGAGTGCCTTACACTTAAAATTATTATCTATGACCAATGGAACAGTTCAGATCATATACTAGTGCAGGGGTCGGCAACGTTTGGCACGCGGCTCGCCAGGGTAAGCACCCTGGCGGGCCGGGCCAGTTTTATTTACCTGCTGACGCGGCAGGTTCGGCCGATCGTAGCCCCCCTGGCCGCGGTTCGCCGTCCCGGGCCAATGGGGGCGGCGGGAAGCCGCGGCCAGCACATGGCTCGCCCACGCCGCTTCCCGCCACCCCCATTGGCCCGGGACGGCGAACCG
>NW_020664372.1:38247943-38274060 GCF_002925995.2 Terrapene triunguis
GAGCGATGTGCTGGCCGCAGCTTCTCGACGCCCCCATTGGCCCGGGACGACGAACAGCGGCCAGTGGGGGCCACGATCGGCCAAACCTGCCGCGTCAGCAGGTAAATAAACTGGCCCGGCCCGCCAGAGTGCTTACCCTGGCGAGCCGCGTGCCAAACGTTGCCGACCCCTGCACTATAAGTAGTCCCATTCACTTCAATAGGACTACTCACCAGGCATAAAGTGCCTAAGTTTTCGCAGATCAGTGTCACAATGTGCTAGTTAGGATGCAAATGATAAAGAAAAATTAAGAATGTTTTTGACACTGCTTTTAAATCACAGTAAGACTATCTTTCTGATTCCCCAATTCTGTGAGGGGAAAGAAAAAAGTTTAAAAATTTAGCAAAATGAACATCTGCATCTTTAAAACAGAAAAAGAGTAAACAGTTATAAAATGGCTATTAACAATGATATTACACGACAGTAAAAGTAAAAAATACACACCGGCCATGCAAACAACTTTACTCATCACGGCTTAATGGACAGGCTAGTGTTCTTTTAAAGTAAGACTATATAATTTCAGATCATTAAGATTCCACATGCATCCCTTAATAGCCTGAGTGCTTATTAAGATGGGTCATCTTCTGATACTTGTGCTAAACACAAGCTTGATTACATCCCAATTTTAAAACAAATACAAATTACATAACCCTTACACAGATATCTGATTAAATTCCTAATATTCTCAAATTAGGTCATTCAGAATCCTTAATATTATAAAACAAAGTCTTTTGATGTAAGAAAATGTTAATCATTCAGTGTCAAGCGGAGGGCAGATCCCTTATTCTAATGTTTATTATTTGAGATAATAGTGTTAACTTTCCTCTTTACAGATGTTAAATGGAATTCAAAATTTCATGTAAAAGTAAGTCCACAATAGAAATATTTTGTACAATCGCAGCACTGTTAACAGAGTCAGAGTGACTACAAAACCTGACAGAGCTAAGCAGTGACATGTCATCAAAAAATTAAAAACAGGAAAAAACGGAGCACTTGGTAAATTAGATTCTTAATGATTCACATTCTTTGTAAAGAAAATATTTAACAATAAGCGCTAACTTAAATACTTTTGTATTCAACCTTTATGCTTGAAATTCTCACTGTTTTCCTTTAGTAGCCATAATATTGTATCCATTTTGTCATTATTTTTAATTAAAAATTGAAAAGAGAAGAAAAAATAACCATTGACAAATTTTATTTTTGATAATATATTTTATTTGACAAATTTGACAAAGTAAGTCTTAAACAGGATTATGGGGGAATCTGTGTAAGGCTGACTAAACAAAGGATATGGTACCATAAAACAGAACAAATGGGAAGAGGGTAACTGCAACAACTAGCTGCCACCAATTTCTAATTCTTTAATGCTACAGAAGGTGCATAGACAACATTTTCACTGATAAGAGAATACACAACTGTACCATAAAACCTGTATACTACTGTCAGTTTCATCTTATTTAAACTGAGTTGCCATGCAATAGTACATACTGAAGTACTATGCCTTCAAGTTACACTGTCGTTATGTATAGATTCTTTTCTAGGTTTACAAAACTTGTGAGTTTTGGTTTAAGCCAAAAGAGATGCCCAACTGCAACTGCAAGTTTACTGATAAATGTTAGTCAAAGCGAAACAACAAAAAATAGGAACTTTTGTATCACTGCTGGGTTTCTTCTCCTCTCCTTCCCATGACCTCCACATGTCAGCTTCTTGCTCCTCCCTCAATTGCAAAACTGAAGAGTGGGGTTGATACATTGACTAGTAGTTGCCAACGCTTCAAAAATTTTAAATAAAGCAAATAAATGCTTTCTTCTGACACAATATGCTCAAATTTTTGCTGCTTCGTACTTTTTCTAAAAGGGAGTTAAGTAAATATTGTACACATTTGCAATAGTTTATACATTTATAAACTGATTAAAAGGGAGTCTTAAAATGAAACAAATGTGGTTTTAATTGGTAAAAGTAAATGTTCAATGCCAATTTTATTGAATTTAGCATTTTTTCCAGCCAATCCAATTTTATACGTTAGTTGTTGGACAAATGTGAACTTTAAATTACAATGGGATCTTGTATTTCTGCTCCACTGAAGAGATGAAAGAATTCTACAATAAATTTTGCTAAGTTGTGGGGCTACATTAACTTATAGCCGTCTGTATTTCCACTCCATAGAATCCAGAATCCTTGCCAGTTCATCATGCAATAGTTGTGAAATTTAATAACCCTTTTAGTATGTTTGGAAGTACATCATACGTCCAGGAAAATGAACATGTGGTTTGTCATTATGACAGATTAACAAAGTGCAGCCCCAAAATGTTGTCTACAGATATGTTGCTCTGCTTTTTGCACTGAAAGGTTGAAAAATCCTTCCCTGGTCACTATACAAAATGGCACCAGCTTTTCAACTAAGCACTGAATTTCTTTCGAACAGCATTCATTTAGGTTGACACTGGATGCCAACCAAGATGTATAATGAAGATGAGAAACAGAAAACACCAAATCAAAACACACTGCAATTTGAAGAAAGGAAGGGGAAGACCCTACATCTATACTACATTGGGTTGTCATCTCATCAGAACTAAAGCTGAAGAGGATACATTCTGTTCTGTACACAGTTCTCCTCTAAGAAGTGGTGCTATGATTCAGCAAGTGGCAGTCTTAATTCATTAATGTCTCTAAGATACTTTGATAGTCTTAGATAGAAGTTAAAAATAAATTACTATTAAAATGGTAACTTAACTCTACCTTCCTAAATTACTACTGTAATGTCAACTGGATTTAGCGATCTTCGATTTCTGCCTTATACTCCTAGTGTAGTGTAGCTGAGGGCTGTTAAACTGATATTTTACCACAGAGGTGGCTAAAACTTCAGTGATGACTGAAGTAACTGTTGTATAGTTTTTAAAGTACTTTGGGAATCATATGGAATGGAAGGCTTTAAAACATGGTATTTCTTTGCTGTTCAGATCTTTATAACAATACATTTAATTTGATATATTTAATATAATTTTTAAAAAATGTTTTCTTCTCAAAATTATCTAAGCCAATTATGAACAGCCAGCTGCTCTTCAACATTTAATGACCTCTTTTAAAAATAAATAAAAGACACTATAGCTGATAGACGCAATCATTCCAAAAACAAACTCAGTCCTTTTCTGTGGAGATTAGTGTTGGTAAATTTCAGCACTAAGCAGCTAGCAACCTCCAGTGCTAGTAGAATCTAGCTTCTTGCCGCAGCATAAGAAGCAGTAAGTACACTTCCCTTTACCAGCCCCTGCCCCCCATCCATCTTCCCATTGATGGCTCCAAGTTGGACTGAATACCCATATTTGTGTCAGCCTGACCCACAGCTACTGTAAGAAGACTGCTGCCATTACTAAGGAAAGCAGCCAACTCCTGCATAAAGCAGAAGCTGTTAGCAGCTGAGAAAATGAAAAGCACCTACCCACCTACTATAACAAAGGATGGGATTTAGTGCACTTGCTTTCCTGAACACAGTCTTCAAGCTCTGTCCCTTAAAAAAGCTTCTAAATCCACCTGTATCCCTTTTTCTATTAAAATAAAAAACAGCCACAAATAATCTGGACCTTTCATCATCCCCAAAATATTAACCCGCATCAGGAAAAATGCGATCACTCTCCCCTTCTTAAAAAAAAATACAATAAAATAAATTTGTAAAACAAAACGTCCCTTTAGGTCTGCCAGTGCATTTTCTTTTATTGTTGATCAGTTCAAACTAAGGTATTTGGGATAGGATGCTTGTACAGCATCCAACCCATTATGAGCACTTAAAAAATAATCCAAGTAGAATCCTTTGACAAGGTAGCAAAAAGGAGGTGGTGTGCTGCCCACCACAGTATCCAAGCTAGGAGACTAACTGTGCTTCTGACAGATTATGGACCATATCCTAGCTCCCAACCTGCTTTTCAATCAGGAGTAAAGACATTTATTTAAAAATAAAAGCATTCACTTCAAAGGGCCCTCCCCGATTTGAAAGCAGACCTATACTATGTTTCCTATATCAATGGATCTTGACCATACTCGACATACTGTATACCTCAATATCTGCATTGCACTACATAAACAATTACCTAAAATACTTCACAGGTGCAACATGGCTGAGGTTAAAGTTGCTGAAGAAATCACTTTTCTGATTTCTATGTATTTAAATTTTCCAACTCAGACACTACATTAATGTAATGTATATTTATATCTACATTCCTTAGAAGACTTTGAAAGTTGTCCTTCCTAGACCATTGCATGGTCATCTTGAGTTTTACCTACTTCACAGTATAAATACATACAAGTTGAATATCACCACATTGAAACCTATGTCAGTTTTGACGCTGACCTCATCCACCAGGCAGGAAAGAAAATCACATTGCCATATAAAGCTTATTTCTGACATTCACAAAACACTCTGTTACAGCCTAGCAAATACAGTGGATACTTAGGTAACTAACCAAAAATTTTTCATAACATTCAGTATTTTTCAAATTCAACACTTCACTGAAAGTGGCTGGTGCACTCTTCTTGTTTCTATGCATATTTAGAACAGTTTAGCAATTATCAACATTATTGATTTAAATCAAGATTTTTTTTATCCACACTTGAGCTTATACACTTAATAAAGCCTACTAAATCTTAAAAATACACTCTGTTGAACCAACTCGCTATACAAGAAGTGTTTTTTCTCATGGGTTCAAAATTTAGGATCCATTCTTTTGTTAACAATGGAAACAAATTCATCCACTATGTGGAAGATGAATACTTTACACAGATCTTTTCTTGTAATTCAACTTTCTATTCCATTTCATGTTTTCATGCACTGTAAATGAATTCTTTTCATTTGTATTAATTAAAAATAACAAATCATACATTTCTGTAGCCCCTTCACCATGAGAAATTTCAAATCACTTAAAAAAACTAAACACCATAAAGAATTGCTTCACCCACTATTAAAGTGAAATATATCATCAGTTTACCTATACAGACCACCACTACAGAATAATTTATGATAAACTGGTTAATGTATCTAATAGCAACTGCAGGCAGATTTTCGTAGATAAAATGGAATTATCGAAAATGGAAATTGGCTTGGAACACTTGGGTCAACACTCAGTCTTGCAAAAAGTGCTATGGGTTGTTTAATGACCACAAGTCATTGGGGCCTTGTTTAATATCTCTTCCAGAAGATGATATCTCATAACAGTGCCGTACCAGCATGGGAAATTGGTTTAGCTGACTGGCTTTTCTATACATCAAGTTACCGCACAGCAAGCCAGGTTGTGAATAGCGCATCAACTTCCCACACAGTAACATCCTGTGCGGACACTGCTACAGTGCACTGAAAGTTCTGGAGAGCAACTTGGCCTGAAAGCATAGTTAGCCAAGCAAAAATCCTGAAGTGAGAGACTTGGCAAACTATAGTTTCAAGCCAAGCTGAACTCCAGGACTTTCACTGTGCTGCAATAATGTCCACAGAGGACACATTACTGAACAGCAAGCTGGTGTGCTATAGTCTCACCCTGGCTTGCCATGTAGCAACTAGCCATGTAGGTGAGCACTTAGAGGAAATAATGCTACCTACTAAATAACCAAGACCAGCTGAGTTTTCCATGGAGATATTCCATCCAAATATTGATAGAGGTACCACCCTACTTAACTTGTGAGTGGTTTACAACATCTCACCCTATGGAAACTGAAGGCATTGTGGTATTTATGCATACCTTAAATATGATAAAAAGAAAATGCACTCTTTAGGTATTTTCCTTTAAGGAAAGTGAAAAAGCAGCTCTCCTCCACAGCAACTTCGCTCATCCCCAGAGGCTAGCCCTCCAAAACCAGGCTGAGCTATTTTGATGGAGCACCATGTCCAATGAGGCCTATCCAGGATCTTTCACCACTACTAAATTCATTTTGAACTCAAACTAAAAACACTAGAGAAACTAAATTTATAGCAAACCACTGGGAAATTACTTCAAATCTTTTGACTAGTTCCACAAATAAAATTCCTAACATAGAAAAAGTAATGATTACAGCCATGCCTTGAAAAATCCATTTATCAGGTTAAGTGGAAAGTTTTCCCTGATAAGTGGGCCTAAAGACAGCCTTTCAACCCTGAGCCAAATATACACTAATACAGTATTGTCTCCAAGAGTCTCTAGGCAGCTCTGATGCTGCTGCAGCTCATAACTTGCCAAGCAGCAGCACCCTGAGTAACTCCACCAAGAAGCAGCAGTGTTAAAAAATAGACAACTCTAGTCAGTTTCACTATTGCGGTTCAGAACTGAAGCCAAAAATGAAGCTGCTGGAATCTTAAATTTTAGGCTGCTGCTGAGGAAAGCATGGATATCAGCAAAGGAATATACAACAGTTATCAACAGTGGAAGAGAACGCAAGAAGAATAAATTATAGGGAAGTAAAGAATAGCAGACCTTTGTCCTGCTCTCTCCCCTTGCAGCAGCCAGGAGATGCTGGGAGAGGTGTAGACTGGTGCAGACCTTTTCCTCACCCAACTACACAGAGCTATCAGGAGGCTTTCAAGGGAAATGAAGGGGGAAAAAGAAGAAGAGATAGTAAATTCCCTCTGTTACAGCAGCCAGTGAGATGCTGGAGTTTCAAATTTATCAGACACCTACTACCCAGAGGTCAATATAAGGAACCATGCAGAAGGTAGATGTCTAATTACAACCTTTGTGTTTCTTTTGCAGGAGAGCAAGGGGAAGAAGATTTGGAAGATTATTATATGGCTCAAGAAGCTGGAATATGCCTTTCACCTCTGGGCAACGATTCAAATACAGCTAACACAGACAGTGTCAAAATGTTTACCATCTTAAGGCTGTCCACTGACCTATAAACAATTATTTGCAAATATTAGTCTTGATGATAGTAGGCAAGAGTGCCTCCAATCTCCACCCCTACTCACAAATATCTTCTGCACAACTGGCCTCCTTGTTGGAAGTCTCAGCAAAGAAAACAAGGAATAGTTATGAAGACTGAAACGCTCTCCATTGGGACATGCTGGTGGGATAGCAAAACTTGAAATATAAACTTAAAAACCTGATTGCTTGGGTCAGACAGAAGATTTCAGTTTTCAGAGTTGTATAGACAATATCTTTCAGAAGCACTAAAATCACTAAACTACCTACATTTTCTTATTTTGTAGTTACAGTTATGTCTACATCCAAATATAAGATGTATTGGCATCATAGTTCCTAAGCAGTGATGACAGGCTAAGATTGCTTAAGAGCAGTTGCAGCAGACAGCAGGGTAATGACATGTCCCAGAGGAAATATTGTTAAGCTAAAAAGAGACCTTTTCTAAGAAGCTCTCATCTGGTAAGCACTTAAAAACCTAGACTTCTCCTCCGTTCTAAGCTACTGGCCCAAGTTCTGGAGAACAGAAGTCAAACATGGCAGAGCTAACTTGTATATATGGCATTAGGACAACACTACTGTGCCATCACTGAAAAGAAGTCTGATTTCCTATTGTTCAGTAAGCTGCTACAGCAATAGTATGGCCATCAGAGACAACTACCACTCCAGCCCAAACAAGAAAGTGGAAACAGAAATGGAATCCAGACACACAAAGGGCAAAATTAAATAAAAAGTGTATATGGCACTCAAATTTTTAAACCAACACAGGAAAAAAAGAACAATTTTAAGTTAAATTCAATATTTAGTTCACAACTTCATTTCAATATACACAGCTATTTACAATGCAATGGTCCTCTAACAGGAGACATGAAATACCATGCAAACTACATTACATGAAGATTAATCAAAGTTGCAATTCTAACCTGAATTACTAACCTATTCTGCCCACACAGAGTCTCACAGAAGGCTATCTGTAGGTTTGTTTTTGGATTGTTTTTTATTAACCTAAATCAAATAACGGAGGTATTATTTTGATCCCCCATCCCCAGCCCCTGTAGATTGCTCAATATTACGGATTATTAGTCTGGCTACCATAACACTAATATACATGGGAAGTATCAGCCTACTACAATGTACTGACTTTAATGGCATTAAATGTAACACGATTTCTACAAAAGTGAAATACAGTTTTAGATATATATGCAAAGTTAAAACTCACCAAATATAAACATCAGAATATTCCTATGTTGTAGCATCTGAAGGTTGTTTTGGCTTTGTTAGTTTGTTTGTTTTAATTGTGTCATGTGCTGGGTTTGATTTATTAAATAGGTACAAAGGGTCTAATATTCTCTAAACATGTTTTATAACCATGTATTACCACATATAAAAACTGAGTTCCACGCCCTAGTAAACAAATCAGTTGTTAATTTTTGAATACTAATGTGAGTCAATGTTTCAAATACCACATTAAACTCTTCTGAAAACTTTATAGGATACCAACTTTCCATTAGAAAGTAAACTATAACATTTAAGATGAAATAAGTACTAGGTGCTACTTGATGTAAATATTCCTAGTAAATTGCAGATGATGAAATTATTAAAAACAGAAATGCAAATAATCAGTTTTGCCTTTGCCAATTTGCTTTTATTATACTCATACCATCTTTATTCGGGATTTATTATCACATCAGGAACTAGACATATTAAGACTGGTTATTTTATTGACGGGGTTATCATTTGAGTCCTAGCTGAGCATTGTTTTTTGCCCCTTTGCTTGTCGGGCTCTGAGCTACACAGCAAGACCTGGGCTGCACTTAATTTAAGCCATGTTAGAAGTAGCTCGCCTCCCGTGTCAGCCCGCAGAGCAGGGTGAGGCGGCGAGCCCGGCGGAGTCCCAGACCCCCGCTAGAGACGCAGCCGCCGCGCGGCTCTGCCCTGCCCCTTCCCCAGCACGGACCCTGCTACAAAACAGCAGAGCAGCTGTCAGACAAAAAAAAAATAACTCCGCGCGGACAAGGCGCTGGTGCGGCTCCATCGCCCGGACCGGCCTCCCCGCAGCCACAGCGACCGAACGTGGCAGCGAAACACCCGCCCCCCGCCGCCTTCCCGCGGCTTCCTCCGGCCCCGGGCCAGCCGCCCCCGCCCAGCCGAGTCCCACCCACCCCGCCCCCTGGGGCTCCCCGCAGCGCGGGGCTCCAGGCCCGGTAACCGGGAAAGGGGCTCTAGGCCCGGCAGCGCCCCCCGGGGCCGCCCAACTCCCCAGCAGCGGCCGCCACAAGTTTGCGGCGGGTGCCGTCCCCTCCCGGCTGGCCCCGCTCTCACCTCGGGCCGGGCAGCGCTGGCTCGTGGCGGGCGGGCGGGCGGGGGCCCGGCGCTCTCCGGCCGCGGGGCGGGAGCGGAGCAGTAATGGCAGCAGTGGCGGCGGCGGAGGGGGGGGGTCTCCCAGGCGGGCTCCGCTCTTTGTCTCGGCGGCGGCGGTTGGCTCCCCCGCGCGCTCTGCCCCCTCCCCGGCGGATGCGGGCGGCTGCGTCCTCGTGAGGGGCCGAGTCCCCCCCCTTCCTCTTCCTCACCCCTCCCCCGGGCCGGCCGGACGTGCCCAAGGCCCCGGCGCTCCTGCCTCTCCTCAGCCCGGCGGCGGCGGCAGCAGCAGCAGCAACAGCCCCTCCCCCCGCTACACACCCCTCCCCTCCCCTTCCCTTCCTGCCTGCCTGCCGCGGCCGGGATCGGCCGGGAGGGGCGGTCCCCTGGACTCCCCCTCGCTCCGGCCGGGAGCGGAGCGGGGCTGGGCTGGCTCGGGGGCCGGCTCCCTCCCTCCTCCGCCCCCAACCCGCAAAGTTTGGGGTGTCCGGGCCCGCTCCTAAGGGCGGAGCCGCTAACGCTGCAGGACGGCCAGGATCGGGCCCACGGCTGGGCACACCTGAGCGCTGTGAGCCGGGGCGGGCCAGGGCTCAGGAGGAGCTGGGTCGCCAGGGCTGTGCTGCCCCAGGCGTGTGGGCCAAGCCTCGCCGAGCCCAGGCTGCGTGTGCCGGGGTGAGGGGAACCAAAGCGGGTCGCTCTGACTGTAAACTGAGCAAAACTGACCTGGAGCGACTGAGAGAGACGGTGTGAGAGAGAAAAGATGGAGCCGCACAAAGCCGTTCCCCCACCCACCCTCATTTGACTCTAGCAGCGCTACAGAGTTTGCAGCGTGATATGTGCCTAAGGCGTCCTTCGCAAGGGACTCTCTGCCTAACACATCCTTTGTCAGGGATTCACTCGAGAGGATTTCAGTCATTTCTCCTGCCGACCTGCAAATGTTTCCCTCTCCTTCCCGACAAGTTGAATTGGGGTTAGCTGGCAGGGCTGGGGACAAAGCGCTTGGCCTGCCCACTAAAAATAGAAAGCATTCAATGTTATTCCCCGAAGTGCCACCCTAGGGAAGGGAACTTTCAGGAATGGCATCACAGCGTCTAATCGAGCGGATTGGCCAAAGCTGTGAGGTCACTTGCAGAAGCTCTGCCTCCTGGAGGCAGGACTGGAGCGGAGGGAATACACCAGCTCAGAGAGCTCCTTAGTTAAAAGGTAATGGGAGTGCTGCCTCTGTGCAAGAAATTAAATGTAAAATCTGGTTACTGCAATAGCACAGTTGTGACTTTAAGAGCACAAAAATAGGAAATGCCTAAGTTAAATCCTCATCACTTTAATGTGTCCATATTACACATCTAGTATTTTGGATTATGTTGAGATGCTACAGTAAAGTAATAATAACGTTTAAAGCATGTGTAGTATGAGAAAATAAGCCTTGCTGCTTCCCATGAGAACCATAAATTTTGCATTTCCTGGCTTTTTTGCCATTGTAAACATTCAACTTCTATATTTTGTTAACAGATTTTTGTATTTAATTTTCCTAGGTTCTCCTCTGCTCTTCCCCTCTCCAAAACAAAAACAAAAAACTGTGTGCAAGACAGGAAAACTTCTGAAATCACTGAGACATTTTCCACAAAAGACATACCACTGCATAAGTATGCAACACAACTGTCCTGTTATGACTGCATCTCTATCTGAGTAAAGTGTGCCAGGTAGAAATGCTCATGCCAGATACACCTTAAATGAGTCAAGCAACCCCTTTGTCAATGCATGCACTGACTGTAGGTTCAGTAACATGCTCTCACTCAGCCCCATTGAAGTCAGTGGGGCTCCACCCAGGTAGAGGCATTGGCAGGATTTAGCTCCTAATTGTTTGACACTAACAATTATATATATTGTAATAAAACAAATGTCTTTGCCCACATCATTAACAGTACCATATCAGTTTCATTTTGCCTTAGAGTCATTTTCACTTTAATGTTCTTAGTAAAGCAATGTTGGGGTTTCAAATATGTTTGTTTGGAGAATGTTTTTAAACAAACAATGTTATAGACACTTTTAAATGGGAAAAAATGTCTGTTGGTCTTATATTTTATAAATGTTTAAAATAATTGAAAATTTAGGCCAAATCTTAAATGCATGCTGCAACATATCATGAAAATGTCTATTGCCCATGCTCAGTTCAGTATTTTTTAATGTTAATAACTATGGGCGAATCCTCCTTCAATAGAAGTCAATGGGTGTTTTACTACTAACACCAGAGGGGTTAGTAGTAGTAGTAGAACTCATTGTTACATATGAGAGGCAGCACGGTCTAATACGGTGGTCTTCAACCTTTTGGGGTCTGTAGTTCTCAAAATACCAGCAAATCATCAATGACCCACCCTATGCGGGAATAGCAAGGGGCTATTTTGTGGGAATAGGTGATAACAGGGTAGGAGAAGCTGCTGGTTGGAGTCTTCTAGGGGAGGCTGGCTCTACTGGAAGGTGGGTGGGGGTTGATAATGCCTGGGTACTGTGGGTTGAGGCTGCTAGTACTGCTAGGCAGGGGGCTTATGGGATAGGTAAGAGGGACTGGTACTGTTGTGTTCTTCCCTCATTCTCTCCTCATATCCCCTCATTTTCAATGAACATCACTCATTTTTGTCCCAAAGTTATTTACATTGCACACAAATTTGGTGGTCCCCTCACTTGTACTGCTGAAAATTATTTGAATAAAAATTAAAGAATTCTGAAACTGAAGTTATAGCAAGGTTATTTACACTATAGGAGGGAATCCCACAGTGTTTAGACCTTGGGAAGTTGAAAGGTACAAATGTGCCTTCTCCCCATTAAATAGCACTCAGGTTCCAGGGCAGCACTGCTATGGCTGCGCACACTGTTAATTCAGCTCCTTTTCTCTGCCTTAGAGCTGTGCATTGTGGGGTGGGAGGGAGACGGAAAAATTCCAGTGTTAGTTTTAGAGGTGGACCAGCAAGCAACGGGAGGGAAGTAAAGGAACTGCACCTTTCTCTATCCTCCTCAAACTATGCCTGAGTCCTGGTACCCAAGAATTTTTTGGCCTTATCTGGTGAGGTATGCACCATTTCCTGGTGGTGGTACCCAAGGGGTTGGCAGGACTCACAATATTGCCAACCCCAAATGTTCAAAAATAATGATTGGCTTTAAAATCATGAGATTACGTAAAAACAATAGATTTGATCTTTTTATTTGCCTTCTGCTTTTTGAGCCTTTAGGGTCCACTGGGGTCACATTTTGAAGCTATCTCCACAGCCACGAGGGCTAGAAAGTTTACTTTTTCTTTAAGAGGGAAGGCTGAATTCATCACATATCCACTTGACTCCAGGAGCTGGGGCTTTTAAAAAAAACAGTAATTATCATGAGATTCATGACAAAATCACGAGAGTTGGCAACACTGCATCTATATAAAATGATCATACAAGATTAGAAGCTGGGAACCCCTTAGTTCTAATCTTAGGTACTGATCACTCCTGGGCTATGGGTAGGGCCCTACCAAATTCATAGCCCTGAAAAACGCATCATGGACTGTGAAATCTAATCCCCCTCATGAAATCTGGTGCCCAGTTGGGGGCTCCTACCTTGCTGCTAGTCCCAGTCAGGGATGGGGAGGGACAAAGACTTCCTCTTCTCCTGCAGGGGCCACTCCCAGGGTGGGTCAGACCCACATCCGGGATCTCCCCTGGCTCCAGCTGTCAGCCCCACCCCCCCCAGCTGCCAGCTTCAGTTGCTAGCCCCCCCTGGCACAGGGAGGGCATGGCTCAACCTTCCCACCCTGTGACACACACCCTCACCCTGACTGCCTTTTGGATTGGGACTCCCCACAGTTAAAACACTGTGAAATTACAGATACAAACATCTGAAAATGTGAAATTGACTAATTTTAAAACCCTGGCCATGAAATTAACCAAAATGGACTGTGAATTTGGTAGGGCCCTAGCTATGAGCAAGTCACAATCTTTTTGTGTCTCAATGTTCTCATCTGAAAAATAGTGATGATACAGCCTTATTCATTAGGGGACTGTGGTGATTAGTTAGTTAATATTTATGCAGTAAGAAGTAGAGAACTATGTAAGTGATAGATGCTACTATTAATTTTAAAATGAAAGTTTGTAAACTTAGCAAAACCTGCATTCCTCAGTAATGACTACTTACACATAAGCTGGAAGTTTAAAGAAAAGTTCTGTCATTTTCTGCATTACAACCTGTATTAAGGTAGGGATGCATTCATAACAAGTAGCACGCGGGTATGTTGCATACATATTCAATGGCACATTTTTGTAAACAAATGTATCAGGATAGATTTTTTGTTAAGCTTTGATAACTCAGAAACTGCTAAAGGAATTTTCCACAAACTAAAAATAAAATAAAATGGAAAAAAAACCCACCATATTTGGACAGAAGCAAAACATGGAAAATTTCACCCTAGAAGATTTGTTTCGAAAAGGTATGATTTGGGACCTGATCCTGGAACTGTTTCTGTGGGGGCAGACCCCTCTGCCTGTTTGGTAAGTCATTGGAGCTGTCTGCAGTGGAAGGGTCTGGCCTTGTGGAGTAATTTGCAGGACTGGGTGCTTAGCAAGTAAAAACCAAGTTATAATAAAAGTCATTTTGCAACTATGCAGTAGTACTCCTATGAATGCTACAATAACTTAATAACTACACAATTTTAACTAAATTTACATTTTGCTCTGAGGAAAGAGGGCTTGCACTTACCAATACTGGCTCAGTCTCACTCTCACCAGTTCATTTTTCCTGGCTCTTGAGACAATAATACATAATCCTGTCACAGGCAGCTCCAAACTAAACTCATGGGATAATGAAAAACCTCCACGGATTCTTCCCTAATCAGGAAAAAACAGTAGAGGGAACTTAGTACTTATCTACCATATAGGGGCTTTCAGCTTCTGAAACAGGCCAATTTTTCAAAATTATTACTTTTCCTAGGATCTTTCTGCTTCACGAATCTAAATCCTTTTCCTGTTTAAACTAGGTGTCTTATAATTATTCCTAAAATATGTGGATAATTCCATTTTACATCTGTTAGTTTCTTCCCTTATCCTACTCATTTCTACTTTTAATTAACTTTCTGAATACTTTAGACCTAATTCCTCCCTGATGTGACTCCATAGAAGTCAGTTGGCTCCTTGTTACTTTCAACTATGGCTCTGTCTACATGAACCAGGAAGCAGCGAAAAGACCCTTTTCTTACTTGACTGAATTCTCCGCCCTCACATTGGAATTTGATTAGCCCAGCTGCCTGCCTTCTAAGTATCAGTCAGTGTGCAGCTCCCTCGCCTGAGACAATGCTTAAGGTTCCAGGAAATGGAAAAGAATAATGAGTAGTTACCCTTTAGACCAACGATGACCTGGGACAGCATTCCTTCTTAGGGACTGATCCTGCACACCCTTACTATTTCAATGGAATCAGTTGTGTAAGGGCTTTTGTTTTATCAGTACAAAATATACTGCAGGTGACTTGCATCTGAAGAAGTGAGGTTCTTACCCACGAAAGCTTATGCTCCCAATACTTCTGTTAGTCTTAAAGGTGCCACAGGACCCTCTGTTGCTTTTTATAGATATCTTAGATATTTAAATAGATATCATAGATATTTTAAAATAGTTTTAAAAAGCACATTTAGTTTTGGTGAATTAATATTCATATGATTTGTTTTAGTGTTTTAAGGAGGGATTGAAATGAATATATTGTCTTAATGCAAAGGAAAAAATTAAGGTATATTTAATTCTATTAAGAAATGATTCTTTAAAGTAGGTTTTCCAAACTGTAGGTTATTATGACCCACAAAAGGGTCGTGGAAAGGGTGTGGGATAAGTAAAAAATGTACAAGTTAGTTTAAAAAAAATCAGTAAATGTAAACGTATTTTCTTTGGCTGCCTCTGAAGGAGAGGTAGCCAGCTGTAGTTGCAGAAGTTTGAAAGTTCTCATCCCATTTCATCCTGATATCTCTACAAATCAAGTTTCTCTTCTGATGGGGGCGATAATAATGAAGTATTTCAATTGCCTGTCTGCTGAAAATATCTCCAATTCAATGGTCCATGTTTCATTAGCAAGGCAGGCTAAACCACCATATTTAATTATATTTAAAATGTTTCATCTTCTTGAAAATTGAAGTTCACTTTCTGAAACATTATAATTAGCTGTTATTTCTGAAATGGCTATTGTTAAAAATTTTGCCTGCTCACTGTTAGAATTAGAATTTAGTGTAGAAGGCAGTCAACAGCTCAGAAAGTTTGAGAAACCCTGCTTAAGTGTAAAACGAATACTCACCATAGTGAACACACATTATTGTGTATAAAAATGCAAAAAAAAAAAATCTCTGCACATATATAAGAATGGTGCAATCATTATGGAATAATATATACAAAAGAGAAAAGAGTATAAATATTACCGTTAGCATCTGGTTATAACTGTACAGTAAGAATAAAAGAGAAAACCCAGTAGGCATTAAAAAGCTCTATCTTCAACTTTGTAAAAAGAATGAACTACTGGACATGGCTACTTCCAAACAGGCTGAGGTTGCACAACATATGGACATCTTCCTGGCCTACATGAAAACAGTAAACCCATTTTCAAATTTGTGAGTTGCATAGTACAGTTATTTTTAATTGTCTTCATATTTTTCTCTTTTTTCCTTTCACTTCTTTTTTCTCCCTCCTTGTCTTTCTTTATAGATGTTTCTTTCTTTTAACTGTTTTCTACTTCATAGATAATGTTACTTATTGCTCTTTATTGTTCTGTGCTAGTTTTTTCACAGAAAACAGCATAGATGTGGTCCCTGCCATGTAGAGATTCTAATTTAAGATCTAAGACATATTAATTTATTTATATTTGATAATGGATAAGACATGGCTACCACCTCAGAGATCAGGAGCTTTTCCAAGCTCTGCCACTAATTGCCTGTTTTACCTTTGTTGAGTCACTAACACCATTCCATCTGGAAAATGACCTAGTGCATGTTCCCCATAGGCCAATAGGAGGTTTTGGTGTGGACTTCAGGAAGAAGTCATTTTACCAGATCCCAAACTTTCTTTTCAATTTTGAAAAGCATTCTGATCCAATTTACATATGGACAACAAACATATTCTGTCTCCATTCTGTCTGGGTTTTAGTCTATTGGCATCACTGACACACACAAAAAAATCACATATAGGTTTCAAATAATGGCAACCTCTTAAACAATTCACTATTCCTGTCCTTCAGAACTGCCCCTTATATGAGCCAATGTTATACACTGATCTATCTTTAAACTGTTACGGTATAATTTCATTGACCGGAGAGAGGGACAAAAGAAACACCAGACACTTTGAACAAATTTCAGAGGAGTAAATTTTAATTTGCCTAATCTAAAAAAGAAACTCATTTGCAGAAAACATCATAATTGTCAATGAAATGAACTAAAACTTTGAAAGCCTATTCTTTTTTCTCCAAAGAAAAATCTGGACCTTAGATGAAATATGTTACCAAATATTAATTCCAATGGTACATAATTCCTGCTTAATACATATGCTTAACTCCCACTAACACTACAGGGAATTAAGTGGGCACTACATGGGAAGAACATATCTGTAATACTCAATTAGTTACTGCTGAGTCACTTAAGTATACTTGTACAATGATTCTAATTCAGCCTGACAGTAACAGAGCTGCTTTTCTCACTTGCTGCATGACTGTTGTATCTTCAATGACATTTACAAAAACCACTGGGGAGGAGAGTGTCCGTAGAGCTGGAAATATTTCCAAATTTTTATATTCAATTTACGAAACAACCCAAAGATGCTATAATTCTGTGAGTTAAATCTATCAGCAGATGATATTTTATTATGATAATTTATATCACTATCTTTTTCAGACAGGTGCTAAAATTCAATGTGTTTCCGTAAGCAAAACATCCTTGTCTTTTGGGCTTTAGAAATGTCAAGGCCCTTGACTCATTCGTTTATCTGAAGGTGACAGCCCCGCGAAATATGCCTTTTGAACCTTGTTCAAAGCTCATAACTAATCTTTCCCATTGTTTTGGAATTCAAGATACTGTTGCTCAATGACATGACTCAGACTGGTATAATAATATAGTATGATCTTACACTTATAGCACCTTTCTGCCAAGCACATTAGGATCCTTCTGGTTAACTCAGTGATACTCAGACCTCAGTGGTTCAGGAGCCAAATTAGCAGCCAACATTATCCAAAAGAGCCACAGTAGTGTGAATTCATTGTTTCATTTACTATTTTTATATATAATTCTCACAGCAAAATGACTGACCAAGTATTATTAGTTTATCAACTACAATTGGTTAATAACATAGTAAAAGCCTCCCGATTGGTTAACTTAAATTGGTTAATAATTAAATGACACCGTTTTAATGTCATGTGCTGCAATGAGCTACAGGAGACACATTAAAAAGCCACTTGCGGCTCTTGAGGCTCAGTCTGAGTATCATTGGGTTAACTATAAAGATTCAAGAATCACAGTTCCCAACACAGAAGTGCAGCCACCTCATAGATGGAACACTATAATTGTCTAGCACACAGCAACACTACACAAAAGTTTAGTACAAGAAGCGAAGAACATAGAATCCAATTGAAACTGCAGAAGGAAATGTAGGTAGGCAGAATATGTAATGTTACTGATTGTTCTTTATTGATCTCTAGGTTCCTCACAGAACACAGCATATATATGGGCCTTGCCACAAAGAGATTATACATGAATATTTCTTAGATCTTAAGTTATTGATACTTCCTGGTGGATAAGATGTACCTCTGAGATCAGGAATTTGCTCAGGACTCCAAGCTAACATCCCTACTAGTAGAAAAACAGTTATATGAGATCTTTACCCATGACAACAGAATACAACAGGTCTCTTCAAGTAATTTAAAGAGGTCAATAACATTTTGTTTGACTACATAGAGTTAGTGCCCTCAACTGAGTTACAGATCACATATGCTCAGGAAAATAAGGGGCCAGCTACATTTCACTCATGAATAAATCTGTATCACTTCTTAAGCCACGATACAGGCTTCATGGGGGACTTACTGGCAGAGCAGCTACACAAGGGTGCCTATCCAGCCCCTGCATGCCACTGAAAGGATTTGTGCTCTGGCCTGTGACAGGTTGGTGTAGGAAGCCATAATGAGAGTGGGGCTGGAGAGGAACCACAGATCCACACTTATATGAATCCAGTGGCCACAGGATCCTATGCTAATGGCACAGAGGCACCACTATTCCAGTCTATATGTTTGCGTATAGCTTTATGTGGCGACAGAGGGCTACACAGCAGCCCTGCACAATGAGCTTGGGTTGGATTTCATCTCCCCAACTGTTTTGCATGAACTATATTTTAAAAAGGCACCAATAATCAACTTTATGCATTGGGGTGGATTTCAGCCTGAGTAATTCTAGTCAATATTAATGGGAAATACACAGATTTAGAGGGGAACATATACTCCTTTATTAGCCTTTACAACTCCCATACAAAAAGTGATGACTAATCATGGAAATGGCCTCTGCCTATATTTCCTGTAAGGTTCTGCATTGCCAACTCACAATTTTATCAAGAATCTCATGATATTTGGTATGTATTGTAAAGCATCAGCTCCTGGAGTCATGTGATTACATGAGAAATGCAATTTTTCTTAAAAAAATGTTTCTAGTACCAATTATTTTTTAGAAAAGTTTGAAAACCTGACCCATCATGGCTTAGAAATCAGCATGCAGATAAAAAAGAACCCAATGTTTTTTAAAATCACTATTTTAAGTCATGATTTTTGGAGTCCCGACTCATGATTTTTGGACGCTTGGGGTTGGCAATGAATTACGTTGGATATTTTAAGAAATCCACCACTATTAAATTCCAGGACTGTTATGGGCTTCATTCCTTGCACCAATTTATATTAGAATACATATTTCAGGCTGCCAGCTATCAGTAAACTAAGCTTCAATCTGCATCCTACATGGATCACATCCACATCTGTATTGTCCAGCACAGGAGACAGACTGAAAACATAACCTGTATTTCACATTTCAAGAGGGAACAATTTAAAAAAAAAGTAATGAAACGCAGCTATGTTCAAAATCTAAGCAGGAGGAGGAATCAAAGAAGTCAGGTTTTTTCTACCTTTCTTCATCTGGCAAACAATGCTATTTGGAAATTGTCAGAATCAAACCTGCCATGTACTCATTATAAAGAATCCAATTTCAATAAATTTCACAAGGTCACACAGTTTTTAATTTTTTTTAACATTATAGAATATTGTGATGGGGTGTCACCTCTCCTGTCCTCTTAGCTCCACACAGACTGCTTGGAGATATTCCCTTTTGTAGATACCACAGAGAAGTTTATTTATAGTGTTTCACTCCACCACCTTTACAGAGTAGTGAAGTCACAGTATTCACAATGTTATTTAGCTTCACTAGACCTTCTTCTAAAAGGGTGGGTGGTTAAACATGTCTCCTCTCTTTTTGTTCCTTCCCAGTTTGGTTGGGAGTCTCCCAGAATCAGGCTCAATCTCCCGGAGGCTACCGAAGCCAATCCAGGAGATTTGAAGCTGCTAAAAGTCCGACGGCACAGTGGGGCTAAGGCAAGTTCCTTACATGCCTTGGCTCCAATCTGCTCCTGGAAACGGCGACATGTCCGGCAGTGGCTCCTAGGAGGAGGCGTGGCCGGGGGGGGGGTCTGTGCACGCTGCCCCCACCCCGAGCGCCGACTCCACAGCTCCCAATGGCCGGGAACAGGGAACCGCAGACAATGGGAGCTGCGAGGGCGGTGCTTGCAGGCAAGGGCAGCGCACAGAGCCTCCTGGCAGCCATGAGCCACTGCCAGACATGCCGCTGCTTCCAGGAGCTACCAGAGCTAAGCGCCACCCGGCTGGAGCCCACACTACAAAACCCTCCAGCACCCCACCCCCTGCCCCAGCCCTGAGCCCCCTCCTGCACCCAAACGCCTTGCTGGAGCCCACATCCCGTCCTGCACACCAACCCTCTGCCCCAAGCTCAGCCCGGAGCCTCCTCCCACACTCTGAACCCCTCGCTCAGCCCCAGCCCAGAGCCCACACCCCAACCCCCTGCCCCAGCCTGGTGAAAGTGAGTGAGGATGGGGGAGAACAAGCGACTGAGGTTGGAGGGCTGGAGTGAGTGGGGGCAGGGCCTTGGAGAAGGGGTGGGGCAGGGGCGTGGAGTTGGGGAAGGGGGAAGGCAAGGATGTTTGGGTTTGTGCAATTAGACAGTTGGCAGGCAATCCTATGTCAGGCCCTGCTCTCCTTCCTTTCTTTGGGCCCTGCTTCCCGCTACTTTCTCCCTGTGCTGTTTTATCTAGTCTTTTTGTTAAGGGGGCAATTAACTCATTAGCTTCCCAGCCCCAATCTGATCTGGTAATCAGGGACTCTTCTCCTTAATCAGGCCCTCCCTATGGTCTAACTAGTTAAACAGTGACCAGCCTGCTGGTTTAATTACAGATTCCCAGCATTCTGTCACAAAAACAAAACTCCACTCTTTTTTTTTTTTGGTAGTGTTGGGTACAGGGACATACTTTATAAAGTAATGTATGATAAACTCTCCTTTGGGTATTCTTTTTAAACAAGTTTTGTTACATAGGCAAACCATTCAGCATAAATTAACTTCATTTAAAAAAAAGTGTAAAGACATCCAATCAGGTGTACAGTGTGATAAACCATTGTTTCCAATGGAGCCAGCACATAATTACTGCAAAATATTGTGCACTATGGTATTTTGCTGTCACTCAAAAAATAACGTTGGTCATCACTGTTAATGAATTAATGAATAGTGCATCCGTACAATCAATTACAGCTGTAACTAATTAACAGTGGAATTAACTGAAAGAAAAAAATAGTCAAGAAATAATATATGATTGAAATTGAGATTGTCCTGTAACTCTACCAATTATAATTCAAATTGCTAAATTACTATGTATAATAGAAAATCAAAATAACAGGAGTTCTATAAAATCATTGGGTCAAATATAAATATTATTGAAAAGACAGTGGAAATACTGATTGTAAAGCCTGATGCTAGGAATCTGCCTCCTGTGTAACAATATGAAAAGATTTAATGTAAGTCATTAAATGAAATTAAGATAAAGTAAGATTTCTTTTACTTTAAAAGTTAATAGCTTTATAAGTGAAACTGATAACCAGTAGAGTCCATCAATTATTATTTTAAGTACATTAATATAAATTTAATTTTAGCTGTCACACACAAGAGCTGAATAAAACAATCAGGTTGTACAATATGGTTACAGAATTGATTTTTAGAGTTTTACACTGATCTGCTTCGAAAGAGCTGATGCAAGTAGAGCAGCTCTACTACAGCAAATGTTAGAGCATATATAATGTCAGCGCTGCTCCACTGCCCATCCCCATCTTTTACTTGCTCTTATTTACAGGCAAGTATTACCTAGTGGTTGGAGAAGAGACCCAGGAATCAGGACTCCTGTGGCGGTTTTTTCTGGCTCTGTCACTGGGTTGCTAGCCTTGGCTAAGCCATTTAAGCTTTTTGTAGCTTAGTGTTCCTAACTTGTTATATGGTTATAATAATACTTACTTCATAAGGCTGTTGTGGGGCAAATTGGTGGTTGTAAAGCACTGAGGTCTTCAGATGAAAGATATTATATATGTGTGATATATTATAATTTTATGACTCCTAGTAGTCAAGTCAGTTCTGATTCAGTTGCAAAACTCCAGCTCTTAACAGAAATATGTGAACTGCTATTTGTTTAGTTTTTGGGTGGATTTGTTGCATTTATAGGTTTTACATCAATTAGGCCTGATTCTTATCTTAAGTGTAAATCAAAAGTAGCTCCAATGATGTCAAGGGACTTACTCCAGAGTAAAAGAAAGAATCAGGGCTTATACCTGATTCAGTCCCATACTGCAAATGAAGATGAAATGTACTATTCCATACAATGATCCACATAGTTCTGCAAATTCCTGATTTGAAATATCATGTTTTTTCCAATGCCAAACCTCTCTTGAACAGAGATTGCTTAATACTACCAAAGTGTGAGAATTTCAGGATGTAGACAACAGGGACTAGGTAGAGACAACCATACTCATTTCAGGTATGACATAAAAAAGAATGGAAATGAAGTCTAGCCATCTATTGCATGGATAGACCCGACTCAGTACTAACAATAAGTTATATTCCTGATTTTAACTTTCACAATACTGTTACCTATGCATTCACATTTAACTATACACAAGTAGATTAGCTTGTCACATTTTTGCACACTGTGATTTTTTTTCTGTTTATTTATTTTAGGGTTTTCGACAGTGGCCATCACTAGAGCATCTAAGTTCTTCCTTGGGTAAATTCAGTATGCACGGTGAATGGGCCTAGTGGCCCTCATGGATTACATAATCAACTAATTATTCCAGTGCACTAATTGCATCTCATTTACTTTATATTAATATTGGTTATTCTTGATAGTTCTCTCTGAGATCAATCCATCAGGGGAAAGAGGGGGATTTGCCCTTCTCCTCAGCAGGTTTGGCTACCATAAGATTCCATGAGAAAAATGTGGATCACAGGGAATTTGCTGGGGGTCCAGGCTGTCAGTGTAGAGGTTCTATGTCTCTGCAGTTCTCCATCAGTCTCCTATCAGGACAGAACCAAGACTCTGATCCACAAAGATACAGAGGCACCTAAATCTGGGTGCAATCCACAAAACTCCTACTCAAAGGGAGTGGTGACCACCTTGTAACTTTCTTCCCACCAGTCAAAGCACTTACCTGGAACATGGGGATTGCAGGTTTGATTCCTCCCTCTGCCTGAGGGGGAGCAAAGATCTGAAAAGGGTTTTCCCACCTCTACAGAGAGTGAGTTATGGTGGGCTATTCTGATGTGGTGCTCTCTCAAACTCTTGTGAAAGCTGTTCCACTTTGTATAAATCTGTAAAGAGTCATTGGGCCAGAGAGAGAAAAAGTGAGGATGACTCTAGAGCCAGGTGGTTTGGGCACCCACCTGGGAGGTAGGATACCAAGGGCCCCTTCTCCTATCATTCTTTCATTATTTATACATAGTGGAACAGTTTCACCAGGAGAGACAGAGGAAGCCTCACATCACTGAGTGGTCAAAGACCCCTATTCAAATCTTCTCTCCCACTCAGGGATTGGGGGGAATTGAAGCTGAGTCTCCCACTTCTCAGGTGAGTGCTCTAACCTTTGGGCTAAACGTTATAAGATCACCATTTTGTATGGAGTGAGGTAGGCCTCTAACTCTTCTTACTAGAAATGATGTAGGCGCCTAAATCGTCTGACTCCAGGAGACGGGTTCCCATTCATGGATCGCTAGCAGAGACAGGCGTCTATCTCTGTGAGAGGGGTGGGGCTTAGGACACACCCCTCCTGTTGACATCTCCCATTAGCTAGCTTAGGCAGTTCCTCACCTTGCATGCCGGCTTTCATGGAACCCATTCTAATGCACCTATCTCTCCCCATGCATTGTAGGGGGAGTCTTGGGCTTTGTAGATCTCAGTGTTCCTGTGATTTCCTAGGTGCCTACGTCGCAAAGGCTAAGTCCTTTTCTGGATCTGGGCCCAAGCTGAAAGGGCTTCCCTTGACAGCTGCTGACACTGGAACTCTTTCTAAAGCAGAGGGGAGGGGAGAGGTTCTACTCCATGAAGGGGTATTCTTGGTGGGAAGGGCAGGGGGAAGAATGATGGTGGGAGTGGTTGCATTCTCCCTATTCTTTCCCCAATCCTGCAGTCCAGGGGCACCTCATCCACAGGAATACTCCTGGAAGAAGTATCCATAGGGGAAGTGACCAGCATGATGTACATTTAGATTCACATGACAACCAGAGGTGTGATCTGGTCTTATTTCACTGATTTGCTCCATGTACTGCCGAGCACTAATCCACTAATCTTGGGTAACTAACCTGGGATACTTAGGCCTAATTTTCAAAAGAACTGGACATTCACAGCACTCATTGGAATTGTAGGTGTTCAGCGTTAATAACTCTCTCCATTTTATTGTGTCTTGCAGTACTGTGTGGATTTTTTTTAAATCCTCAACAGCTAGAATCAGGCTATTACCCACAAAGTCAACTTTCATTAAAGAAATCAAGTTTCTAGCCCTCAAGGCTGTGGAGAAAAGTTTTAAAATGTGAACCTTAAACCTTCCAATACTAGAAAGCAAATAAAAATAACCCATTTGTTATTATTTAAATCTGATGGTATTTGGGGATGTGATTTAAGATTTTTGAATGCCTTGGGTTGAAAATCCCAAATGTCTCAATTTGGGAATCCAAAATTTGAGTTACCCAGAATCAGTGGGCACTTCTGAAAATGTGAGCCTTAATCTTTGTGCCTCAGCTTACCAACTTGGAAAACAGATATTATAATAATACCTACCTCTTAAGGGTATTGTGAGACTTAATTAATGTTTGTAAAGCACTTTAAGGTCCTCAGATGGAAAGCACTATAGAAGTGCAAGATATTATTCCCATAGTTGTAGCTAATTATTCTGGGGTGTTCCTGGTGCTTCTAGACAGCATACATTTGCTTCTCAGCTGTATTAAAAGTTTACTTTTTTAACCAGTGTTGCACTAAATTGCTCTGGGTGTGAATCTTTACAACAGTTATCACGTGATCACGAATAACAACAGAGCAGGGTCTGTTTATTCTCCAGCCTCAAAACTCACACAATCCTTTCAGAGGCTATTGGTGAATAGAATACACACCACATGGTGCCAGAAAGGACTCCTGTGGGAACCTTTTGAGAACATAACAACTGTCTGATTACCTTCCATCCCATAGTTTCACACTCTGCCTCTAACCTGTTGGACAGAAATCAAGGCAATGTATCTCACTAGCCCACCAAAGTTGAACCTACTGAGAGCATGAAGTGAAAAGCCTTAAACTGAGTTTGCAGTGGGAGAGCCCTTTAACTTTTTTCTTTTCATTTGCTGATGCCAGGAAGTGAAGAAACTGTGAGACAGCCCAGTCTGAATGGACATGCTTATGAAAAACAAAATCAGTACTGGTTTTAAGGATAAAATTTACACACAGGTGTATTGGCCAGGTTAACTGAATAGTAGGTATTTTCCCCCCAGTTCGGCGAATAGAAGTATAATTATAGAAAAGCACTTTATCAAAATTGTTACCTTTGCAGTTGTAAACAAGAAAGCCGTGCCAATTTTCCACTCAATGGAAAATTTCTGTGTGCTTTGATAGCAATATACCAGAAACGGCACATAATGGAAATGCTATTATGGTTAGTGCCAGCACAAGAGGAGGGGAAAAGGTAGTAGAATTAACTCTTGTCAGGACCTTTTCTCTTTTAACATAACAACATCTTTATATCGACAACAGGCCCATATGTCTTTTCAATTGTAATTTAAGATTATATCTACAAGCAGGGCCATCCCTAGCTATTTTGGTGCCCTACGCAGCCCTCCCTGTGGAGGGGCTGTATGGGGCCCCAGGCCTCCATGGGGATGGGGTTGGCCCCAGGCTCCACGGGGGGGCTGTGTGGGGCCCTGCCCCAGGCCTCTGCCGGGGGAGCAGGGCGGGCTGGCCCCAGGCCTCCATGGGGGGCTGTGTGGGGCCCCGCCCCAGGCCTCCACGGGGGGGGGGAGGGGCTGGCCCCAGGCCTCCGGGATGGTGGGAGCGGGGCTGGCCACTTTCTGTGGAAAGTGGAGTGACCCGGCCCCAGCCTGCTCTGCTCCCCTGGCTTCCAGGCTTGGGGAGAGGGAGGTACTGCCCCCCAGCACTCGCCAGCGGCATGGCTGGGAGCCAGGGGAGCGGAGCAGGCTGGGGCCGGGTCCCTCTGCTTACCAGCGAGTGCAAGCCTGACCGCTTCTGGAGTCC
>NW_020664372.1:38274460-38336526 GCF_002925995.2 Terrapene triunguis
TCGCGATCGCGATCTGCGGCGGCAATTCGGCGGAAGGTCCTTCGCTCTGAGCGGGAGTGAGGGACCGTCCGCCGAATTGCTGCCGAATGGCTGGACCTGCCGCCCCTCTCTGGAGTGGCCGCCCCAAGCACCTGCTTGCCAGGCTGGTGCATGGAGCCGGCCCTGTGGGGAAGAGCCAGAGCAGGGGCTGGAGCAGCACGCAGCTGCACAGGGCACCAGGAAATTTGGGGCAACAAATTTCCTGGTGTCCTACGCAGCTGCGTACTTTGCGTATGGGAAAGGACGGCCCTGTCTACAAGAGGCCCATCTGCCCTTTCAGCTGTAATTTCCAAGTTATTTCCTAGTTACATCTTTTAGTGGTGCTAGTTGAATAATGAAAGAGCAGGCTGAAGGGCACTCAGATATCATGGTGTGGAGTATGGCATAGAAACCTTAACAGAAGAGAATAAAACAGATTAGTGAATATATTCAAAGAAATTATTCACATTTGATAACTGATGCTATTTGCAGAAATATGTATTTATGGGCCAGATGAGAGCTGCTTTATGTGCCTTCCCAAGGAGCCCTCCATAACATGGGACACTGCGTAATGGGGGGAGGAGCATCCATGGGCTGCTGCTCTCCCTCCTGAGCTTTGCCCTCCAAATGTGCCAGCAAACTCAGCTGAACTAACATGGAGGAGGAAATAATGTGTGCCAGGGATAGGGAGCAAGGAGAACTCTCTGAGTCATATGCTAGTCCCTGGTCTGCTCCTGGGGCAGTGCAGCTCTATGGTTTGTCTAGATTAGAGTCTGGGGTCCTTTTTTAATTCACATTCATTGATTACCAACTATGTCAAGTCATATGCCTGTAAGTGGTAGTCTAGACATTTGCGGTTTACCTGAGGCCAAGTCCTAGGGTAAATCACAAATGTTTGTGCCCTGGGACAACAGTTAACTCATGTTAAAAGAGCACTTCAAACTCTAGAGTAGACAAATCCTCACTCAGGGCTTGTGGAAAAGCCACAGTCTAGGCCTGTATGTGAATATTTGGACAACTGCCTGTACTCAGGAAAATATTTGTGAATCCTAAAATGTGGGCCAGAGAAAGAGGGGGGAATGACTCTGTAGTCCAGTGGTTAGGACACCCACCTGGGAGGTTGGAGACCCACAGTCCAGTCCCACTGCTCCAATCACTCTTTCATTATTTATCCATAGTGGAACCACTGCAAAAGGAGAGATTAAGGGAGCCCCACATCACACTATGTCCCTCCACTCAGTGGTTAGAGCACTCCCCTGAGAGGCATCGTTCAAACTCTTTCTCCCCCTCTGTCAAAGAGGGGGGAATTGAACCTGTGTCTTCCACATCCCAGGTGAGTGCTTTAATCATTGAGCTAAAGTTATAAGGTGGGTACCACCTCTTCCTCCTCCTCAATTTTGAATGCGACTCAATACAGTAGGCATACTCAGAGGCCACTTACTGGATTGAGCTCTGCATACAAGTTAGGTAGTCAAACACTTGTCTGCCCCCTGGTTTGTGGATCGCTCTGTTGCTTAGGTAGGAGATAGGCACCTAGACACAGAAGAAGCAAAAACCTATGCACTGAAGGAACTTGTACCCTGGAAATAGATACTGAGTCAGTTTAGGCACCTATAGGGTTTGGCAGGAGTTTTGTGAATCACAGTGGAGCTAAATCTGGGACTTAGGTGCCTAAATCTGGGATTTAGATGCTTAAGTATTTTTTGTGTATCCCACATTAAGTGCTTAAATCAGGGGTGGCCAACCGGCGGCTCCGGAGCTGCATGCGGCTCTTCAGAAGTTAATACACCTCTACCTCGATATAACGCTGTCCTCGGGAGCCAAAAAATCTTACCGCGTTATAGGTGAAACCGCCTTATATTGAACTTGCTTTGATACACCGGAGTGCGCAGCCCCGCCCCCCCCGGAGCACTGCTTTACCGCGTTATATCTGAATTCATGTTATATCGGGTAGCGTTATATCGAGGTAGCGGTGTATGTGTCTCCTTGCATAGGCGCCGACTCCGGGGCTGGAGCCACAGGTGCCAACTTTCCAATGTGCCAGGGGGGTGCTCAACCTGCAGCTCTGCCTCAGGCCCCATTCCCACTCCACCCCTTCCCCCAAGGAATGGGGGGCGGGGCCTGGGGCAGAGCAGGGGGTTGAGCAGCCCCCCCGGTGCCTGTGTCTCCTTTGAATCTTTGCACAAGCACACAGAGACTAGCTTCCATAGCCGTTATGTCATGTTACACCTGTGACGTTCCGCGATGGCTCGTGGCGAGCACATTGTTGAACGTAATGGTAAGGCCATGTGTCTTCTTTGCCAGATGTGTATCTCTCAGTTCAAATCTTCAGACTTGCAGCGTCATTTCGCTTTGAGCCATGCACATATGGATCAAGAATTCCCACAATGTTCTGAAATCCTTTGAAAACTTTGAAAAAACAAATGGATGTAGAAGCCCAGTTCTTCACCGGATTTGCCAACCGATCACAAACTGTAACGTTAGTCTCCTATTATGTGGCCTGGCACATAGCCCATGTGAAAAAGCCCTACTCTGAAGGCGAGTTTGTAAAAACATACCTCACTGATGTGATTTCAATCCTATCACCAGAGAATGATAACCTACAGAAGAAAATTTCTGGTGTGCAGCTTTCACCCCACACAGTCGAACGCAGAATCTCCGACCTGAACAGTGACATCGAATCTCAACTGCACTTGCAACTTCAGCAGTGTGAGTATTTGAGAATCGCTTTGGATGAGTTGTGCGATGCTTAGGCTAAATCTCAATTATTGGTATTTTTGTCCGCACTGTGTCTGATGACTGTGTTGTAAGGGAAGACCTCCTCAATATGGTGTCACTAAGGGACAGAACTGGTGGACGAGATCTAAAGGAGGCATTGATGTTGGTAGTTGCGAAAAGCCACTTGCCTTTACCTAAGCTCACTGCCATTGCAACGGATGGGGCTCTGCAAATGGATTAGTAGGGCTTTGTAAGTCTGATGAAAGCTTTCCCAAATTTTGGACATTTCACTATATTATTCATCGGTTGCAACTGGTATCTAAGAATCTCAAATTTGATCACGTCATGAAACTTGTCTTGCACATCGTGAATTTCATTTGCTCAAATGCACTCAATCACAGACAATTTCAAAATCTAACTAAAGAACTGGATGAAGACGACTCCCTTGCCGATTTGCTATTTCACTGCGCAGTTCGATGGTTCTCAAGAGGTAAAGTTATTTCCTGTTTTTTCAAGCTCCTGGAACCAATAAAATTGTTTATGGAGGAGAAGCACAGAATACACCCCAGGCTTACAGATCCTGGGTGGGTTCTAGATTTGGCATTTCTTGCAGACATGCTGCTGCATTTGGATAAACGAAATGTGGACTTACAAGGAAAATTCTGGTTGCTGTCTGATCTAGTGCAAAGCGTATTTGCATTCATGAACAAACTGCAGTTGTTTCTCAGACAAATGGTTAAGGGAGAGCTGACACACTTTCCCTCAATGTCACAACTTCAAGCCAGATCAAAAGAGAAAGGAGCAGAACCCCTAAGATGGAGCACAACTAGATATGTGAGCATGATTAAAGATCTTAGGGACAGTTTTGAGGAAAGATTCCAAGATTTGCAGCAGAAAAGACCTCATATCAGATTTCTGATTGACCCCTTTAGTGCTGAAGCCAACTGTCTGAAGCTCACTGCCTTTAGTCACTGACGAAGCAACATCCCAGATGGAAATAATAGAACTTTTGGAAGATGACAGATTGAAATCTGTTCAGAAGACAGAGGGGACCCTTACTTTCGGGAAATCTGTACCAAAGGATAAATGCCCCAACATCAGAGGTGCAGCCCTAAAATTAATCTCTATGTTTGCCTCATCCTGTCTTTGTGAGTCTGTTTTCTCAACACTCAAACATGTGAAATCCAAGCACTGATCCATTTTGACAGA
The DNA here is from genome assembly GCF_002925995.2 of Terrapene triunguis. Lineage (NCBI taxonomy): Eukaryota > Metazoa > Chordata > Testudines > Emydidae > Terrapene > Terrapene triunguis. The sequence goes on from NW_020664372.1 coordinate 38,278,406, forward strand.
CAGCCACTTAAGAGAATTGCTGCATGTGAGCACAACTGAACAAAAAACAAATTTCAAGGGAATTGTTGAAAGCAAGGATTGCCAGAAGTCCCACTAAGTAAAAGGGTAAGTTTTTTTATTATTATAATTAACTATTCATTATAAATGTATAAAATATACATTACCAAATTATATAATTATGTGTGTGCATATATATACACATATACATATATAAACATTACATATTACTATGGCTCTTTGGCAATGTACATTGGTAAATTCTGGCTCCTTCTCAGGCTCAGGTTGGCCACCCCGGCTTAAATTGTTATTCACTAAATTTCAGCCATACTATCATGTGACTAATCCCACATCACAGACTGCAAATATTGACTAGCTGTAGGGACCATTTGGTTGGCCCCCAAGAATAGTATAAAAATGATTCAGATAAACTATTGGGTGGATACTTGAGAATAAGGGATACATTTGTACAAGATATGAATGGCTTACAAGTGATTTGTGAATTAAAACAAAAAAGGCCTCCATTTCTGGACTGTTTGGTTCACTGAATACTACTTGACCAGCTCTGACTTTTATTTACTTCAATCTAAAATTGGCAACTGTGTTTAGAAAAAAATGATATACAATGCCAGTGGTTTGTCAGATTCCTAAATTGAGAGAGAGGGTATCTTGTGGGGAGGCAAAGGTCTAAAATCTGCAGCCTTAGGCAATTAGTATTTTGATTCTTAAAAATGAGAATACTAGCTGTAGAGGAGGGGGAAATTCCTGGCAGCAAAGTTATTAAAAGTGTACAGTCAGAGAACAGTTGATGAGGGTTGAGAGGAATTGAATTTCTCTAGCTCCTCTTCAAATAAATCAGTAGAACACAGCTGACCATAATACTGAGAAAGAAAGGAAGCACTCAGTACACCCACAGCTTGCTTCAACTCAATGATTTCATTGACCCAGAGATCTTGAAATCTGTGGCTTGTTCTGACCTGCAGGCCTTTGCTTGTTCAGACAGCTCTTGAATAACTTGGATAGTATCCTATCTTTAAAGGTTTAACTTTTTTACATGACAGCTTATGCATTTCTTCCTATTCTTGCTAAGCTGCTCTTTCTAGCATTCATTTTTTCAGATAACTGGATGTATTCAAATACCAGTGCTCAGATATAACAAAATGATTTTAATAAAACTCCCATTCATTTACCACTTGTGAGAATTCTTCCTTACTGATTAGATTGTTCATTTTGCATGTCCAATAAAGGGAAATGTTCATGGGAGATTTTCACACTAGGTCAAACTTCGAAGAAAAATCATTTATACAAGAAGCAATTTACCGTGCTCGTTTTTTTTTATAGTTCACCTTCTATTGTGAATGATTCAGTGCTGCCTCTTAAAGTGTAAATGATCAATAAAAGACAGACTTCCAATCATTGAATTCAGAGAAACAAAATACATTTGGTATTAAATGGAACCAGGAGCCAGGGGTGGAAATTTGAGGAAAGAAACTAAGAAGACATCTGTGCATATAATGAAGTTCTTAGAGAAGATATGTAGCAGTGACTATTTGGCCTGAGTTTCAGTTAAGAGTAAAATCTAGATTTATCTAGAAAGCAACATATGTATCAGGGGCTAGATCCAAATTTGTTTTATTCATGCAAAAGCAGGATTTGGCTCAGACTTGATGGCCAAATACTCAGATATAATGGTGATGACTAATGAGTATGGTATGAAAACCTTGACATATTAGTATAGATAAGATCTTTTAATAACCTAGGCACATGGTAAAAACCGGAGGCTAGCTCCTCAGTTGGAGTAAATTAGCATACTTCCACATGGGTCCAACATGGAGTCCCATTTTCACAACTCAATGGGGGCACCAAGACACTCCTGGGAAGCTGCTCTGCCTCCAGTCCCTCTACACAGCACTATTTTGGGCTTAAGTATTGTGTAGATCTTGTGTTGGCCCTCTGCACCATGGATAAATTTCACTCTGTATGAACAGTGCTATTACTCCAGTACACAATGCATTAAATGTACACCTCCTAGCATAAAGCGAGAATAAACAGGGAACGCCTGCGACCTACGCATAAGTTATGGAATGGAATCTGCCCCTCAAGCTCACACATGCAGAATGCTACTTTGCTGTCTGTGCTCTCTATGTATAGGTTCCTACTCCCTTCCCCCATCTCAATCCCTAACATTTTCCTCTGCACCGGATTTTTCAGGGCTGTTACAGAACTCATTTCTGCAGCATATAAAAAGGGGAGACAGGTGCTTCTCCTGAGTTATTCCATGGTACCCTCACCCCTGTGCAGAACTATGGTGCCCATATTAATGAGGATGCAATCTAAAAAACACAAATACAAAGAGCAAAATAAACATAATCTATAACAGTGGTTCTCAAACAGTGGATCACGACCCCATTTTAATGGAGTCGCCAGGGCTGGCTTAGACTTGCTGGGGCCTGAAGGCTTCAGCCCTGGGTGGCAGGGCTCAGGTACAGGCCCCCGCCCTGGGGCTGAAGCCTTTGGGCTTGGGCTTTGGCTCCCCGGTCTGGGGAGGTGGGGCTTTGGCTTTGCCCCTGTTCCCCCATGCCCAAGGTGGCAGGGCTTGGGTGCGCTCAGGCTTCAGTTCCCCATCCAGGGGTCCTGTAGTAATTTTTGTTGTCAGAAGGAGGTCGTGGTGCAATGAAGTTTGAGAACTCCTGATCTATAATATGACACCGTCATGCAGTGTAACGCTTTGGGTTATTCTACAGCACTCCAGCCAAACTACAACATTTTGAGAGAGAGAAGACTTACATGCTCATGTTCTTACAGCCAGCACAATGGTAGAAGAACAAAATCAAATAAAAGCAGTGCACTCTATGCAACAGGCATGGTTGTAATGGACAAACACTCCATTCTGGAATCATTTCCCAAGCCAACTATTAAATGAAATACATTTTTCTGTTTATGCTTTGGACTCCTGAAGAAAGGGTAGACCTTGTGAGATGAGATGGTAACTGAGGAAATGAAATAGAAAAGCTACAGAAATTGAATTTCCCCACGAAGTAATTCCTCCATAAGCTACGTAAATTTTCCTTACTTAAACAAATACTCTAAGGCACAAAGGCGTTTACATTTTCAATGAAACGCTCAGACTCTCAGAGTAACCTTTGCCTATGTTGTGACAGTCCAAGAACCTTAGCAAATAACCAGCATATTTACATCCTGCCTACTATCTTGAATTAGACAAGGTTTGGGAGCTACAAAACCGTGCCAAACATTCCCAAAATGTTGGGGTGTTTAAAATGATCCTATGACTGACTGCAAATAAACTGAAATAAACATATAGAATAAAAGCAGGAGGGAACCTAAGCCGGAAAGATTTTAAACCATACATTTCTTCCATAGACACCCTTCTCTCTTCTCTCTTTCTCACTGGCTGTGCTTAACCACTTCCGTGTGTAATAATAAAGCCACCTATATGCAGAAAAAATAACACTTAGGAAAATTTTACGTGCTGAGCACCTCGGAATATAAACAAATACAGTTAGTTAAATAATACATGCAATAATATAATACAGTACTTTGAATTTATATAGTTCCCTTCATTCTCACAATATCCCAAGAGGCAGGTAGGCATTATTTATCCCTGTTTTACAAATAGAGAAACTATGGCACAAAGAGGTTAGGTGACTTGCCCAGGGCAAAAAGCAAGTCATTGGGTAAAGCTAGGAACAGAACTCAGACCTCCTGATGCCTAGTGCCAAGCGCTAACTAGCAGACAATATTTTCTCTTATATGGTCCATCTCTCTAACTCGTTTTCTATCTCTATATTCCCGTCCAGTGTCTCGGTATTTATTTAAATATCATATTCTCTATTTACATTTATTAATTCTTGTTTAAAAGTACTTTGCTCAAGGTACCTTTGACAATATTTTAAGAACAAAAATTAATACAAAACAACAAATCCAGCACCTAACTTCCTCATCTAGCCAAGATTAACCAACCAAAATTTATCTTAAAAATCTGTAATATCTCCCCTCCCCAAATACCAATCTTCATGTCCATCTCCTCCATAGTGGCATAGCTACTAAGAGTATCAGCCATCCGTGAATAAATAGTGGTTAGGAAAAAAAATCTTACTTTCTTCTTTCCCTAGAACCAGTCTTTGGGGGGCTCTGTGTTTTTAATTTTATATTTCTCTTTATTAAAAGCACACCTCAAATCAGGCAGGTTGTTTCAAATAAATTAATTTACTTTTTCTCCACGGAGACTGTATTGTCAAGATGTACTTTGGAAAAACAATCAACAGTATGAGCTCCTATATCACACAGGCTACTATAAAAGCTTTATTGAATCCAACACTTTATGTTTGCAGGATTCAAACTTTAACAACATTCTGGCTACAGCATCTCAAAATCTGATCTTGGCTACTGAAAACTGAGTCATGACCTCTCTCTTAGGCAAGGAAAGGCAATGAATCATGACTTGTTTACAAAAGGGCTTTCCTGCTGTACTTCCTGCACAGTAGGTGTCGGGGCAATAACCCAATCAGAACTCCACATGACCTCCTCTCATTCAAATTTAATTAGAAATTGTTCTTGTCATCATGTGATTAATGTGCCCAATGAAATGACAATCTGAGACACTTAAAATAGTATTTTATAGTATTTAGAGTTTACCAATGTTCTTTAATGAAACAAAGGAAATTTCTTAAATGAAAACATACACAAAACAGAAAGATACAAAAAGGCAACAAACTGTAGTGTCATGTCTCTATACTTCTCAACTGTCCTTCATTTGGAGGAGTTTGCTCATTTTTAGCCAGAAAGTTCAGTCAATAGAGATTTGGCATCCCTCACTTTTATTGTTGAAATTTTTTTACATCAGAAACAAAGAATTATGAAACTGAGGTTTACTGAAAGAATTATTTAACCTAAAGGAACAAAACACAGCATTTTAAATTTCCCGCATGAATAATTTTATGTCCCTCATTTTGAGTCTTCACTACACATTCTGCCCTATATTTGAGCCTTGGTAGGTTGATATGTAAGTATATCTTAATCTTACTGTGCTCTAAAAGTGTCTCTGTAAGGAAAGGGAATTATATATCAAGGGGAAAATTCAATGGAACATGCACACATGTAACTGAAAGGAGAATTTGGCCTGGTAACTTCAAAATTAATACAAAATTATATGAGGACTATATTATTGATGCTGACTGCATCCATATTTCTGTGGTCTTCATTACCAGGAAATCATCTTCATAGCTTGGAATAGCATCAGATAAATTATAAAATTAGAAGTGGTACATACAGCAATATCAAAATGCAGACTAGATGTTAAATTCAGATAAGAAGAAAGGTTTTATAAGAAAGCTTTTGATAGTCCATTTTAAATAAGGTGTTTCCTTTATTTCAAACAATTAAGCTGAGTATGCAAGAAAAACGTGTGTGTGCCATCTACACCCTATTTTCCTAAAATCTTCCTTTATAAAACATTCTACATAAAGAGAAGAAAAAAACGATGGGATAATATTTATTGGAAAATTGTATAAATAAGAGTAATATTTGAATAATTTGATTATTTGGGATAGATCTCTGCATCCCTTCTTCCATGTTAGTGAAAAGTTTATTATCCAGAGGAAGCAGCACTGGCATTGCCTATAGATTCAAACTGTACTGACATAGCTTTAATTTAAATCAGAACGCGATGCCAACAATTTCCTAGTTTCCTCAGTACGTTTGGTGTCCATCTGGCCTGGAGTGAGGTTAAAGGGGTTGAAATAGATGTAAAGAGTCAGAAGAGCATTTTGTCATTTTTAGAAAAGTCACTAGATGTTAAGGTGAGGTTACTACATCAAAATGTTATTTTCGAAAGAACGGAATGAAAAAAAAAAAGGAGAGATCCTATGAGATTTAGACATGGGCAAGAAATGTGGAAAGTAGGAAGAGTATTTTTCACTTACTGTGGCACTATTCTAAAATGCAGAAGTACTGGAAAGGAATTAGAAGAACAGATCTGTTTTTAAATAGTTAAATCCCTAGAGAGCCATGGTTCTCCATATTGCAAGTTTTGGAGGCTGTACTTAGGGGGCTGAGTAAATCTCAGAAGTAATTCTTGTTGAAGATATCTGTCCTGTCAAAAGAATTAAGACCAAGTCTTCAAATATAGCCTAGAAATGTCCATCATGTTTTGAAAAATCTGTATTTCTGCATAAACTCTCTAAAAATTCGTTTTCCTAAAGTATAAGGGCAATAATGTGTGAATAGATGGACACCGAATGAAACCTATGCTGAGTTGTGTGGAAACAGTGAGTCATTGTCCTGACTAAAGGCAGTTAATTTATTTACTTATAAATTCTTTGTAATCTCATTTTCCCTCAGAGTCAATGAGTCACTGTTTGTTTACCAATCGAAGAAGAACAGACACTTTCTCAATAATATTGACCCAGATCATCCTACTAGATTTGTAAATGGAGGGGATCTTCTGAGCATGGATCTCATTCCTCCCACACAGAATGGGGGCTCAAACTCAAACAGCCCTACCCAACACCTCTGTGCTCCACAGAGGGTGTTTGGTGGATCCCAGGTCTATGCTGGGGGGCAAAGGGTATCCAGAGGCAGATTGAGGTGGGACATAAATCAGACCTTTCATCCCCACAGGGAATACCTACAAAAGATAACACAGTCTGGGATTGCAGTATCTTTCTGTGGCAGGTGGGGCTGTTCTATAGCACCCTCTGTAGGGACAAGCAGGGGTACTTCAGGGGCTCCCTGTCTCAATCCATTGGATATGGCCATAAGCTTGACATCAGTCTATGCCAAGCTCAATAACAAACTCAAGCGTTGGCAGTCTATGCCTTTAACTACACAAAACGCTAAGGCAAACACCTATCTGCAGTGCTTGAGGACAAGGCCTTGGCCTAGCCATCACTGAGCAGCTCCCCCTTTGTCCCAGTCTCACCCTGCTGCACTGCCTGAAAAGAAACAGGCAAGCCTTCTTAACTAGTCTGCTGGCTCTAGTTCGGTCAGTATTTCCTCCTGGCCCTTCTAGACCTCTGGAGGACTGTCTTGTTGGTAACCGAGTCTGAGTGGATTTTCCTTGAGCAGTGGGTGTCAGGGTGCCAATGTCTCCAGCAAGGGGCAGAAAAGGCCAGATAGACCCCATCACAAAACCCACCCCAAAGAATAAGCAGAAGGGGCCGATCTCCCCTATCTGCAATAACCCCACTGTCCCAGAAACAGAAGTCCACATTTTGGTGTTTTGAATCCGATTGGTGTAGCACATAAAAGGCATATGTTTGCAGTGCCAAATACCACTAAGTAATGTGAGGATTCATATCCTTCATCACCTGTAACCATTTAAGGAGTGCATGGTCCATTATTAAATCCAAGGGAGCCCCTAAAAGATAATAAGTAATGCCACTACAACCCATTTGAGGGCCAGGCATTTTCTCGGTTGTGGAATATCTAGTCTCTCATGGCTGCAGTTTCTGACCTAGATATATTATTGAATACTCTACACCCTGAAAGTTTTGTGATAGCACAGCTCCCAAACCAACTGTGGAAGTGTCAATTGGGAGTACAAATGGGAGTGAGAAGTCTGGACACCAAAGTACAGGCTGTTGACATAGGATATCCTTTATCTAAATGCCTCATCACATTCAGTTGTTCAATGGACTGCTTTGAGTGCAATGGCCTTTGTGAAGTCCATCAGTGATTCTGCTGGGATCGTGAAGTGGGGCACAAATGTTGGTTATAGCTGGCCAGTCAGGAAAGCCATTACCTGTTTCTTGGTGGTGGGAACTGGGGCCTCCTTTGGGCTTCCATCTTATCTTGCAGGGATTGAATCCAGCCATTCACTGTGAGATATCCCAGGTACCAGATTTCCTGCTTTCCAAACTTACTTTTTTTGGATTAGTAGTGAGTCCAGCCTCTTTCAATGATTGCAACACAGAGACCACATAAAGCAGATGAGACTGCCAACTTGCATTGAAAATTAACCATATCGTCCAAATAGACCATCACAAACTGGCTGTGGTGGCATAAGATGTGATCCATAAGCCTCTGAAAAGTGGCTAGGGGCCCATGCAGCCCAAAAGGTCCATGGCAATAAACTGAAAAAGCCCTAGAAGTGTGGCAAAATCTTTTGACTCTCGTGCAAGGGGTATTTGCCAGTATCCTTTTGTGGAGTGTAGTTATAATATTTAGCCTTCTCCAGGTGGCCAAGAAGTCTGTCAACTGTAGCAGCTGGTTGGCATCAAATTATGGCACTACATCAAGCCTCTTGAAGTCCACATAAAAATGGGGGGTGCGGGGGGTTCCTCATTGGGCTTGGGAATCCCAAACCACTGGGCTACACAGCAGGTTTTTGGAATCTTCAATGATACCAATGTCTAACATCGTCCATACCTCCCACTACATTGGTTCCACAGTCACATGTGATAAGTCACATGTTCTGGTTTTACCTCTAGGTTGTCGTGTATTGGTGTTCCATGAGATGTGTGATCTGGCTGAGCAGAGAACACTGTGTCATAGAGCAGTGGTTCTCAAACTAGGGCCACTGCTTGTTCAGGGAAAGCCCTGGCGGGCCGGGCCGGTTTGTTTACCAGCCGCATCTGCAGGTTTGGCCGATCGCGGCTCCCACTGGCCTGGAGCGGCGAACTGCGGCCAGTGGGAGCCGCGATCGGCCGAACCTGCAGATGTGGCAGGTAAACAAACTGGGCCGGCCTGCCAGGGGCTTTTCCTGAACAAGCGGTGGTCCTAGTTTGAGAACCACTGTCATAGAGGGTCAACAAGTTCCTGGCTTCCTAGCATATATGAGGGGCAAGACTTTCCGCTATTTGGGGTCTGCTGGTTCCTGTATGTTGTGAGGGCCCAAATCCTCAGGAAAATTCCTAGGATCTATGAACATGTTTTCCTGAGTCTACCGGGGTTTTAACAAGTTTACATGGAAGATCTGGTTTGAACCCCAAAGAATAGGCAATGAATTAACTGATTGTATATGTTATTGTGCTATAAAAACATGTCAGTTAAGATCTTTTATGAAAGCTTTTAGTGTTCTAAACTTAATAATCATTATGATATATGTATACAGGCTACGGTTATGAATTTATGCATTTGTTCATATAGAGAACTGTGCTCATAAAACTTCAGCTTCACCGCAGAAGGACAATGAGTGATTAGACAGGGAGGCACCCCCAAGTCAGTTGTTTACACAAAACCAACTTTACATATCTATCCATTGTCCAGCCCAGGAAAGGACAATGCTGGACCACTAAAGTTAATGGAAAGACACTGAGATATCTCGGCTCTTGAATCAAGAGGGGTTTCCACACTGAAATAACATGAGTCACTATATATTAAGAGGGAAAAATGAGAGAGAAAAGCCTTTTAAAAACAGGTTTGTGTCTGAGGTTTGGCATCCAGAAATTGAGGGCCAGCCTGTAGGTAGGAGGCTGTCTGTGAAACACTAGATCCTCCTACAGTCAGGGGATTTGCTGGGAACAAAGGCAATAGGTAACTATTACAAAAGGAATTTTATTTATATTGAAGTGTAAAGCCTGAAGTTGCATCTTTATGTTTATTTACTGTATAACTTGTGTATATTTGCTTCCTCTGATATTTCATCTTTGAATCTGTTTTTTCGATTAAATACATTTTTCATTTATTTTTACCCCAAGTTATTCAAACAGGCTGGAGTGTGTGTGCAAGGTGAGATATAACTGGCCGATTGGTTTCACACCCACGGGGGTGATAAACCACAGGGGGAAAGTCCGATGGTACGTAAGAACTGAGAGAGAGCAGATCTGAGGAGACTTGGGACAGAAAGGGCTGTTGGTGTCACCCTGTGAGAAGTAACTAGGCTGGTGGAAGCCAGGGTGAGATCTTGTGCTTGTGGGCAAGCTACTGGCATCAGGGATCTGAGCTTTGCATGATCCCCAAAACATCACAGATATCTCTTCAAGTTATCTGACAAAATAAGAAAAATTGTGCATAATTTTGAGTGAAGAGAAAGAGCCTGTCTAAACATGGTAATATGCCACAATGGTATAAAAACTCATTATTACTTGATTTTACTTCATTTAGCTTTGTTCCCCTTGTCTTTCCAATAAGTTTCTTGAACTGATTTATAACAGCCAGTTGTCATCTAACTATATACAGGGCACATAGCATGGAAGAACAGAATTCACAGCCTTCTTTCCCCAAACCAGAGACCTCTTACGCTACAGGATAACCCCACTTCTCTGTTGTAGTGCTGGTTGCATCACCTTTTCAGTCCTCCAGCCATTAAAGGAAGCACATTGCAAACTGATATGAGATCATTAGACAAATTCCATTAATTAGAAGGGAACATTCCACATATAGGGCTAGTGATCATAGATTTAGTAGCTGTAAAAGAATATCTGGTAATAGTAACGGAGTAGACTACAATATGAAAGCTTTTAAGGCCAAAATGGAATATAATTCACCTGAGAAATCCTAGTAAAACTTTTAAAGGCCAGGCTATGCCACCTGTCTGCAGCTAGACAAGAAAAGAAAAGAAAAGTATATTTTGGGAGTCATCATAATTCACAGGACAGAGCACTAGGCTGGGAGTCAGGACTCATGGGTCCATACCTGAGCCACTGACCCATTGTGTGACCTATGGCAGTTCATTTAATTACTCCATGCCTCAGTTTCCCACCTGTAAAATGGGGCAAATATACTTACCCTCTTTTGTAAGGCCTTTAATAAGCTATAGTTGAAAAGTGATATATAAGTACTAAGTATTATTAGTATTATTATTAGCCTTTGAAATAAAGGAATAGTTTTACTACTTCAGTAATTTTAGTACCTCAGTATGGTATATTTTGAGGTAATCACATTTAATATTGACTGATTACAGACTCTAATAGTTATCTTGCTGGATTATTCTTTATATTTCATGGAAATGAATAATTTCCTAGACTGATCTCTAAGATCTGCCTAGTGTCTAAAAGTTTACGGGCAGGAAAAAAACACTTCGGGTGAAATAAAATGGGTGAAAGAATCTTTCAAAATGAGAATATTGTAAACTCTCATAGCCTAGTAGAATCAGAACTGAAATATATTATGCATATTCATTTTGGAACCGTTGTCTAAATAAATATTCAAAAGGGACAAACAACCTAGCTGTAAATAACCTAAAATACTCCAGGGTCATTGTTCATCTAAAACACAGACACACACATGCGCACACACCAATTTTAAAAACTAGGTTTGTGTAGTTGTACATCTAATTTGTTTGTGCAATCACTGTGACTGAGTGCTCAGGTCTAGTAATTGATCATTCCAATACCCAAATTAATGTCTAATCAAGCTTGCTATGATCTATATTTGTATGTAAAAAAAATGAAAAATTGAAAGCACTCCTTCACAAATCAACAAAAATGATACAAATATATACAGTGCACTGCAGTGGTCTTTACAAAGAAAATGTGCACAAGAAGAAAAATTCCAGTTACAACACTACTAAGTGCATTAGGTCCAAAATAAGAAGTTCTAAAAATATGTGTGCTGCAGCTGTAAGTGGGAGCTATCCATAGCTGACGGTCACATTCTTAAGACTAGTCTATGCTGGTTATAACTATAAGCACTCCTAACTGTTATTTTAAAAAGTACTACCCTGTATTGCAAGAGCACTTGAAAATAAAGTTGTGCTTACTCTAAAGTGGCAGTCATGCATTTGATTTACAGGATGAAGCACAGAATTAGATTGATGCTCTCCTCAAGCTCTATTTAAGTCTGAACTTTACAGCAATTTCACTAATGTCTAATGTCACTCCGAAGGCACTAACATCAATTGAGTGCAGATTTAAACCTGTATTAAAGGAACATGAACAAACCAGGTCACAAGCAGAGGATTTCTATAAAGAGGTAACTGACAGATATTGCAACTATATGCAGCATTTTGATGAACCATATTGTATTAAGTGTATGAATGGTTTATGTATCACTGTGGGCCAGGGATTGTATGCAACTCCAGGGTGGGAAGCATTGCCACAGCTTTTCCAGAAACTAAGGACAGTGGTGAGTGATTCAGGTAAAACACTTTGGTTTTAAATAATTCCAGAGAGGTACCACCCCGTGGAGAGCTTTGCATATGCTGTGTTTTCTAGAGACTAGGAAACAAAGAAAGGGGTTTTGGTATAAATGGAACTGACTCATGGCCTTCATTTTGATTCATCAAACAGATAGGACTTTCTAAGGGAAGATACCCAATCCTTGCAGAAGGGTTGGAAAGATTTTGGCCTAGTAGGGCCCTGTAAGACTGGTGTTAAGCTTTTAGCATGTATGTAGGAACTTTTATGGCCTTTAATATGTGTTCTCTATAATGCTTTTACCTTGAGAATAAATGTGCTTGCTGAGAAGGAGCTTGTGGTAGCCTGTAACTGCTGGCAATACACTGTTCATAGCCCTTGAATAGGAAGCAATCCACAGATACTGGCATTAAAGCAGACTGGCTTGCTGGAGATATCAGTGTGCGGCCTGAAAATCCCTGGGCAGGAGATAGAAAGATGAAAGTCTCCACCCAAGAGAGGTGACAAGTAGGAGCTGGAAACCTTAAGTGAGCACCCTTAAGGGACCATGGAGGAGGAAATACAGGTGCAATTACTCTTAAACTATGATGGTAACTATCTTATCTGTGCAAAAACTTATGCTAGATATACGTATCTTTGTCAATGAGTGTTCTGTCCCATATAAGACCATATGGAGAATACCAAGTCATTGAAACAAAGAAATTACCTACTAGAGGCCACTTACCTCAGAATGAGCCATTCTATTCTTCAGTGCTTTGGGCAGTTTAATTGTAAATAACTCAAGCAGTGGGGCTTCCCAGATTCCTTTTTATAAATTCTGTAGATGTCATCTGTTTGGAATTTTTTCCGTAATGTCTAAAAATTCTGAGTTTTGTTTAATTTCATTCCATTACACTGAGCTATACCCCTTAGGATCACTCTGAAGAATTTTCCTCTCTTCTTGGGTTTTTATTTACCCTTCACACTGGTGTAAATGTCTGAGAGGCAGTGATATCTTATTATTGGGTGGGATCACCCCCTCCACCCTCAGATCCACATGCAGAAGGTACCCTCCATGCACTGACCACCCCATCCCCTTCCATATGAAAAGGGAGTCAGCCATCTGTGCAGCATCATTTTCTCTTCAGGTTCCCCTAGAGGTCACCACAGACATCCAGGGTCCATGCTGGGAGAAGGAGTGGAGATTGGGTAGACTGAAGTTATGGGTGAGTGGGATGAGGGGGGATGAACATTGCACTTCCCCCTCTCTTTTGGCCTCTATGAAGATTCCTATGAATTGATAGTACAGTCTAGAACTCTATTATCTTTCCCACAGAATACCCCCATCACCACCTCGCCTGCAGTCAAGGACACAACTGTGGCCAATGGAGTCCCTAGGAGCACAGCTGGAGCTATGCTGATGGCATTGGGAGAATAGCAGCTGTGGAGGCACCAGGCCTCTGAGGGATGGCCCTCATTTCCTATGGAGCTTTGGAGAGGCTCCTGGTTTGGGAGCAGGCCCCATGGCCTATTCTGTGGCAGCACAAACTCCATCCTTCCCAGTGCAATACAGATCTCACAGACATTTCCCACCCACCCCAGCCCCCTTCTGTAAGTTTTGCCATGGGAGGGTACAATCTAGCCCCAAATTATTATTATTTTTACAGCCACCAAAAATGTGCTAGATAAATTGCACATGGTCCTTGAGCTAAAGACCTTATCATCTAACTTAACACAAAAAGACAACAAAACTGTGAGTTGCGGATAGGAAGGAGAGACAGGGATCACAGCAATAAAAGTCAGTGGTTACTAAGGGCTGTCACACCCTTTAACTAGGTCTGTCAGGGGTGTGATTTTTAGCTGAAGTAATTATACTGGTACAACCCCTAGTGTGAACACAGTTATATTACTATAAGGTGGATGCAAAACTGGCTGAAAGACTGTACTCAAAGAGTGTCAATGGTTTGCTGTCAAATTGGGGGCACATATCTAATGGTGTCCCACAGGGTCAATCCTGAATCTGGTACTATTTAATATTTTCATTAATGACTTGGATAATGGAGTGGAGAGTATGCTTATAAAATGTGCAGATGACCCCAAGCTGGGAGGGGCTGGAGGATAGGATTAGAATTCAAAATGAATTTGATAAGTTGCAGAATTGTCCCGAACTCAACAAGATGAAATTCAATAAAGACAAGTGCAAAGTACTGTACTTAGGAAGGGAAAATCAAATGCACAACTACAAATGAGGAGTAACTGACAGATAGTAGTACTGCTGAAAAGGATTGGGGGGTTGTACTGGATCACAAATTGAATATGAGCCAACAACTTGAGGCAATTGCTAAAAAGGCTAATATTCTGGTATGTATTAAGAGGTGTGTCAGATGTAAGACATGGGAAATAATTGTTCAGCTCTACTCTGCACTTGTGAGGCCCTCAACAGGAGTACTGTGTCCAGGTCTGGGCCCCACACTTTAAGAAAGATATGGACAAAAAGCCTGACCTCTGTAGAAAGGTTAAAAAAAAAACTGGGCAACACTTTTCTAGTGTTGAGAAAAGAAGATTGAGGGGGACCTGACAACAGTCTTCAAATAAGTTAAGGGCTGTTATAAAGAGGAGTGTGATCAATTGTTCTCCATGTCCACTGGAGGCAGGACAAGAAATAATTGGCTTAATCTGCAGCCAGGGAGATTTAGATTGGACATTAGGAAAACTTTCTAACTATAAGGATAATTAAGCACTGCAATAGGCTTCCAAGGGAGGCTGTGAATCCTCATCATTGGAGATTTTTAAGAACATGTGAGAAAAACATCTGTCAGAGATAGTCTAGTTGGTACTTGCTCCTGCCTCAGTGCAGGGGGCTGAACTAGATGACCTCTCAAGGTCACTTCCAGCCCTACATTTCTATGATGTCAGAATAAAGATACCATATATTAATATAGCTTATTCCCCTTCCCAAAAAGGAATAGCTATACCAGTATAAAGCACCTTTATACTGATATAACTGTGTCGAACTAGGGAGGTTATATCACGTTAGCTATACTGGTATAGTTAAAGCGATACAACTTTTGTGTGCAGACAAGTCTTATGCAAAGGCATGTGCATATATGTAAGTTTTTAATAAATGTATCTATGTACAATAAACCAAATTAATGTCCCCTATAATAAGAATGACTTGGCTGACTCATTTCCTGTGAGCGTTGCACTAAATCTTAATGGGAGATTTGAATGATGAGAGAGTTGAACCAATTCAGGGAGGGGAACAACTAGAGCATTGGAGTGCAAGTCAGGATTCCTGGGTTGGGTGCTGTTCCTGACTCGGAAACTGACTTGCCGTGTCACCTTGGGTGGGTCACTTAACCACTCTGTGCTACAGTTTCCCCATCTGTAAAATAAACTTATTTATAGTCCCTTACCACACAGGGTATCATGAGAATTAATTCGTGTTTGAAGAGTATTTCATGTTTCTCAAAATGAAAGGTGTTAAGTACTATTATCCTTATATTCTCTCTTAATTATGGGAGTTGTACTCCTTCCTCTGAAGTACGTGGTACTTGCCAATTTATAGAGATAGGCTATCATTGGTCTGATACAGTATGGCAGTTCTTGTCTTTCTAACTTTTGCTTAGCTATGTCATATTTATTTAGCTCTTCCAGTACTTCTCCATAAGAAATACTCCCCAACCTCTTAATTCCTTTTACACTCTGGGAAGTATGTCACCAGGGCCTGCTGATTTACATACACTCAGGTTTGCCAAGTATTTTATGTGCTTATTCTCAACAGCTACAATGTTGCCATTCTCCTAATTGCCCATATCCCTTTTCCTCATTTTTCTTGCTAAACCCCAATTAAAAAACCAATTCTGTATCTCCACCATTTTATAATCATTAACTTTATCTCCTTCCTCTTTAAATTATGGGTCAACTTTCTCTAGCACTGTATTTCTTATTCTTCTTAACCCCTTTGATGAGCATTAACTCATTCTGCTTTTTTGCTGTCCTGATCTTTTTTCCCCATGGGCCTTGACCGAGTCTGACAAGCAGTCTTTGGGAAGCCATATTGGCCATTTCCTTTGCTATGTCATTTTCTCTCACAGGGGAACTGTAGTTAGATATGCTGTAACTGTGATTTCTTTCAATATGCACCAGCCTTCTTCCAAACGCATGAATTTAAAAAAAATATATTTCTTTCCATGGCATCACACTTACTACTTTTCTTATAAAGTAAAATATGGTATGTATTATCAACTCATTTTCTTTAATATGGGCCTGATCCAATGCTCAGTGCAGTTAATTGGAATCTTTTCATTTACTTTACCAGGGTTTGGATCAGGCTCTTTGTTCCCATAGCTTACTTTGTTTAATTCAAGCAGCTGTAGTCACTCGCATCAAGCTTTCCTATTACAGTACTCTCACATATCTTCTCTGACTGAATACCTGTAGTGCCAAACCAGAGCATTCAAAAATCATGAATCAGGCCCCCCAAAACATGAGATTTTAATAAAATAATGAATTGTAGGTTCTTTTTATTTGCCTTCTGGCTTTTGATCCTGTTGTTTCAAGCTCAAAGGGTATGTCTACACATGCAGCGTGTGTAGAGAATGGACCCTGTATGGCAAGCTAGCGCAGGTATCAACGGCAGTGTAGACAGTGAGGCATGGTTTAGGCTATGTCTACACTTACTGGGGATTGACGCTGCTGCGATCGATGCAGTGGGGGTAGACCCGCTAAATCGACAGCAGAGTGCTCTCCGGTCGACTCCGGTACTCCACCAGGAATGAGAGGAATATGGTAAGTCGACAGGAGAGCGTCTCCCGTCGACGCAGCGCGGTGTAGACACTGCAGTAAGTTGACCTAAGCTACATCGATTCTAGCTACGTTATTTGTGTAGCTGGAATAGCGTACATTTGGTCGACTTACCCCGATAGTGTAGAAAAGGCCTTAGACGAGTAGAGTATAGTACCCTGCATGCCTGAACCCACAGGGTATATTCCCTACATAGGCTCCCTACACACCCAAGAAGTGCCTCCCATGTCCTACTGCCTCCCCACTGCTGGAGCCTTTCTCTGCCGCAGTGAAAGGCTCCGGCAGTGGGGGAAGCAGGGAAAGTCAATCCAGGAATTCTTCAGATTCACTCTCTGCCAGTCTTTTGTCTCTGTAACAAATGCCCGCAGCAGTTTCTCCTTTGTCTATCATATATAAAATGTCCTTACACCATGTATTTGGGTGCCAGTCTTTTCATTATCCAATTGTATCTCATTGGTTTCATACACAGTGTTTTTTTCCCCATTCTATACCTACCAAAGTTAACACTGTCTTTGCTCCAGAAGCACTGGAAGATTATATGCGACCAAAGCTTCTAATTACCAAAAATTATACAAAATCAAGATTTTTCCCCAGTAAATCAAAACTGTCCTTTAATATTTCTAAGATTGTCACAAATGGCAGGGCCCAAATCACCAACAAGAATTGGCATCAGAACTGGTAGTCTCTACTGTTCCCTCTTAAAAATTGTACTTTTTAACTGTCATCAGTGCTACAGAGATCAATAATCTCATCTGTGAGGAGAAATACTGGAGCTCTTTGTAGCCCCTAATAAGATGGCCAGAGCATAACCTCCTCCCCACCCCGTGGTATTTATTATATTGTTCAACTTGATTAGATAACTCTTTGGGCATGACCCAAAGCAAAATGATTACACTTCCTGTATGTTGTGCAGACTGGAGGTAGAGAGATGAATAATCACAGTTCACTCTACCTAATTATTCAGCTATGAGAAAAGCTTGATGAAGCAACATTTGAACTAATGGAAACTTTTAAAAATAGATTAGATAATAACCTCCCTATTTTCAGTTTCAGTCTATATGCACATTATCCACCCACATACACACCATACATGTACACACACAGATATAGAATGTGTTTGTGTAGTTATACACACACACACACAAAAGTGTGGGGGAGGGGCACCTGTGGCTGTCCAAGCTGATTCTATGTCATTTGGGAGAGCCTCAAGTGCTTCGAATTCGTTATGCACTCTGACATAGTACAGCAACTGCTGAATTTTCACAGATGTACTATAAATATGTATTTGTATAGATGTATATATACATTATAAATATATATTAATATTTAAGTGGGTGTGCGTACAGTGTATCTATAAGTGACTTATCACATAGATAGAGGTGATAGCCAGGTGGTAAACTGCAGAGCTATGTCATTAAAACAGTATGAAAAATTCACTTTAAAATATCTGTACTGCTATTGAAAGATACAATCCCCAGGTTCAAAGATAAATGTGTTACAAACGACAATTCAAAAGGTTTTTGTCTCCATGAATAAGCCCAAACAATACAGAAAAAGGTTTCGTCTTTTTTTTTTTTAAATAGTCATTTTTTCTCTACTTATTATTCCAATAAATTTAGAGAGAATGGAAAGAAATGAGAGTGAGAAGGAAGAAAAGAAAAGAAAAGAAAAGCAAATAAAATAAAAACAGGGAGAAAGGGGAGAGTGAGAAGCTTCACCCTTTTTATCTTAGGCTCTCTCTGCAACACAGATTGCAATTTACCTGATCATTTTTTTGCCAAAGTCATCTGCAATATATACATATACAGACACATGCTCAAATTTCTCTCTATCTAAATACATTCTTACAAAATACAAATCCACCTCAAAGAACTGGTTTTCAGGGAGGGAAGAATATTTAATCAGGCTCCTTCCAATCTTAGAAAAACTGGGCATTTGGCTCACTTAACTTGTATCTCCATACAACCTTAAGTATAAAAGACTGAGCTCTGCTTTACATGTAGCTTTTAAAAGCAGTGCCTTACAGGCAGATTTGCAACAAACAACAACAACAAATGAGTGGGTGTAAAGTCACTGAAATGCTGACACAACTCTTCAGCTAGAAAAAAGCTCCACTGAGGCTCCCAAAAAGATCAGCCAATTTCTTTCCTCACCACGTCCTAAAACATATTGCTGTCATACCTTGGAAGAAATTCAGGGTTTTCTACTGCAGGAAATAACAAAAAGGAGGATAAATTTCTACATCTCTGGCAAAAGTAGAGTGGATTTTCTATAAAATTGCCAAAGCTGCTGCAAGCAGTGGGTTTCTTCATATGTATTCAGGCAATTATTTCACTCTGAAATGAGGGACAGAAATATTTCCACTTCTGATTCTTGAACTTCTTCAGAGACCTTTGTCAGGAATGAACTTTCCAGAATTTGCAATCCCTGATATGTTGCTTTTAGGGGTACTACAGTTCAGTCAACCCTTTTCTTGACCAGGGTGTTGTGCCTTGGTTCGTTTTTGTGTAGTTTCCTTTCTCTCCATGAAAATGCAGCAATTATCCCTCATCTAGATTCAAGATTTCAAATACGTGGAAACTACGATACAAACACCTACCATTCTGGTTGCAAATGTAGCCAAGTCATCTCTCTCTCTGCTGGACTCAAAAGATTTGCTAGTATTGCTAAACCAATAATTTAAGTCTTCTCTCAAAGCATAAACATGTGGACAGAGTGTCTATTAGAGCTCTTTTTCCCTGACATCTATACCCTTTACAAACTCCAATTGTGATAGCATGATGACAAAATAATTTGGAATGCTAGATTGACTCCTAGTTCTGTGTTTCTAATTAATATCGGTTACCAATATTTTATCTGACAAATAAAAAACATTTATTTTTATAAATAAAAAATTCCTACCCCCAAGAAGTTGTGGAGGCTAAAAAAGCTTTTCCCAGTTCCTTCTTGCAAAGCACAGCAAAAAAATCAGGATAGGCACATCAAAACTTTTTGGTTTATTCCTAGCCAGAGATGAAACATGTACACTGCTCAGAAATAGACATAATCTTTTAGAGCAGTTGGGTTAATGGCACTGTTGTGTATTCATGTAAATAACAAACGGACAGAGGAAAGTACTGGATGTTAAGCTTCCTGTCTTTCAACCACAAAGGACTACCAAACAGAAATAGTAAATTAAAGATACAGTTCAAAATCACTGCCATCTAGTGGCCAAAATACTAATGTTGGCTATTTCTGAACAATATGTTATGCATACAAATGAGATAAATTCCATGAAATTATTTGTATCTCAGTACCCAGAATGCTCTTCTAGTTCTCTCTTAATTTCTGGAAGTGCTCATGAGTGTGAACCTCATGGGTAAGCCAAGATGTGAAAATGAGGCATAGACATTTTAGTAGCCTGTATTTGTAATAACTCCTTTTATTATTTAAGTGCTTTAGGGTAGCACCTATGGTCCCCAATCATGGATTAATCACAATCACTTTGTGCTAGGCACTGTACAAACACATCACCCAAAGAACTTACACCCATTTAAAGGTTTGATAGAGACCATATATTCTGTATTTCCTGTTGTCTTGTTTCAGCCTCATTCATTTTTTAAGAATACGTTTTTTCTTCTTCTATACATAATAATTAACAACAATGCTTTGTACTTCAATGAAAAGTCTTTCTAAGACAAATATTGTAATCAATGGCCAAGAGTATTCCTTTGTATGAATTATGGTAATTTCATTAAAGGAAGAGATCAGACAATTGAACTTTTGCACCAAGCTGATTTATAATCAGCACATATAGTACTTGCTTTCTATAGTATTTGATCAGATTTATTATTCAGAGAATTTTAAATTAACTGTAGCACACCAGGTTTATATATTAATTTCTAAATCCTTCATTATCCTGGTGAATGAATCATAATGTTGTAAATATGAAAAACAAAATTGGACAAATGAACTTTAAGCGTTGAATTGATTTTTTTATTGGAATAAGTATTCATCTGATTCTATGACGATCAATTGGAAATAAAATTAATTGTGAGGGTCACAGACTAAATTTCTCAATCTTTAGGTTGTCAGAATATTTATGATCTTCACCTGAGCTTTCTCATGAATTCCTAGCTCTGAAGAAGGGGGATAAGTTTTAATTCTCAACGTGTCCTTATGTAGTGGCTGAATTTCAAGATGTATTTTTAACTACACGACAACATTCTTAATACCAAATTACTTTTCAGTTTAGTAATTGGCTTCATAGTATATTGTAGGGGAATGGGATATAACTCACTGTTTTTATTAACAATTTCTTTACTAAGGAGAAACCTACTTATAATCATAGACATGACGTTTGGTGATCTGTGCAAAGTTACAGGGTTAGCTATATTACATCAAGTATTTGTGCATACAATAATCCTGCTAGTACTTACACAGCACTTTACATTTTCCAAGTGCAGTACATACATTAACTAATTAAGCCCACCACTAAGTAAGTGGTTCTTTCTAGGATTTCTTGGGCATAGAACAGTGAAGAAGCTGTAAAGCTGCCCTAATTTGTGTAACGCCTCCGCTCCTTTATTTGTAAAATGGGTGAATGATCTTTTCCTGTTTCATAGGATAGGGATAGGAGGATAATAATGGTTGTGAACTGCACAGAAATATTAACACCAATTAGTCAATGGGGAGACCAGAATGCAGAACTCACAGCCCAGTACACCGTCTCCTAGGCCAAAAAGTCTCTTTCTTGCATTGACCTGGGGTGCTGACAGGCATGACAGATCTGCCAAATACATGTGGATGTCATGTGAGATGTGTAACACTTAGTGGCCCTGTACAAATAAATAATAGTGATGCTGCTGGAGTAGAGAAGGGGCTATAGAAAGGTTCATATTTTGTGGGACTGCTCAGAGGCTGAAGATTATTGGGACAGGATTATGAATCAAATCAGGACTTCTTAAGGGCCCATCAGTGATAATTTTAGGTCTCATAATTAATTATGTGACCTAAAGAACATAAATCTTTAACAGCAAACTTTTAGTAGTAGCCCGGCTCTTGTTAGCTGGAAATTGAGAAAAGAAAACACTCTTCTCTGTTAATTCTTGGTGCCATTACTGGTAATGGATATTACCAGTAATGGAAAAATTAATGCATCAAATTAAATTCAGCAAGAGGGACTAAAAGCTAACAAATATCTAGGTATCTTGCTTCTTGTTCCTGTTTGGATAAAGTATGTTCAATGAAGAACTTACATAATTTTTCTAAGTATTAAATGAGATGCTGAGTGAGAAACTTTCCACTGATGAGGACAAGAACAAAAAATACAGAAGAGAAGACCCAACTGGAGATAAGATTTTGTCTGAGGATGACAACAAAAACAATACCTGGTAACAAGCCATGAATTGTAAATCAAGCAAGACTAACTTTATAACACTATGTAATGGAAAATATCACATTGATTAATATATTGGAGAAATACTACAAGAATGTTTTGTTTTCTTTTTACTTTCATTCCTATTATATTTTGTAAGGCGTTCTGCAAAAATGAAAATTATTTAAAAAAAATTCTTCTGAAATGTCAACAACAGTTTAAAAATTCAAACTGTCAAGCTGGGTGTCGGGGCAGACAGGAAGGCCAGAAACATGTACGGGGCATAAGGAGAAAAGCTATAGGTCATGGAGGCCCGAGATTTAGATTGGAGAAGAGAGTGAGCACAGGACAACTGACGTGGAGAGAGGGAGAAGTTTTGGTAACTATGTATCATACTGAATGTGCTCCCATACAGACTTTAGAGCTACAATTATATCTTAGGTCTCTGACCATATGAACAAATCAGTTATACTTCACTCTCACGGCTGATGTCAACAGAACCCCTTGATGAAATTACATCTTTTTTTTTTTTTAAACAGTTTGAGGTACATTACATTTCATGGACAGGAATCTATTGACCATTCATCACAAAAGGAATCATTTCGTTTCAATGCATTAATGGTATGCAATTCCATCTCAGTGTACTAACTGAAAACACATATGTACAGCTGCTCTTACAAATCAGAGTAAGCAAGGCAGCGGTTATGCACCACTGAGAACTCCACAGACTATTCACGTTTGCAGAAATTAACTGAATAGCACAAGTCGCAGAGTGTGTAATATAGATAGAGAAAAGTCTGCAAGTTTGGAAACAAGTTTGGGTGAGAATCTCAGCAGAAAATATGGCTCATACAATTCATAAAAAGGGAGCAGAGAAAGGTTTGTGCTGCTCTTGCTTACAATAGTGTTCCACTCACCTTTGTTTAAGCAACTTCCAGTTGCTACTTGTTGCTACTTCCTGCTCCACAGTGAGGCCCAAAATGACCTGAATCCCAAAGGGGATCCTCAAGCAGTACTTCCCTGCTTAACTGATTAAGCCCTGTTGTCACTTTTTCCCTGGCAATTGATAGATCTAGTAGTCTGAAATACACGCACACAATGGATCAATTGACAAGAAAACTATTTAATGACAAAGCTTCTAAATTGGTCTAAGTTCTTCTCTGCATGTTAATGCGGGAGACAACTTATTCAGTGGGATGAATGTCATTGATACTGCACTGCGCAGTTGAACTGTAGCAGCTTCTCCGTAGAGAATGCATCGGGGCATATGTTATACAGATTTTTTCTGACAAATGGTAACATGACAGGATTCAGTGCTCGAGAGCTATGTGTTTGGGGTGAACACAGGCTTTTGGAGATATTTTACCATGATTCAGTTGATCTCAGATTGCTAGAACCTGATCATTTTCTGTTTGTTTCATCCCTAAAGGGAACTATTCAAACTTTAGACTGGTGTGAGGTGCAGGTTAGTATTTCATGCCTGTAATAACCATTTATGTGCTTCTCTGACTTTCATTGGCTTTAAGCCCAAAGCTTTGCTTCTGAGCTACTCAAGAACTTTCTAGGACCAGAGGAGTTTGATCACATTTTTGCAGGACATTCTTTCTCTCTAAGTTTGTGGTTTTTCCCTAGGTTTATCAACTCAAACCTCACTGGATTACACCCTCAATCAATAATTTAATTTATCTCTCCGTCATTGATATTAGACAATTGTGAATCAAAGTCTGATATAAAATGCTCTTAATTTCATGAGGGCTCAGAAGTAGCACTCTAGGAGATATATATTACATTATAAATAATGGCAAATTTTCACCCTGGGACAAATTTCTTTATATCAATAATCCTGCTCAGGTTGGAATTTCAGTAATTCCACTACTACAGAAATTCTGGTTGTCTATCAAGTTTTCAAGCATTCACTAAAAACAGTGTAAATAGGGATTCAGCTGCCCTTACTCACATTGCGTAGCCCCTCTGACTCCACGAGGAGCCTCATTGAGTAAGTCACTACTCATTGTGAGAAAAGGTGCCAGAATCTGGCTCACATTCAAACATTCCCAAAAGGAATAAGAAGCAAAGGGATTTGGGGATAAGGCAGCTACTCTCTGTGGGTCAGATTCTGACACCCTGCTCAGATGAAATAGTCCCTTACTCCAATAACGCGGCCCGATATAACATGAATTCGGATATAAAGCGGTAAAGCAGCGCTCCGGGTGGGGAGGGGCTGCACACTCCGGCGGATCAAAGCAAGTTCAATATAATGCGGTTTCACCTATAACGCGGTAAGATTTTTTGGCTCCCGAGGACAGCGTTATATCGGGGTAGAGGTGTAGTTCCATTTGAGTCAATGGGGCCGCTCCAAAGCTATTCAGCACAAATAAAGTGGCAGAACATGGCCCTGTGTGAGTTTGATTATGTTGCTTGATTCACGTCAGTAAAAGCAGAACCACACTAAAATATGCATGCTGCGCTGTATCTGAGAAGTGTCAGAATAAAAGCAACCCAAGAACAAGAATCTGACTCGCTCTCAGAATTTTGCCTTTTTTATCATACTTTTTTTTTTCAAAGGCAGGCCATGTCTGTTAGTTATTAATGCTTCCATTGTTCCGTCTGAGAAGGAAAGAAGCAAAATGTATAATCTATTCCAATGCTATGAACTGTCAAAGAGTAAAATCTAGTCCCCTGAGGTGGAAACATAGAATTCTGTTTTGCTTTTATCCAGTTCAATCACTCTCTCTATATATTCTCCTTCCCACCCATATTTGCTAAGGGAGTTTGTCTTTTTAAGCACTGACGTAAAGTTTATTTGCTTGAAAGACAGGATGAGATTAGGGCATGTCTTATATCATATTCTTTCCTAAACATCATCCTTATTTAGTGCATATAATTAAAAATGACCTCATGATTTCATTTCCAATTTATCATAGCAGGATAGTCTGACAGTTCCCTTTGTGATTCCCCATTTATGCTACTAGCCAGATGCAAGGAAAAAAAACAATAAACCTCAAAAATGCTCTTCCATTGCCCCTGTCCACGTTATTGTCCTAAAGTGGTGTCCATTACTGCTAGGTTTCAATCACTACCAAAGCTAGAGCTGCTAACCCTATCACTACTGCTAAGTGCTCCTGAGAGCACCCCACCCCACAACAGAGTTTTGGCAATCACAGATACCTGTAAAACTTCACTTACTACAATGTTCACTTACAAATGAATGCTATAGGTAAGGCTGCAAAAGAGTTTCCATTCTAATCTTCATTTTCACGTGCACACCATTTTCAGAAACACCTTTTGGGCCTGAAATTTAACTTAAAGATGAATTTTGATTTTTAAAATTTGAACAAAAACTGTTCCACTATTTCTGAGTTACGATGAGGTGAAAACAAACCAAAACCAAAACAAACCACTTTACCAGCATTACAAAAATAAGTGTTCATATTTCTGGGTGGTGTGATGGGGTGTCCAACCCACCCAAGCCCAGAGTGGGTTAATGTGGGCTAAGAGGAGCCAATTAACCTTACATGCTGCACCTGGAGGGGAACAAGGGATAGATAAGGCCTAATGATGGATGAAGCCCTACTAGGGGAGAAGCTGAACCACACCTCATAACACAAGGTGAACTGAATGACCTTGTCAGGGATTTGGAACTACCCAAGAGTAAGGCAGAGCTGTTGGGCTCCAGACTACAGCAGTGGAATCTCCTGGCAGGTGATGTTAGGGTTTCCATGTTCCGTGACCGTCAAAAGGATCTTGTCCCATTCTTCTTCATGGAAGGTGATCTTGTAGCCTGCAACAACATCGATGGTGTGATGGCAGCCCTCAACATCGTTCACGATCCAGATGAGTGGAGACTGTTAATTGATTCATCGAAGACGAGTCTTAAAGCTGTTTTACTGCATAATGGCAATGTTTTGCCATCAATTCCAGTTGGTCATGCAGTCCATATGAAGGAAACCTATGACAACATGAAACAACTTTTGAGGTGCATAAACTATGACCAACATCAGTGGCAGCTTTGTGGCGATTTGAAGGTTGTTGCTCTCTTGCTTGGTCTGCAGACTGGATACACAAAGTACTGCTGTTTTCTCTGCGAATGGGATAGTCGTGCAAGAGATTCCCACTACATCAAGAAAGATTGGCCACTCCGACAGTCATTGGAGCCTGGGAGGAAAAGTGTTCAGCATCCACCACTTGTTGAATCAAGGAAGATTTTGTTACCACCCTTACACATCAAGCTGGGTCTGATGAAGAACTTTGTCAAGGCCATTGACAAAACACAAGCAGCTTTCAAGTACCTCCGTGGAAAATTTCCAAGGTTAAGTGAAGCTAAGATAAAGGAAGGTGTCTTTGTTGGTCCTCAGATTCGTGAACTTCTTCGCGATGATGCATTTGACCATGCACTGCGTGGCAAGGAAAAGACGGCATGGAAAGCCTTCCAGTTAGTGGCAATACCTTTTCTTGGAAACAACATGGCAGACAACTACAGGTTGTTGGTGGAAAACCTCCTCAAGGCATACAAAAGCCTTGGTTGCAACATGTCACTAAAGATACATTTTTTGCACTCTCATCTACATTTTTTTCCACTGAACTGCGGAGCAGTGAGCGATGAGCACAGCGAGCAATTTCACCAGGACATTGCAACAATGGAGAAACGCTATCAGGGCAAATGGAGCCCATCAATGCTTGCAGACTATTGCTGGACAGTGACAAGAGATGCTCCATTTAATGAATACAAGAGACAAGCCAAGAAGCGCCGAGTAGGCACTGAATAGGACTCAACTATGTACGTAATAGTTTTTTGCCTTTTGTTTCATAATAAATTTTATTTATATAACCCTTTTGCTGATTTTTAAAGTGTTACATAAACAGGACAGGTGAAATATTATCATGTAAAGCAACCATAAACACATGAAAAGACCTAGGTTTACAATTTATGATTAAAACTCTACTATCTACACAATATACGTAGACATAAAATGTAAAAACTTAAATATCTTAGAAACAGTAGCCAATCAGTTGTTTTAATTGTCATATTTGAATTCAGCACATCAAAATACATAATAAATAGCACATTTTATCTCTGAAGCAGACAACTTCTCAAAAATTGTAGACCAGTGTTCTCAGACCTAGCCACAAGGAGGCATACCTGTGGTGAATGGAACCCCATCACAGAGGGAGAAGGGGCAGATGGGAGTGTACTAGGGACAGCTAGACCAAGCAACTACCCATGCCACCACAGACACACTGCTATTTTTAGGTGCTGGGTACACCTACGTGAGCTGGGAATCACACCTCCCAGCCCCACTGTAGACATACTCAGTGTTATAGCTCTAGTGTTAGCCATGTGTATGTAGCTAGTTCATCTGTATAGTGATCTAAACCAGCCTAAAGTCCTGATTCAAGAGACAATCATTAGTTTAAGCTAAACTATCAGCAGCTGCTGCTGTTCCAAAGATGTAATAAGGTCTAGTAGTGGCTTAATATCTGGGTTAGGCACCAGGAGGTCCTGAGTTTTGTCCCACCTAATGACACTAGCTGGACTTAAAAATTATTTGCACATATACAGTACTTCACAAAAAAATATTTTGTTAGACATTGCAACACCTCTGTGGAACAGGCAAATATTATTAATCCTAGTTTGCAGATGGGTAACTGAGGATCAGTGAGCGAAGGCTAGGTTCTGCCTTCATGAACAGTCCTGAATAAGATGCGATGCATAAGACACACCACTGCAGGAGTAGCCCCAGGAGGCAATGTGCTCTGGAGACACCTTTTAGACACACAATGCTTCCAATATTCTCCTGTTGTCCTAGAGAGGCATTAGATTCCTAAATTCCTTTTACAAGGTGACGCATACTTTCCCCACTGCCCCCTTACATCCAGCCACCTCTGCAGGCTGGGTGTGTGCCTATGGGTAGGTGCGTGAAACATGCCCCCTACTGCTCCTTCCTACAGCCATGATCCAACAGGTCCAACATGACTAGAGAGAGAGAAGTGGGTGGGAGGGCCGGAAGTGGGTGTGTGTGTGTTCCTTCCTTCCCCCTTCCTTCCTGCACAGCCCCATTGCTGTCACAACACAATCTATCCCTAAGTCCAACTTCACACAGTAAGTAGATTCAGGAGCAGTAGTCCAGAGGGTCACAAAACTGGTAATGCCCACATGTTACCCACTCAACCCCACCACTCCCCAGGCAAATCACTGAGCACCCACAAATCACACTAAAGTCAACAGGAGCTGAAGCACTCAGCACCTTTGAAAATCAGATAATGAAATAAAGCCTCTCTGTGCTTTGTTACCTGGTGGTCTGCAAACTGAGCCTAGTAATGCTGACTCAGCTTTCTGTGAGCTCTACACGTGAAAAAGCCCTCTGGAAGTATGTTGTCCTACTTTCACTGATGGGTGACCTGAGACTAAGGGGAGGAGCCACTGAGCCCAGGACTCAAGTAAAGTCGGGGGACAACAAATGATAAAATAGGGACGGGAGTGAGGGCTACAGGGTCAAAAGCAGGGATCTGGAGGGAGACACTGAGCAGAGAACCCCGGACAGTGCACACTGCTCCTCGAAGGTGCCAGGGAGCCAGTGGACATGGCCCAGAGGCACACAGCCACTGCAGTTGAGTAGATTCACCATTCCTCTTAGTAGTCAGGTTTCGGAGTAGCAGCCGTGTTAGTCTGTATCCGCAAAAAGAACAGGAGTACTTGTGGCACCTTAGAGATTAACAAATTTATTGGAGCATAAGCTTTCGTGGGCTACAGCCCACTTCTTCGGATGCATAGAATGGAACATATATTGAGGAGATATATATACACATATAGAGAGCATGAAAAGGTGGCAGTTGTCTTACCAACTCTGAGAGGCTAATTAAATAAGAGAAAAAAACTTTTGAAGTGATAATCAAGATAGCCCAGTACAGACAGTTTGATAAGAAGTGTGAGAATACTTACAAGGGGAGTTAGATTCAATGTTTGTAATGGCTCAGCCATTCCCAGTCCCTATTCAAGCCTAAGTTGATTGTATCTAGTTTGCATACCAATTCCAGCTCAGCAGTTTCTCCTTGGAGTCTGTTTTTGAAGCTTTTCTGTTGCAAAATTGCCACCCGCAGGTCTGTCATTGAATGACCAGACAGGTTAAAGTGATCACCTAGTGGTTTTTGAGTGTTATGATGCCTGATGTCAGATTTGTGTCCATTAATTCTTTTGCGTAGAGACTGTCCGGTTTGGCCAATGTACATGGCAGAGGGGCATTGCTGGCACATGATGGCATATATCACATTGGTAGATGTGCAGGTGAACGAGCCCCTGATGGTATGGCTGATGTGATTAGGTCCTATGATGATGTCACTTGAATAGATATGTGGACAGAGTTGGCATTGGGCTTTGTTGCAAGGATAGGTTCCTGGGTCAGTGTTTTTGTTCAGTGATGTGTGGTTGCTGGTGAGTATTTGCTTCAGGTTGGGGGGTTGTCTGTAAGCGAGGACAGGTCTGTCTCCCAAGATCTGTGAGAGTGAGGGATCATCTTTCAGGATAGGTTGTAGATCTTTGATGATGCGCTGGAGAGGTTTTAGTTGGGGGTTGAAGGTGACAGCTAGTGGTGTTCTGTTATTTTCTTTGTTGGGCCTGTCTTGTAGGAGGTGACTTCTGGGTACTCGTCTGGCTCTGTCAATCTGTTTTTTCACTTCAGCAAGTGGGTATTGTAGTTTTAAGAATGCTTGATAGAGATCTTGTAGGTGCTTGTCTCTGTCTGAGGGATTGGAGCAAATGCGGTTGTATCTTAGAGCTTGGCTGTAGACAATGGATTGTGTGGTGTGTCCTGGATGGAAGCTGGAGGCATGTAGGTAAGTATAGTGGTCAGTAGGTTTCAGGTATAGGGTGGTATTTATGTGACCATCGCTTATTAGCACAGTAATGTCCAGGAAATGGAGCGCTTGTGTGGATTGATCTAGGCTGAGGTTGATGGTGGAATGGAAATTATTGAATTCATGGTGGAATTCCTCAAGGACTTCTTTTCCATGGGTCCAGATGATGAAGATGTCATCAATGTAGCGCAAGTAGAGTAGGGGCGTTAGGAGACGAGAGCTATGGCTGACTTAGAACAACGCTTCCTTTGCTCTCGTCCCCTAACGCCCCTACTCTATTTGCGCTACATTGATGACATCTTCATCTGGACCCATGGAAAAGAAGCCCTTGAGGAGCCAGCCCTGGCTGTAACTTAGCTCTGCCGTTTTACACAAAGCCTGTAAAAGGGGGGAGATTCTCAGGGTTTATAGGAGCAGTAGGGGTTTTGGGTCAGTGGATGCTTGGCAGATGCAATTAAAAGAAAGAAGAAGAAGAGGGAAGATACAGAGTAGAAAGGATTTTCTTGTGGTTAAGGCTTTGAACTGGGACTAAGGTGATCTGGTTTTACTTCCTGGCTCTGCCACAAACTTCTGATGTAATTTTGAGCAAACTCATTTACTCTCTCTGTGTCAGAGTTCTTTATCTATAAAATGGGATTGATCATACTTTCCTTCGTTCTATCCTTTGCCTGTCTTGTCTACTTAGACCATAAACTCTTCAAGGCACAGACTGTGTCTTATGTGTTTGTACCATCTCAGTCAGGGCCTATAAGTGCTACCATAATACAAATAAATAACAACAGAACAGCAACTGAGCTGGTAGGATCTTCTGGTGGGGATGGCTTAGTGGGCTGAACAGCAATTCTGAATATTTTGTTTCCCTTGAGCAGGGTGGGCTCTCCCCTTTATCCTAAAGGGAGGTTACTATGTGGCTTTTGTAGACGATATTTGTAATACTGTATCTCCATTTGCTGCATTTGGATGTTTTGAATGTAGTCCTCTGAGCAATAATTTTAATTCCTGCTATAGCAGTCTCAATTTGGCTAGCAATAAGTAAACTTAATTCTGGTGCAAGCATTAATCACCGACATATGGCTGTTTTCTCCATGAATTGGTCTCAGATTGTCTCATTAGTGATATTACTGTACTGGCAATTAGCAAGTTTCCGTGAAGTAACAACAGATCAGTCAATAGATATGCCCACTTTCTGGGCACACTGGTGATAGTGATCTAAAGAGTTCTCTACCATTCATTTTAGGAGCGACCAGAAATTAAAGCTGAAATTACTGTAGCATATTGGTCATCCAGGAAGAAATATATTAAAATACACTGCTTTTTTTTTTTTTTAATATCTAGGTAGTGTACTAGAAAAGTTTGCTTCCTAGTATCTGAGAGCTGATCCAAATGAATAATATAATAAATATTTTTAAATGCTCATCAAGGCAAGAGAGAAATGTGAAGTGTAAAGGGGAAGAGTAGCTATACCTGTTGCATAATTATATGCTATTATTAGGGAACGCACTAGCACCTTACATGTAATAATTTTTTTGTTTCAAGAAATTCTAACCAATTGCAAGGACTGTAATCAGAAGAGTCACATCTGCATAGCAATTTAGGGGTATGCCACAGCTGTCCAGGTAACTCACAGTCACAGACAATTTTCCCCAGTACTCCTACAAATATAGACCTCAGTGAGGATATGTCTACACTGCAATGTAAGCCCAGGGTTGGTAAAACTCAAGTTAGCAGACCTTAGATTTGTTAACCTAGGGCTTGAGCATCTACTGTCATTTGTAACCCCTGGTTAGGAATTGTTGAACACAGGGTTCCAACCTGAGGCTCCAGCACCTACACTGCATTATGCAGGCCTGAGTCCAACTACCCATATCCCAGACTTGCCAGGGCCCTCCCCAAACATGGCTGCTCTAGCCCGTTGTTCGTGGTGCAGTGTGGGAAAACGTGACTGTCTAGAGGACAAAGAATGTCAGCCTGTGGGATACTTTTGGCGGACACCCAGAGTCCAGTGTGGCTGCATCTTCACTGCAGAGCAATAGGGCTTGAACCCTGGCTCCCGGCTTGATTCAGGCGTAGACCCTCCACCCCCGTGGGGTCTTGGGACCCTTGGTCAGCGCGATCTATGTGTAGATGGTAGGGGGATTAGGCTGGAGCCTGAGTTCGAAGCCTGAGTTTACACTACTGTCTAAACATACCCTTAGTGGCCCTACTTAGAAGTAGCATTGAATTAAGCAAACGGACACTAGGTATAATTCAAATTGTGCCCTCATGGCTCCACCTGCACACCAGGGTCCTGCCTTGTGTCATTGCCCCACCCTGTAGGCATGGTAGCTAATTTAATTTAAAAAGAGTGGGGCAGTTCACACCTCCTGGAGCTATTGTTTCAGGCTGACTACAGACTCTCACAAGCACCAGTTACATGTGGGTCACACTTTCAAAAGTTTCAGATATTTTACATCCAGGAGAACTAGAAACTTTACTTTTTTTAAATGAAAGCTGAAATTTAGATTTCATGTGACTCCTGGAACTGGGGCCCTAGGCATGGGCCTATAATTCTTATACCTTAATCTGTTCCTGTTTAGAACCTTTCCCACTTTCCTTGGGTCTTTGAGGGGATGGTGGGGAAATCTATAGAAAAGCTCTACATCTGTGATTTCTTTATATTTCCATCTGCCCATTTTTAGGACAATTTCAGGAAAAGCAGTGCTCAGACCCAGAGGGTAAGATGGGGTCCCTGAAGCTTGGGAGAGGGAACAGTACCTATGTGTGAATGCCTCTGGCTTCCTACGGATCTCATCACCAAGATCTCTGGGGACCAAACTCTTTGCTTATTCTGCTGGGGCTGGGGGCCAGCAAAGCCCTTAATGGAATGATCTGAGGGAAATGCCACAAGGGGAAATTGACAGATTTTTCTGACCATGCGCACCCCGCCACACACACATTGAAGGGGAGATTATGACTCAGTAATTAGTAATGTTTTAATATTTTGTCAAGTGATGCAATGATCTGGTTGGTGTCGAGAACTTTATAGTTCTGATACAGTCATTTATTGGGGGATGATGAAACTATTTCTAAACCTCTTTCAACCAATCACATTGGAGCCTTCATCCAAGCCATTCTATAGTACTTGTTGTTAGTTTTGCAAACCTTATATTAATATTTAAAACTATTCCTTTTTTGTGTTTTATTTATCTATAGATCCAAGATAAGTATTCATCTGAGACAAATCTCATGTGGCTCAGATTCTCTGTCCCAAAACACAAACATTTGAGAATTTACTAAACACTAACATTAGAGACTCATTGCCAGACTCCTCATTAAATATAGATATATAGCAGATGAAAGCAGGCAGTATTGCTGAGACAGTTTGCTACCCTGGCACTGAGAAATGAGAAGCAGCTAGTGCAAAGACAACTATAAGGAGTTAGTGAAGCTCATTTGCAAGGGAAATGCAACGCCAACACAGAGCTGACTGCATTCCCTTAAATGCAAAAGCATGTTAAATCTGATAACAGCCTTCTGTCTTTCAAAAGCGTGGGCTTGACTGCTCTTCAGTGGGGGAAGGAAAGAATGTGCACAGGTAAGAGAGAGAGCTGCCAAAGCTAGCAAAGACGTTACACTCAACTTGATGTGTCCGTCTGTAAGGTGATAACTTTGAAATGACACATCTGACAAATTCCAAAATTTCAGGGAATGTTCTAGGCATCGATGGGCAGAACCCTACTGATTTTGGGCAAAATTGGAAAACCAAAATGGGGGGTAGGGGTGGATGGGGCCTACATGGAGCTTCGGTCAGCTCTTTAGCACAGCCACAGCCTCAAGCACCTCTGCAATTGTCTATAGCAGAGATCGGCACCCTTTGGCACGCAGCATGCCAGGGTGCCGCGTCCACAGGTTCGGCCGATTGCAGCTCCCACTGACCAATGGGGGCTGCAGCAAGTGGCGGCCAGCACATCCCTCGGCCCGCGCCACTTCCCGCAGCCCCCATTGGCCTGCGACGGCGAACTGCAGCCAGTGGGAGCCGCGATCACCTGAACCTGCGGACGCGGCAGGTAAACAAACCGGCCTGGCCCTCCAGGGTGCTTACCCTAGCGGGCCATGTGCCAAAGGTTGCCGATCCCTGGCCTATAGATCAAACACATGGTTGCTAGCTCCTGTTAAAGCCTTCCAGCATAACAATATCCCTAACTCATCTCTGCATCTTCTCTCAATAGAGTTTAACATGTTGACACCCTGAATGACTTATTCTTCTGTCTGGGAGGTAAAAGGTGAGGGAGAAGAAAGGAGTGGGGGGGATACACACAGGCCCTGGCATAGGGTCTGGGATAGGGTATACAGAACTCCTGGCAGGGGGAGATTGGAGGGAGTTTCAGGAGATCCTTGAAAAAGAGAAGAATGAAAGGGTGGCACAGAGAGCTTGTGGGGGGAATGGAGGAATGCAAGAAGCCCGGGTGGGTGCAATAAACTCTGCCTACACAAGCTATGAAATGTGAAAAGCTCTAGTTTATGCAGCTACTGGGAGAAGGTAAAGTAAAATAGAATTTAACACCTATCTATCCTTAATATCCCTTTATATAGCCCTTTATATCTTTAAAGCACTTCACATATACACTCAGGCTATGACACAGTAGACAGCTTACAACAGTGCAGCTTTAAGCTCTCTAATGTAGCCGCCCTAAGCCGACAAGAGAGCTCTCCCGTCGGCTTAATTAATCCACCCCCAATGAGCAACGGTAGCTATGTCGGCAGGAGAAGCTCTCCCACTGACACAGCGCTGTCCACACCGGCACTTAGGTCAGTGTAACTTACATCGCTCAGGGGGGTGGCTTATTCACACCTCTGAGCAACATAAGTTATACCGACATAAGTGGTAGTGTAGACGTAGCCTCACTGACACTCACAACCACATTCTGTTGAGAGGTAAGAACATATTATCCCTATTTTTAAGAAAGATTGAGGGCCTGGGGCCCAATCCAGCAAAGGAGTTCAGACACTGAAGTCAAATGGACTTAAAAATTAAGCATATGCTTAACTACTTTGGTGGATGGGGACCCTAGTCCTGTAAAGTGCTGAGCACCTTGCAGGATCAGCCTCTAAGGCAGGGGTGGCCAACCTGCGGCTCTTCAGAAGTTAATATGCAGCTCCTTGCATAGGGTGCTGATGCCGGGGCTGGAGCTACAGGTGCCAACTTTCCACTGCTCAACCCCAGGCCATGCACCCATTCCACCCCTTACCCCAAGGCCCCCAACCCATCCTGCCCCCTCCCCTGAGCCTGCTGCACCCTTGCTCCTCCCCCCTCTATCCCAGAGCCTCCTGTACGCTGCAAAACAGCTGATTGCAGCGGGCAGGAGGCATGGGGAGGGAGGGGGAAGTGCTGACTGGCAGGGCTGCCGGTGGGCAGGAGGTGCTGGGCAGGGGGCTGATGGGGACTGCTGTCGTATTACTGTGGCTCTTTGGCAATGTACATTGGTAAATTCCGGCTCCTTCTCAGGCTCAGGTTGGCCACCCCTGCTCTAAGGATATGTCTTCACTGCAGAGTTAGCTCGGCCTAGTCTAGCCTGGGTGGAGCATCCCCACTGCAAAGCTCTATCCGAGTCAGACCTGTGTGGCTGTGTCCCCGGTGGCACTGTACTAGCCCTTGTGCTGGGCTGGAGTTCTGATGGCCTGTCCCATGGTTCTTAGCAGTATATAAACGGGGCCACTCCATGAGTTCACTTGCAAGGTGCTCTCTCTCTTGCCTAGTGTGGAGCTGCTGTCTGGCAGTGACATGAGAACAATGCTATATGGTAATAACTTCCAAGTGGAGCTCCTCCTTATTAATGCAGACAGCTCTGAAGGCAAAAGCAAACTGCATTTGACAGCAAACACTTTTAGTGAGAATTGTCATTAAGGAATTCAGTCTGCAAACCACAAAGTGATTCGTAGTGCACTAGGCTGACTTCTCTGCCTCTCCATTTCTTTCCTGTCCACAAACCATAAAAGTGTGGTGCTGGGTACATTTCCCCAGATTATGTGTTTTACTCACATCGCACACAGCGTTACCAGAAGGCTGGCGTCAGCTTTTGGCCAAATGGCAGCTTGGGAGGAGGATTTCTTGGACGGCATCTCTGTTCAAATGCAGTGGAAGCAGAGCAGAAATGGAACAAGCAAATGGGGTTAAACACTGAGCCAGTGTAGCTGATTTACAGTGCAGAAGAAAGAAAGAGCTAGACAAGAAGTATAGTTCAGGTGGAACCATGGAATAGCATTGGAGGACTAATCACACCCAGACTTGATTAGCCTGCATTTTCACTGCAAAGTGAGTGGGTTGCCAGCCCAGGCTAATGTGAAACACAAGCTTAAGTCTATACCCTCAGCTGTGCCTGCTACCCCAGGCTTAATACACCTTCAACCCTAGATTAGAGTTTTTTCTGTGTGGACAGAGGGAAGGTTAGGGGCAACACCTGGACTCGAGCCGCAGTGCACTCTGCAGTGAAGACATACCCCAAGGCCAGAAGGCACAAAAGGAGTAACGTGCCTAGAAAATCGCTGTGATTCACAAAGCCTGAGTTAGGTTCACAAAGCATATACAATGAATGGAGAGAGAGAGGCACCTTAGACTGTGATTCACAACAGCCAGCATCATGCTAGGCAGGGAGCCTCCTAAGCTAGCGAATGGGAGATGCTGACAAGAGGGCTCGGTCTGAAGATAAGTGCCAGGCTGCAGGGAGGTGCCTCCCCATGCTTGGGATTCTCAGTTGCAAACCCTCTGTTAGAGTTAGGGGGCCTGTGCTGTTAGCAGGAAGCTGAGAGGAGAAGAACCTTCTTCATAACTTTTAGCCTAGGGTTAGTGTACTCACCTGGGATGTAGGAGACCCTAGATTCAAGTCCCCTGCCTGTTCCAACCACTCTAAGCATATATCTTCCTCCTGGGCTGTGGGGCCAATCCAGTAGGCACCCTCTGAGCATGCCTACCACATTGGGCCCTGCACATAACCTAGGTGGAGGAATGTCTATCTTCCCCTGGTTTGTGAATCGCTCTGGAGCTTAGGCAGGAGATAGGTGCCCGGAAGCCTAGAGGGAGGCAGCAGCACACATTCTCAGAGGCAGAAACAGGCTCCTAGGGAACTTTTATTTCAGAAACTTAGGCACTAATGGTACGTCTATACTTACTAGCTGGTTCGGCGGCAAGCAATCAATCTTCTGGGATCGATTTATCGCGTCTTGTCTAGACGTGATAAATCGATCCCGGAAGTGCTCGCCGTCGACGCCGGTAATCCTGCTCCGCGAGAGGAGTAGGCGGAGTCGACGAGGGAGCCTGCCTGCTGCGTGTGGACCCGCGGTAAGTACCTTTAAGTTCGAACTAAGGTACTTCGACTTCAGCTACGTTATTCACGTAGCTGAAGTTGCGTATCTTAGTTTGAACTGGGGGCTTAGTGTGGACCAGCCCTAAGTTTAGATGCCTATAGGGCTCAGCATGAGTTTTGTTGCATCACAGTGGTCCCCAGACTGGGACCAAGGTGTCACAAAGGCCTTTATCTCAGGGCAACTAACCCGTGTGAGCTATCCGGAGATGAAATCACAGTGAAGCCACTTTTAGTTTTACCATGAGGTAAACTCACCAAGGTCAGCTGCTGAAGGGGGTGTGGAGCTGTTCCCCTCGTGGTAAAACTGAAGTGCCTGGTCTTCACTCTGTTTTTTACCTCATGCGCATTAGCTCCCTGAGGTAACAAAACACACCTTTTTTAGCAGTGAAGACAAGGCCAAAGGGAGTAATTGGGAGAACCTGAGTTAAGATAAGAACTCAGGAGGTCTTGGCTTTCAGTTTGATACATTAGACAAGGGGTCGGCAACATTCGGCACGCGGCTCGCCAGGGTAAGCACCCTAGCGGGCCGGGCCAGTTTATTTACCTGCTGACATGGCAGGTTCGGCCGATCGCAGCCCCCACTCACCGCGGTTCGCCGTCCCGGGCCAATGGGGGTGGCGGGAAGCGGCGCGGGCTGAGGGATGTGCTGACCGCGGCTTCCTGCCGCCCCCATTGGCCCGGGACGGCGAACTGCAGCGAGTGGGGGCCGCGATCGGCCAAACCTGCCGCGTCAGCAGGTAAATAAACTGGCCCGGCCCGCTAGGGTGCTTACTCTGGCGAGCCGCGTGCCGAACGTTGCCGACCCCTGCATTAGACTATAACTGTCCCTCAAAATGAACCCAATAATGTTGAGGTACTTAGCAAAATAAGTAAATAAATAAATTAATTAAAAAAGCTCTCATAGGAAATACAAGCCAATACTGGGAAGTGAAGGGAACAGGTACCTCAGGCAAAAGGTACCTAAAGTCTGCCCCATGTGACCTGTACATCCCTGCTGCAGTACTGAGCATCCAAGAACGCAATGTAGGAGTTTGGCGTGTCACAAAACAGCGCTGTATTTTATCACCACATGTAGTGGCTGTGGCAGAGAACACTAGCCAGCAGTAAATTAAGTATATAAAGTGTATAAAGATCTGAGTAAACACACCATACCTTACCACATTTCTATAAATAAAAGGTCCCTTTCCCCAAGATTGTTGGAATTGTTACCTGGTCTAAATCCAGAAAAACATTGAGCTACAGGCTGCTTTGACAATCCTCTTTTGAATAACATTCAAATTGAACAAAGGATTTATCTGTGTCAACTAGTGGGTAAATTTTGATTGACTTATTTTACATATATGCAAAAAGACTGTTCAGTGTCAGAGGGAGAAATCTACACCTGAAGCTTTAGCAAGCTGCCAAAGAGTTTAATGTCTCATTTACCAAGTGCAGTACTGACTCCGTATCAGATGCCCAACAAGACTTACATACAGCATTTCTCTAGTTACTTCAATATTCCTTCTCTCCAATTTTTATCTTGATAAATAAATATCTCCAATTTTTTACATGATAGTCCACTAGACTGTGATTTACTTTTTGCAAACTGAAACGTGAGCTATGTTCAGAGACTGACGATAATCACTGTGAATTGTCTTTATGGTGGACAATATTTGGGTATAAATATTAATCAGTACCAGAATACATTGAGTGTGGCACTTTCTTTTCTAAGGAAATGGCTCTTTTGTTGACATTAAAAATAAATGTTAGAGACTGGAACAGACTAGTTATTGTAATAGTTCAAAAAAATTAGGCTGTCTGGTGACTCACTGGTAGGATATTAACAGAGCAAGATAAATGTTCCTTGCTTTGCAATACATGGCTTATCTAATTGGATTATTGATTGATTTGGAATTAATTTCAAGAAGGAGACAGGTGTTGATGGGGTGAGTGCAGTCATAGAAACTGAAGAGGGCTCGGCTCAGCAAGCAGTAGCCGGTGTTGATAAGCTAAAGAAAAAGGATTTTTTAAAAAAACACAAGAGCAATGGAGCAGAGCAATTGGGCAGGGCAGCTTGGGAAAGCCCTGCACTAGTAGGTGAAGGAGGAAGACTTGGTTCTGCAACAAATGAAACCAAGTGAATCAGACGTAGTGAATCAGAATCTACATGCAGCTCCATTCTGTTCTAATAAAAATGTTGAGATCAACAGATGGGCCTAATGTACGGAATGGTGCAGGAACAGAACTGGAGTGCAGTGGGAAGGCAATAACAGGCGTCTACTTGCCGATGATAGTAGCAGTAGGAATAAAGTAACGGAAGGGTTTGTTCCATGGGGGTGTTGGTGACACACCAAATTAATGTCAGCAGTCTTAGGGCTGGTCCACACTACCCGCCTAATTCAGCGGGTAGAGATCGATCTTCTGGGATCGATTTATCGCGTCTCATCTGGACGCGATAGATCGATCCCAGAAGCGCTCCCCCGTCGACTGCGGAACTCCTGCTCGCCGAGAGGAGGAAGCGCTGTCGACGGGGGAGCCTGCCTGCACCGCGTGGACCCGAAGTAAGTACTTTTAGTTCGATATAGGAAACGTCAACTTCAGCTATGCTATTCTCGTAGCTGAAGTTGCGTTTCCTATATCGATCCCCCGCCCCAGTGTGGACCAGCCCTTAGTGGAGCTTAGATACTATGGTGATGGGCACTGTAGGCAGGGCCGGCTCCAGGCACCAGCAAAGGAAGCAAGTGCTTGGGGCGGCCAATGGAAAGGGGTGGCACATCTGGGTCTTCGGCGGCAATTTGGCGGCAGGTCCCTCAGTCCCTCTCGGAGGGAAGGACCCGCTGCCGAATTGCCGCTGAAGAAAGAAGCAGTGCGGTAGAGCTGCCGCCGAAGTGCCGCCGATCGCGGCTTTATTTTTTTATTTTTATTTTTTTCGCTTTGCCGCTTGGGGCGGCAAAAAAACTGGAGCCGGCCCTGACTGTAGGAAACACTAAAAAGATAGATAGTACCCTTCAACATCTCATTCACTATCTGATGAGGCATCAGAGTGTATATCTGACATAATAAGTCTACTCTCAAATATGGTAGTTACTGACAGACTGGTTTACCTGGCTATTTTTGGTGTTTTTAATTTTCTTTGTGCAATAAAAAATACAATAGGTATGTATTAGATGAAGGTAATCTTTGTTATTTAGCACGTCTCCCTGGTATCATAGTTCTCACCCTCTGAACTATGTAGCTCTTGTTTTTTGCAATAGTAAACTAGCTTTAATACTGGCTTGGAATGTAGATAAATATACTGAGTATATGGATTTTGCTCTGTTCCTGTCATACTGTATATCCAACTTTGTCCTGGATCTCTGTTTTTTCACATGAGTAATCTATCTCTAATATTGATTTGGAACGTAAAAGGATAGAAATCCATATTGTGTATTTTCAATCTCTGTACAATCTCTGCTGGTTTGGACTGTAGAAATTCATAAGGATGAATTTCTCATGGACTATCTTTCCGTGTGTATAGAAAGAAATTACCTAGTGCAGTGGTTCCCAAACTTGTTCCGCCACTTGTGCAGGAAAAGCCCCTGGTGGGCTGGACCGGTTTGTGTACCTGCCGCGTCCGCAGGTTCGGCCCATCGTGGCTCCCATTGGCCTGGAGCTGCGAACCATAGCCACTGGGAGCCGCGATTGACTGGTACACAAACCGGCCCGGCCCGCCAGGGGCTTTCCCTGCACAAGTGGTGGAACAAGTTTGGGAACCACTAACCTAGTGCATTGGAAGTGACCTATTGTAATATTTGTTTTTCAATCTCCCTATCACTATTTTAACATCTCCCCTACTTAAACTCCTCCTTCTTAGCATCACAGCTCAGTTACTTACACTCCCAGTAAATTGACATAGCAGGGCACTTTTGTAATGAGACATACCATCTGCTTCCTTTCCTACAGTATTTCAAATGGTCTCTTGCTTAAATACATGTTTCTGAGTCTGCCTGTCACATAACGCTGCATGCCCATGGAGGGAGCACTGGAAAAATGTCAATCTCCCAGTTTTTCTGATGGCGAGATTGTACCTTTTTATTTTAAATCTACCTCTCAATCGGCCATGGCCCACATGTGGGACACAATATGTGACAAACACTCAAAACGAGGGACACAAAACATTATTCATGCAGGAAACTGAAAATGTTGTGGGATCCATTCCTTTGGTCTGAATAACCCTTTTTGGAATCTGAATATCATGATTCTTTATTTCTTTATTGTTGATTTTTATTAGTGAAAGTGAGGGGACACCAAACTTGTTCAGAATGTAGGGGACATCTGAGAGGCATGATTCCAACTTAGTTACTCAGGTTCAAACATAAATTGAGCCTGGATTCATTTTCCTGCCTTTCATAACTATATGTTTTCAGATTCTATATATAAATCCCAACTTTTCTGCAGACAATAAGTTAAAGTATAATGAATTCAAATTAACATAACATTACGATACAATAGATGAGTGGCAGGTTATATAACCATTCTTTTCTCCTGTTCTCTCTTGTCTAATATTATAATTGATCTCCTGGCTCCATCAACCCCGATATTCTTGTGCTGGATTCATTAGTGTTCCAAATTCCTATAACTTTGCCACCCTCTTTTATTATAATTTTTAGTTGTTATTTAATACAGATTCCCAATAGTATTCTAGGCACTTTATAGACATGTAAGAACACTAGGTCTCTTCCCTCCATAGAGTTTTTGAGCAATATACAAAGGATAATTACTTTATCGGACATTTCATTTCCACAGACTTGTGTGGGCACATGTGCAATTGTACCCATATTTTATAACTATATGGTTAATAAGCCCTTAACTTGTTCTGCAGTTTCAGTCTACTCAACATTTTTTCCTTGCCCTTTCTGGTATCGACTGTGCTGT
Organism: Terrapene triunguis; assembly: GCF_002925995.2. Classification (NCBI taxonomy): domain Eukaryota; kingdom Metazoa; phylum Chordata; order Testudines; family Emydidae; genus Terrapene; species Terrapene triunguis. Next base: position 38,320,666 of record NW_020664372.1, read on the forward strand.
TTGTAATCCACCTGGTTACATTAATAGGATTTATTTTCCTAATAGGCTTCCTTCTAATTTTATTAATCACTGTTAGTTTCCTTATCAGATCATCCTTTTGCTGTTCCTTATTACTTCCTCTGCGTCAGAATTAGTCTTAGTGTTTTGAATGTTCTCTTATTCTCTCCTTGGATATTAGCCTCAGAGCTCACCTCCACTCCACCCTCTCACATTACTCAGCCTCTTAAAATTATGCTCCTAGTTTATAAGTAAACACCAAGATAGTATTATATTTAGTGGTTGTTCTCATGATCAACCCTCAGAACCTCCCCCTGCCTGTGCAGGAAGGAAGTAGCACCACCTTAGCGTAGGGTGACCAGACAACAAGTATGAAAAATCGGGACGGGGGTGGGGGGTAATAGGGACTATATTAGAAGAAGACTCCAAAATCGGGACTGTCCCTATAAAATCAGGACATCTGATCACCCTACCTTAGTGTGCCATCACCCCTCCCATGCTGCTTATGGATGTCCTTATGCTAGAGCTCCGTGTGGCTGGAGCTCTATGGGGAATTCAGGAGCAGGATGGGGGCAAGAGGAGGTAGAATAAAGAAGGTGCTGTGCTCCACAGCACTGTTCTATGCAGGGCCCAGGATTCCTTTGTGGTAGTGCAAGAGGCAGTTAATACAGCCTGGAGCTGTTACCTGTTTCTAGATCCCCTCTGTGGATCCCACGGCATGCGGTCAGGGGAAGATCCAAGTCCAGCCAATCTTGCTGGATCTGTTCTGCCAGGGCAAGTGAGCCAACAGCAGAGCAGCTGTCCCACCAGATAGCTATTGTCTTCTCATGGATGGGTGCTCCTTTTACTAGGAATCCCAAGGAGCCATGGGGCTGGGTCAGGGTGCAGCTGCCAAAATTCATAGCCCTCCAACCATCTTCTACTGGAGAGAAAAGTTCCAGGAAATCTGATGTTTGTCTTCTGTAATTTTCAACCACAATCCCTTCTAGTGGGTGGGGGGTGGGGGGACAGGGGCAAATAGGTGGGAAAAGGAGAGGGATTTCAATAGGCAGGGGTAAGTGACTTTTCCTCTGACGGTACAATACCAAACTCAGCATGTGGCTCTTGTACATCTGTTAAGACCCAGAGAGGCCTAGATGATGTAGGTGCCTGATTATAGTTCTATCCATTCCTTTTTGGCTGACGTTTTCCATGCCCTTTGACTTCTCTAAGCCCTAAAGGTTTGTTTTTGTTTTTGATAGTTGAAGCAAAAAAATCCCTGAAGCAAAACTCAGTTGTGGCTGCACTGGCTGAACCTATTTTGTTTGGACAGATCTCTTTGAGAGCTAAGGAACAAGACAAGTTTGAAGGAAACTGCTTCAGTAGTTTTGAATTATGAGCACTGTAAATTTGTGCAGTAGGGTTAGCTGTAGATACCAGTAATAGGTTTAACTGCTCAAACTCACCTAGCTCTGAACATTGAAAGCACTGTTAAGTGCTTTAGCTTAATCTTACAAGGACTTTTGAAGTCTGATAAACCTTACAAAGGCTTCAGGAAGTTAACAGCAGACGCGGGGCAGAAAGAGGAGAAATCAGTGAGGATGCTTGTCAGAAAACCAAATGATCCAGAGAATGGGTAGAAGGTTGGAAGTGTGGCACTTCTGAATTGTGGCCTTCATCATCTTTGGCATATGAAACCATTTAGAAATATTATTTAATTAGACCTCATAACATATATTATGAGACAAATATCTTTACCCTACTTATATAGAGGTGAAAACAAAAGTACCAGAGAAGTTAAGTGAGTCAGCCAAGGCCATGCTGTCAGAATTAGAATTAGCATTAGAAGTCAGTACCCGTCTTATGCTTACATTTACTAGACTGTCATGTCTATAGATTCTAAGAACTAGATGAGAAAGACATTTCACCTCCCAACAGACAAGTGGGCCAGTGTCAGAACGCTGACACCGAGTGAACCCACTGGTTCTGCTTTGCAGAGGAAACTTGGTCAGAGAGAAGGGCAAACAGTGCTGCAACACTGTCCAGCAGGATGCCTTACAGTTTCCATACTGCTCTAAGCAGGGGCGGATTAACAAATTTGCCGCCCCTAGGCCGTCAAAAAATTGCCACCCCTCCCGCCCCCGCCAGCTCACCTCCGCTCTCCTGCGGCAAGCCCCAAGAGTTACTCCCCGTGCCCTCCGGCCCCAGCTCACCTCCGCTATCCCCCGAACGCGCCGCTACTCGCTTCTCCTCCCTCCCTCCCTCCCAGCACTTTCGCGCGGCAAGCCTGGGAGGGAGGGAGGAGAAGGGGAGTTGCAGTGCGCTCAAGGGATGGCGGCGGCGGTGGAGCAGAGGTGAGCTGGGGCGGGCCGGGGAGTGATTCCCGGCCCCCCATTACTCCCTGCGCCCACGGGCCCTAGCTCACCTCTGCTCCGCCTCCTCCGAGCGCGCTGCAACTCGCTTCTCCCTCCTTCCCAGCGCAGCAAGCCTGGGAGGGGGTGGAAGGAGGGAAGCGCGGTGTGCCTGGGGGAGGAGGCGGGCCGGGGATTTGGGGAAGGGGCGGAGTTGGGGAGGGGGCAAGAGCAAATTTGCCGCCCTAGGCCTAGGCCTTGTTGGCCTAGGCGATAATACGCTGCTGGCTCTAAGGTGATAGACAAATGGCAGACCAGCTCCTCCCTCTCTTCTGGGACTGGGTTTGTTGCCTTCAGCAATGGGGACATTGTGGCATATGCAATGTAAGACTGGCAAAACAGACACAGAAATGGTATGTGACTTGCTCAGAGGGCATTTTGATGTACTACATTTGTCATGGGTCTGGGAAGTCGGAGACCTTGGTACTAATCCTTACTCTGAAACTGACTTTCTGTGTGACCCTATTAAAATTAAATAAATAAATAAATAAGTTTTCTTCAGAGGAGCACTGGAACTTGCAGGCTGCGGTGGTGAAAATTACATGGTGGTGTAAACACCAGGTTTGAAATATTTGGTCTCCCTAGAGCCAATCTAGGCAAAGTTGGCTCAGGCTTTACCTAGTTTTCTGCGTGGCTTCGGGATGCTTCACCGTCAGGATTCAGACCAGAGCACAGCACAACTCCAGGAGCACCGAGAGATTACACCCTCCAGTCTACGGATGGAGGTCACATCTTCATATTCATACCACTTCACCTCTCTGCAGCTTTCAACACAGCCAGCCGCAAAGTGCTACTGTGACCCACTTACACGACACTGCTGGAGTAGATGGCGCAGCAATAGATTAGCTTCAGTGAATTGGCTTGGACCAGACCCAGCAAGTAGTGAATGTTCCTCTTCCCAATAGCAAGCAACTAGTATTCATCCCAAACCCTTTCCTCTATAGTATATATATGAAATCACTTGGCGAGTTTGACATTGACTCTGCTGCCAACAGTATGCTGATGACTCTCAGCTAGATAGCTGATTTTCTACAGACACAGCCAAGACCATCACAAACATGTTCTAATACTTACAGGAGATCAATGCTAGATGAAGAGCAGCTGGGGCATGCTGAATCAACATGGCCACTTGGACTGTGACTTAATTAGAACATTATCAGTGTAAATTCTGCTTAATAAGGATGAATTTAGCTTGTGCTAATGACTAAGTAGTCTTTAATGAGATGTAATAGGTTGAAACAGAGTTCAGATATAGACAAACTTAGATGACAAAATGTAACTCCCAATGGAGAAAGAATCTCTCACAGACATGGAGTCAATGAAAAGATGATTACTGTCTTCAGAGGAGCCCAATCCCAGAATGACTGAAGTCAATAGGATTTTTGCAATCAACTTCAATGGGAGCAGAATTGGACTCTGTCTTTACTCAGGCAAATCACACATTGACATCAGTGGAACTGTTTCTCTGAATTAAAATAATGAAGAATTGGGGCACTCATTGAGATACATATGGCACTCAGTAGTTTAAGTGATGCAGTGAACATTCCTATTGTAGTGTCAATTTTCCAGGTCAATTGGAACTTATGGCAGAGTTTGACCCAGTTATTGTCGACACCCTCTGCAGCAATGAGATATGGGATTACTGCTAGGAAAGGGCATATAGAACAAAATGGAAGCATTCTGCTAATGGCCTGTGAGACTGCAAAAGCAATTTTTTATCTTATTAAAGAAAGCCAAGTATTATTCAGCACTTTTGGACTTCACTCAAGATCTGTCACCAAGAGCAGATGCTAATGATTATTAAATGTAGAAGCTTTTCCAAAAATGCAGCAAGTACTGACGAGCTCTTTCTGGTTTGCATATCAATTATATTTTAGAATAACATGCATTATAACCAAGAGGAAAGAAATTATTATAGCATTTTATAAGGCCACACCTACAATACCGCATCCAGTTTTAAGTACTTTATCCCTATAGGGATATACAAATTTTGGACCAGGAACCACAGAGCAAGCAAACAATTTGGAGGTTTTGAGGGTCTTAGCTATGAATCATGAGTATGATGGTTTTCTTTCACTTCTCTCTGGAGCACTGAAAGGGGATCATCCATTAGGATGAAATGGGTGTAATCTCAGATAATTCAGTTACTTTTGTTTTTTTAGGGAGCAGACATTGGTATTCCTAAATTCTTCTGTCTTCACATTGAGCAGCTCTGGTTTAATTCTTCTTTCCAGAAAGGATGTGATGATTACATATAACGGTCTAAAAGGATATTACACAGCAGGATCCAGGTTGGGAAGGCAGGGCTCTTCTGTTGAGTCATCCTGGTGTCAGGTGCTTGAAACCTGGCTATAGGTGAAGCATAATTACTGCTGAGTCACAGTAGCAGGTGCCTCTTGCTAACTCCACCTGGGATATAAGAGGGGTTGGAGGCTCTTTCAGAGACAGAAAGAAATAGTGTCTCGGACAGAGAGGATCCCTAATAACAACCAACCTTATTAAGGACATTTAGACAGAGATTTATGTGTGGTGGTTGTTACTAGAGTTACTATTAAAGTCAACCCTCTGGATGGGGTAAGATTTTCCTATATACGTTACATGTATATCCTGTTGTTCTCTGTCAGCAAAAAAGAGCCTGTGTTTTAGTTCATGGGCTCAACTCCTGTCCCATGATTTTAAGAAACCTTGACGATTTAAAGCTACCATTGAAACCTGAAAGAAGACCACACACACTTAGTTTATGCAGATTGACTCCAGAAAGCTTAGAAACAATACTCTAGTCATTAGTGCAGAAAAAAAGCATTAGTTTACTTTTGATGTATCTTGAAAACTGTACACCTCCTTTGTAGTTTCAAAGTGGTTTTATCAGTGAATACTACAGAATGCTGATACTTGCTTTAAAATGTCACGTTAAATAAGAGGCCTCGTACCAAGTGGTGAAAAATGATTGTTGGATCAGCAAAAAGCATTAAAATATTGTGAAAGGTCTGATCTGAACTGCCAGAAACCTGGGATGAAAGATGAAAGATGAAAATTCTTCCCAGATCACCTTTCTATGTGAGCTGTGCTGGAGGGATAGGGAGCTAGTATTATAGTAGGTGAAATAGTCATCCTACCAACTAAGGCAAGTACCAGTTATATTAGTCAGGTATTTGCTGGATGTTAGCTATCTCTCAATGCAATTTAGCAGTTTTCAGTACGGAGGAGAAACAAAAACACATGACTAACACATGACTAATAGCTCTTTACAGACTACCAACAAGTTGTACACATGCCGCAATTTGAGTTGCTGATCTAATCTATATATAAACATATAAATAAATAAATAAAATTCAACTCCTGCAGATCACTTAAGTTTTGTGGGAGTGCAGGGAGATCCAATGGACAAACTTATGAAAAAAAACTTATGCTTCTCTGAAAGAGACCAAATTCAAGTTACCAAACTCTCAGATAATCTACTGAGTGTATTAGACATCACTTCCATCGCATCATTTGGATCAGAGATATTCTAACATATGTGGTAAATGCAAGAGGAATTGGAAGTAGGAAACATGGACCTGTGAATTCATATATGAGCATTGGGAAAAAATCACCAGTGCTATAGAAGAAATGATATGTCTAGATTTACAACTTGTATTAAATGGCATCAAAGACATACCTGTTACTTCCTCTGCAAACCACATCTGGATTAAATCATCATACTAGTGCTTATATATGTATAAAACATAAATCTAATAATGGCCTGCATTTTTTTTTTATTTATTTTGGTTTCATGCTCATATTTTATAAATTTTGTTCAGATATTTTATATAGATATACTCTTATGATATGTTTGTGATAAAGGATTTGAAGTAGTATATTGAGATAGCTTTCATATCAATACTATTTACCATCTTTATGTATAAAAAAGTTAATGTAAAGTACTTTAAAGATTGGTTGTAAATAGATGTTGATTTCCAGAGACAAAGTTTCATTAAAAAGTAAATACATAAATAAAGCCATATTACTGTATTTAAAAAGCCTTATAAGAACACTAAAAACTAATATTTGAAAGCCAACCAAATAAAAGTATAGATTCCACACAGAGCCTTAGCTTTCGCCCTCTCACACCACTCTATCTATCAGAAAACTCCTGTATGGCAACCCACTGTGCCACTAAAACATCACTTTCACATCACCAGTATCCACCACAAACCATCAACTTAAATAAAGATCGCCAAGCTATCTCACATCCTAGAGATATGGGACACTAACCCAAACACACACACACACACACACACATTCTTCTGCCACCCACCTGCAAAGAACAATGACATCTCCTGTCTTACTCATCATATACACTCCAGGAATAACTCTACTTCAGAGCCATCATTTTGCAATGTGTTGTGCAGGCTAATTAACTCATTTGCAATCACTCTTCCGAGTATATATTAGCTTAATACCACACCTACACCTCCCTTATTCACTTCCTGAAATAGTTTAAATAAAAACACCTAAGTGTGTGCACCCTAACATTATGCTTGGGTTACTCATTCACACAAATCAAATGCAGTATTAAATACATGCTAGGTGGGGATATAGGATGGAATTAAAGTTGGTTTTTGCAAGCTGAATTTCCAGACTTCCAAACTTTTTTAAAAACCATAACACATTGAGTATGAAAGATGCTACATGAAAATTATTCTACCTTCTTATTTTAAAAATGGATACACATAGGAGATATACAATATATTACTTTGTAAGCTTTTATTGAAGAATTTAGCAACACAAGCAATTTAATTCTGTCTCAACTTAATTATGACCATATCAGAGATGAATCCCATCTGATTGTGGTGATTTATTGGTCTTCATACTTCCCAATGTGCGTTGAATCTTTTTGGCAGTGACTTAAGTCTCATCTGTTTCATCCTGGTACACATCTGCTCATAAGTGTCACATGTAGGTCAGAAACAGCCAGAGCCACAAACAAATCATATGAAGCCAGATGGTTACTGATTGCATTCTGGGAAAGATTTTGGCCGAACAAACTAATCATTTGCTCTGCTCTTATCAAAAATATTTCCCGTTTCTAGACATTTTCACCATATTTTTTAATGGCATTCAAATTTGGACAATGTAATCTCTCTTAAATGCTGCAGCTTGCGATTGTCAATGGTCTTTGTTATTTGTCAATTTCTCTTGCATCTCATGTTATTCACTGTAATAGATTGTTTTCATTTTCATCAAATTAAAGAGGACAAAAGGTGGCCACTTTGTGACAAACCAGAATCGAACTAAATTCTTCCACACTGAACTCCACACTAAACCTAAAACCCATCACATTCTGATTCCTAATCCATGGGTTGCTTCATATTCCTGACCATAAAGTCAACTTGATACATTCTTTATTTGACTTTTCCAGCGGAGCTGATAATATCCATGTTCCAGCACTAGCGGCTACCAGAGTTCACACCTCTGTTCCTTCATAAGTTTATTATCTCTTGAAAGTATCTGTTCATAATAGTATAACAATATTTTATTCAATAATATTGGCTAACACATTTGTTTTATAGGCAGAAAGATAATTTTTGCCATATGGACTAATCTACAAAAGTCTCGATCAGTTGAGTAGATGGTGCTGTTTTATTTTAATTAGGATTACCCCTTATTTTAATCAGGACTACTACTACTTGTGGTTTTGGTATTTTGGATTTATTTCTTATGTCTAAATGGTACACTTGACAGTACTAATTATTATCTAAGAATTATGTCTTAAACTGTCATGTGATATAAAATGTCCATTTCTATATTCTGTAATATTCTTAATCAACTGGTAAATTCCAGTTGTGTTAATCATAATTTGCTGTGAAGTAATAAGTCATGTACGCTCAAAGACAGTTTCAAGACAGCCATATATACAGAGTAAGCTGGTAGGAAAATTATATGTTTTCCCCATGAAAAATTTCACAAAAACCAATTTTTTCACAAATTTCTGTTTAGCTGAAAAGCTATTTTCCACTGAAATAATGTTTCAATGCAAAATGTATTACCAGCTTTATTTTACACACACACACACACACACACACACACATACAGTGTTCTTATGCATTGTTGCAGGTAAATGTTACACACATTGTTTAATTCAGCAAGTTTTAAATCCTTTGGTTTTCTAGATATATTTAAAAAAACCCCAATGATTAACCATTTGTGAGTGTATCTACTATAATTGTAAGCATCTAAGACATTTTATAGAGGATGCTTTATCTAGACCATAAATAATACAGATCAAACTATCAAAAGCTTGCTGGTTAATTAGGTTTTTATAACTTTGAATAAAAGCTATAGGGACACTAGCCTGAGGGGCAAATGGGCAGAATTAACAGAATTTTATAGTAATACAAACAAATAATCATAGGGGTTCCTGGATCTCTGGAGTTAACAGCAGTGTAAAGACAAAGGTGGATAGATATACACACAGATAATGTATGTACCACAAACAAAATACTACAAATGCAAATACATATGAGTACATCAATACAGCTGGGTCTGCAATGAGAGTAATTGTGTTGGGGGTGGGAGTCCAGTGCTTAGTTTGTGACAGGGCTTGCCAGAGCTGAGCCCCAGCACCTTTAGGCTTGGCAATTCATAGCCCTGGCACCTCTGGGCTTGCTGCATCCGTCATAGGCACCAACTTCTCCTGGTGCCGGTGGGTGCTCGGGCCCCCCCTTGCCCCCGACTCCACCCCTGCCCCACCCCCATTCCAACCCCTTCCCCAAAGTCCCCATCCCAACTCTGCCCCCTCCCTGCCCCATTGGACTCCTTCCCCAAATCCCCATCCCGCCTCTTCCCCGCCTCCTCCCCTGAGCGTGCCGTGTTCCCGCTCCTCCCCTGTCCCTCCTACAGCTTGTTATGCCGCAAAACAGCTGTTTCGTGGTAGAAAAGCGCTGGGAGGAGAAGCGGGGAAGGTGCACTCAGGGGAGGAGGCGGAGGTGAGCTGGGGCAGGGGGCGGGGTGGTGCACAGCACCCACCAATTTTTCCCCGTGGGTGCTACAGCCCTGGCACACCCACAGGGTCGGCACCTATGCCATCAGTTATGAATTTAAAAAAATTTCTTGAGCCCCATCACCTAATTGCTTGAGCCCTGGCACCTTTTTCCATTACAAATTAAGCATTGGGTGGGGATCCATTGAACTCCACAGTCTCCGAACCCTCAGAGCCAGGTTTTATGGTTTCTTTTACATCTGCTTAGATATTCCTAGCCACTGGAGCCACATAGATCCCCGAACCCTCCTTTGACTCACTACCAGTGGCCTCTCCTTGCCAGCTTTTCTGGAATTATCAGGTAGTTCCCATTCAGCAATTCTCTTCTGTGCAGCCATACACGGGATATAAGTGCCTTGGAGGGCTTTACAATGGCCCCCACACTTGGATGTATTTCACCCTACGTGAATAATTCAAGAGAGAATCCCCACCAGTCTTTCAGTTAATGTTTCTCCCCCCCACACCCCCGCACCCCTGGGGAATATTGTTGCACAGTTAGATCTTCTTCTGGTACATGCACAGGGTGTGCGAAACACAAAGTACTAAGAAAGGGAGAGAAAAAAATCTGGTTGAGATGAACAAATTACACTGATTGGTTTTTAAATGCAAAACATAATTTGGGAAATTCTTAGTCATCTCCTGCTCAAATGTTTGTCTTTTCAATACAGCTGTCTCTCACGTTGGGTTAGGGAGAGATAGAGGGCTCAATGACATCAGTGGAAAGGAATGCAGACCTTATCTCCTGCTTACATTGTCAGGCTTCAGAAGGGTGTGAAGATAGCCTTTCTACATGATGGGCCCAATCCTGCTGTGTTCATTCAGCCAAAATTCCCATTGACTTCAGTGGGAGTTTTGCCCGAATAATCGGTGCAGGATCAGGCCCCTACATTACCAAACCAGCTGCTTCCTACGCGCTGCATACGAACTGTGGCTCCTGCCTTGTCATTAGAGACCAGGTGAAGTGTTCATTCATTTTCAAGGTTATGTTGGCTGGAAAAAGACTCCCTTTTTGCATGTGTAACTCCCAGTTTACATTCATCTGTGCAATCGACTAGATTACCTTCTTGCTGAAAACCTCTTGGCCAATAAAGCATCCAAGTGGTGAGCTCAGATTTTTACAATTTTGTCCACCTTAAGCATTTCTATAGTGTCCAGTATAGTGTCCATCGGGCAATCCCATTGTCAATTATACATAATCAGATCAAAGGCAAAATTCTGGCAGAATAAATTCTGGAAGGTTTGTGTATAACTCTAGATTTGGAGGCACTATCCCATGGAAATAAAACAACACAAGAAAGTGTTCCATCTTCTCTAGCTTTTTGAAACCTGACAGGTCATTTGGTATTGCCATACATTCAATATTCAGTGCCAAATGGCTTTCACTTAGTTTAATGGTTGCAAAGACATGGGGTGAAGGCCTGGCCCCGTTGAAGCCTATGGGCGTTTTGCCACTGACTTCATTGGGACCAGGATTCCATCCATGATCATTAAGGTAGATACAGGATGAGGAGCAACAGAGAGGGACAGGAATTTAGATCTTAGTGGATCATTTTCAGAGTAAATGTATGGTTTAGAGCATGAAAAACTCCAGTGAGACACGAGAAACATTTTTCTATTAAGAATAAGGAGAAATAGAGAAGTAAAGTATAAAATACTTTAAAGGGCAAAATACATTACATACAATTGATGGGCAAAATGACCCATCCAGCACATGTGAAAGTTTAGCCCAGCGGTTCTCAAACTTCATTGCATCTCAATCCACTTCTGACAACAAAAATGACTACATGACCCCAAGAAGGGGGACTGAAGCCTGAGATCAAGCAGGGGGGTCTGAAGCCAAAGCCTGAAGACTTCGGGGCTGTAACTTGAGCCCTGCCGCCCAGGGCTGAAACTCTCAGGCTTCGACTTCAGTCCTGGGCAGCGGGGCTCAGGATTCAGCTTCAGCCCTGGGTCCCAACAACGCCAGCCCTGGCAACCCCATTCAAACAGTGTCCTGACTCACTTTGGGTCCCAACCCACGGTTTGAGTACTGCTGAGCCCAATGAAGTCTAGTGTTCCAAATATACTTTACTATTAGTGAAAAAGTTTGATCCTTTGTAAAGAAATTAAATATATAGGATACTTTGGACTGGAGGCCTAATCTCTTTATGCAGCTTGCTAGTGAACTAGTGTAGTGCTCAGACAGACTAACAGTGCAATCCCCATTCACTAAATTCAGACTAATTCACCAGTAAGAGCACATACTGTTCCCATTTTTCTGCAAACAGATTAACGGATGATCTAGGTCATGTGTTTGATAGTAGAAGTCTGAAGACACCCAAATGTGGTCAGTTGGAGATGGTGTGGGAGATTCTATTCCCAGCACTGTCAAGAATTTCCGGCATGATCTTGAGCAAGTCACTTAACTTCCCAGTGCTTCACTTTCTCAGACTGTGTAATAAGATTAATGATACCCACCTTTGTGAAGTGCTTGAGATCTATAGATGAAAAGCACTACATAGAGAGATCTAATATTATTAGAGTATGAAGTGCCAATTACTATTTTATCTTGTTCTGAAATTGCAACAGTCAATACAATTTCAATCCATTCTCAAGTGTAACTGAATAAAGCAAATAAGTCTTATCCACAACTAACTTTTTAATCTTCATATTTCTCAATCTGCTACTTTACCTGATGTGATCTATGAACAGTTCTTACATTTCACTGATCAAATGTGTTTTCTAGTCTATCAATCCTCTTATAACATAATGAAATGTAAATATTTTCTGCATCAATCATTCATGTAAACCATAATTTGAACTTCAAAAGATGGCATGCAAGCCACTTTTAAGATTTAATCACTTCCATGCTGACTGACAGGCTAGCTGCCTTCAGCAGACGTATTTGTCCATTGCTATTGATATACTGATATGTCCAGAAATTCCTTTTCATTTGTGGTTTACTAGAATTTTTCAACAAAAAGTAATACATGTTCTAGCATGACAAAGGATGGCTCTGAAATTACTATGCAATGTCTAGGCTGCTACTTATTAGAGAGTACTAGGGAGAGTATATGATAGTGGCTCTGTACAATACAGAATGAGAGACGTAACTGGTGAATTCATTTTACTTAGCTTTACTGTAAGAGTGAAGTGATGGGAAATTTATTATTGCACTACCATTCTCACTAAGATAGTTAATGATCCGTCGGGATCGCCTTAATAAATCTGTCTTTCAGGGGTTGATTATTGTAACAATAATTCACTCCAGAATGAAACTTGCATATTTGATCATTGCCCGGAAACGTAAATGCTTTACCAATTTTGAAAAATAAAATTGTTTTTACTTTGGACTTTTATCTCTTTGTAAAGACCCAGCATGCTCTTTACTCTCTGATCAAAAGATTTCTCTACATATGATTTTAATTTCTCCCTTGTACATCTATTGAAACTAGGGTGGGTACGCTTATGATTTTATGTAGCATCAGAAAACTGCATTGATGAGGAAGAATTCTGGTTCACTGGTGTTTCTCTCTCTCTCTCTTCATATGTGCTCCTTGAAGGAAGAATATTATTTCTGGTCAATAATAAGTAATACTGCAGAATTCTGAGCTGAGTCTGATGGCACCCTACAACATATATATGGTAATGTCTCTGCAGGGGGTTGGATTTTTGAATTTTTTTGAGTCAGTCCCTCCTCCCCCCCCCACACTCCTCCCCCCTGCAATCCTCTCCATGTTTTTCAACCAGATCTACTCATAAGGATTTGGTTTCAGAGTATAACAGGTAGAGATGATCAAATTATTAGTTGTGAATTGTATGTCTGATAAAGTAAGCACTTTTTCTTTTACAAATTATATTTTGGAAGTAATTTGTGAGAATATATTTGAGCCTATGTTTTCTTCACAAACTGGCCAGAGTATCCACACCGTCTGATTGGTCACCTAAGCCACAGGGCATTGTTTCTTTTCCCTGTTTAGATGACCCAAGCTTTATGGTCAGAAAAAAATATATCTTTTTATACATTTTCTGATTATTAGCAAATATTCTTTATTGTTCCATAAATTAGCTTTCAAAGAGTACAGAAGTTTTCAAAAAGACTACGAAAGCACTTGAGGTGCAAATACTTTTGTGATTATTTATTTATGTAGTATTGACAATGCTTTTAGATTCTGCAAACATTCTGGCAAAAAAAAAAAAAAAAAAGAATTGCTCTCTAAGTGTTCATTAATAAGTAATTAAAGAAGGGTCTCAAATACCAACAGAACTATGTGCTTTATTTATTAGAATATTATGTGTTAGTTTTTTGCTCCATTCCCCCTTTTATAATGTGTTATCAGTACAACCAGTAAGCTTGACACCTCCTCCAAAAAGGCTTGGGAAACCTTTGTATCACAGCCATCATTTTACTTATGATATTGTGAATGGAACATTGCTTTACTGTTACTTTGTTGTAACTCTGTTATGGATAGTTATTTAAAGAGATCACTAAACCTATATGGAGTTATTATATAGAAATGTTTTGCTTATGACCTCCAGTGGCGGGAGAGGAGCTGTGCATGAAATTACTTGAAATACATACACTTGAAAAAAGAAAGTTATAAAATCTTGCCACAACATAGTTTCAACATAGTCCAAGTTAGAATAAAGTTCAGCCATGAATGGATTTTAACCATGCATTGCATTTACCCTAAGATAGATAATTACATCAGATTAAGTCTATTACATTAAGATAGCCATTCAAATAATGTGATAGCTATAGACATATGTAGGGACATGCTGTTAATTCATGCGTGTCAGCAATGTGGTGATGGTGCTGCCTAAAACAGTAACACGTTGTTTGGGAAAGAGCCCCTTAAACAACTGAACCTGTTTAAAAAAAAAAATCAAAATAGGTTTGTTATTTCTACTCGTACAAATAAACTAAATTCTGAGATGGACCCGATGTTTTATTCTCTGTACAAGAGTGTTGAGTCTCACGCCATTGCTCAGACATGATAGAAGGGAGTTTGAAATGTCAGGACCCGAACCGGTCACAAGGAGCTTTCAAAGCTGTTAGTAACTGGTCCACAGAGGTTCTACAAGTCTCCTGGGCTCCACAACTGCCAAGAGTGGCTTATGTATTCTGTGGGAGAGGAGCACCCTTTCTCAAACAGCCTAACACGCTCTACCCACACAGATCTGCATATGAGAAGTAGGGTCATTGAAATGACATCAGGAAGCTGTATCACAACTACAAATACTATATGCACTACACCAGCACATTCCTATGACAAAAACTATCAGCTCAAGTAGGACCTCAAGCCTCCAGAGCACTTAAAACACACGTTTTACTTTAAGTGCATGAATAGTTCCATTGAAGTCAATGGGATTCCTTGTGTGTTTAAAGTTAAGCATGTGCTTAAGTGCTTTGCTAGTTCCAATCCAGACTCTTAGTATTGCAGTAATGAGGCTAGAAAGTTTTTTTAAAAACCTTTGTATTTTGTTTATTTTCCCTATTCTAAAAAAAGACAGTACTATCAATACAAATGTGGCATCACGGGACACACATATTTATAATGTTACATTTGTAGTAACAGGATTTTTATATATTTTTCCAGTCTGTGAATTTAGGGAATATGATATTTATTCTGAGGCTAAGTACCTAATATTCATAAAGGAGGGAGGGAGAAAGACTTCTTCACAAATGGGTGGAAGTAAGGTCTGCATCACATTTAATATGATTTGTTCCAAATCGTTCACCTCTTCAATCACTTTTACTGTTGTACTTTTATTACTATGTAGGCCCTACCTGAGATCAAGCCCCATTGTGCTAAGTGTGGTATGTTAACATAGTAAAAGACAATCAAAGAGCTTTCAATCCACATAGACAGGACAGAAAGGGTAGGAAAAAGGAAATAATATCCATAATTTACAGATAGGGAACTGAGGCACAACAAAATTAAAATTTGCTCAAGCACACAGAGAGCTAGGAATTGAATCTGTATCTCCTGAGGTTCAGTTTAGTGCCTTAAACACAAGATCATCCTTCCCTGTTCTAGCTGTCCAATTCTCACTCTATTTTTTAGTTACCTGTTTTCCAATAGCTCTTCCTGACACTGAGTGTGGTAAAGGAGGAGGAAAAAGGAATCAGAAGACATAAGCCTACTAGTGCACCTCCCTCCCTTACTAATGTTCTAAGATCTTTAGGATAATTATGCAGAAAAATGAATGAGGAGTACTTGTGGCACCGTAGAGACTAACAAATTTATTTGAGCATAAGCTTTCGTGGGCTAAAACCCACTTCATCGGATGCATGCAGTGGAAAATACAGTAGGAAGATACACAGAGAGAGAGAGAGAACATGAAAAAATGGGTTTTGCCATACCAACTATAATGAGACTAATCAATTAAGGTGGGCTATTATCAGCAGGAGGGAAAAAAAAAACTTTTGTAGTGATAATCAGGATGGCCCACTTCCAACAGTTGACAAGA
>NW_020664372.1:38346526-38346966 GCF_002925995.2 Terrapene triunguis
AACATTGATGCCTGGGGAACTTTTTATTGCAAAAACCTTAGGCATAGAGTGAGTTTAGGCACCCATTGCATTCAGTGGCAGGGTTGGGAATTGCAGTTAGCCCTAAACTGGGGCTTAGGAGCCTAAGTCCAAATTTCGGCATCTACACCTGGGGTTTAAGCACTTAAGTACTTTTGTGGAGGTAGGCCCTGAGGTCCTTTCCAGCCCTACCGTTCTGTGATTCTATGGTAACCAGGGCCGGCTCCAGGCACCAGGCAACCAAGCTGGTGCTTGGGGCGGCACCTGGAGGGGGGCGGCGCGGTGCTCCGGCCGCCGGGGAGAGCGGGGCCACAGCTGGGCTCGCCGCCCTCCCCCCAGGTGCTCTGGCCGCCCTCCCCCCCCGCGCCCTCCCCGCGGCCGCCGGGGGGAGAGCGGCGAGCCCCTGCTGGGGCTCGCCGCCC
>NW_020664372.1:38347066-38355032 GCF_002925995.2 Terrapene triunguis
GCCGGCCGCCCCCCCCCGGGGGGGGGGGCGGCCGGAGGCTTTTTTGCCTGGGGCGGCAAAAAAGCCAGAGCCGGCCCTGGCTGTATTGATTCCTCAGTATGAGAGATTCATGGATTCTAAAGCAGAAGGGGCTACTGTGATCCTCAAGTCTGACCTCCTGCATAACAGGCTATACAATTTCACCCAGTGACTCCTGCAGTGGAGAGAATTACAATACCTTACTGCACAAGTGTCTGTGTAAAGAATACCTGCTGGGACATATTTTTCCCCACATAGTTTTAGTTGGCATGGAATGAATGTGGCACATTGTGTCTACAAAATGTTGAGGTGAACTATCATGCCCGAGAGTTAACAACAAGAGCAAGCAACAATTAAACTAATTCCTATAATTTCAATTGTATTCATTTTCTCCTTTCCATAATTAACAGTCCTGGGGTTATTTTGTTCAGTTTCCCAGTCATGTGAAAATAACTAAACTTAAGTTGAGAGACAAGGTGGCTGAGGTAATACCTTTTATTGGACCAGCTTCTGTTGCTGAAAGAGACAAGTTTTCAAGCTTACACAGAGCTCTTTTTGAGGCCTGGGAAACTAACTCAGAGTGTCAATGCTAAATACAAGGTGGAACAGATTGTTTAGCCTATGCAATTAACACATATTTCAAGGGGCTATTCAAGGTGAAGTGGCCCTTGATTGGTCCCTTGAAATATGTGTTAATTGTTTATGCAAAACAATCTGTTCCACTTTGTATTTAGCATTGACACTCTGAGGCCTTGGCTACACTGGCGCTGTACAGCGCTGCAACTTGCTGCGCTCAGTGGTGTGAAAACGCCCCCCCCCCCGAGCGCAGCGAGTGCAGCGCTGTAAAGCGCCAGTGTAATCAGAGCCTGCAGCAGTGCACGCTCGCTCACAGCACTGCAAGCTATTCCCCTCGGAGAGGTGGAGTACTTACAGCATTGCGAGAGAGCTCTCGCAGCGCTGGCGGCGTGACTACACTTGCGCTTCACAGCGCTGCCGCGGCAGCACTGGGAAGTCCTGAGTGTAGCCAAGGCCTGAGTTAGGGCAGGTCTACACTTTAAACACTGCCTTGCCCCAGTTGCATTGGTGCAGCTGCATTGCTGTAGTGCTTTAATGAAGACGCTCTAGGCTGATGGGAGAGTGCTCTCCTGTCGTTGTAGTAAATCCACCTCCCTGAGAGGTGGTAGCTGTGTCGGTGGGAGAAGCTCTCCCGCTAACATAGCGCTATCTATACCAGCACTTAGGTTGGTATAATATCTTGCTCAGGGGTGTGGACTTTTCAGAACCCTGAGCAAATTCGTTATACCAAAGTAATTCTGTAGAATAGACCTGCCCTTAGTTTCCCAGACCTGAAGAAGAGCTCCGTGTAAGCTCGAAAGCTTGTCTCTCTCACCAACAGAAGTTTGTCCAACAAAAGATATTTCCTCATCCACTTTGTCTCGCTAATATCCTGGGACCAAGACAGCTACAACACCACTACATAAGCTTAAATTGATTATTTGCCTCCTCTGTACATTACCCAATATTTAAGAAACAGCTTTAACACTATTAATTAAATTTAATGTGCATTAACTTTCTCTTATTAATGTAAACAATCAAAATAGTTTTGGATTTTAACTGCTAAGGCTGTCTGGGAAAAAAGAAGATACAATGCTCCATTTATGGAAACTGAAGTCTTGGAATTAATGTTACTAATTTCATGAAAATAATTAAGCAATAATGACCAAGGCACAGGTTATTTCCGGCCATTAATGATCTGCTGTAGAGTTGATGGTCTGTGATGAAGACAAGGGATATTAACCTCGGCTGGTTCTTAATTAATCAGATATTGCCTTGTGCAGACACTATTGCAATCTCTCTCCATTTCTTTTTAAAAAAAAAAGACACCATGTATGATGGGGTGGGGGTCCCAATCCAGTGTGGGGCAACTGCACCCCCTCTCTCAAGCTGTTCTTTACCTTGAGGCTGAGAGACCTAAGGAGTAAAGTTGATGGGAATACTCTTTCACAGGGCAGTGAGGCCTACTGGCCAGAGTCAATGGGTTACCCAGATCCGCAGGGAAGTGGGGTTTACCCAGATGCACAGAGCAGCATGGCCTAGCAGCCAGAGTCCATAGAGTTGCCCCAAGGCGCAGGGTGGGAAGGCTTCGTGGCCGAAGTCAATGGGCTGCCACCTGAGGGCAGGGGGGAGAAGGGGGGGGAGAAAGAGGGAGAGGTGGCGGCTGGGGTAGGAGGACCCAGCCTAGGGCCCACCTTGCTCCACCAGGTCCCAGCCTAGGACCCTAAAAGTGGCAGAATGTTTCACCACTGAGTCAGCGTGGCTCCAACAGAAACACACCAACTTCCCACTGGACTATAACTAGTCCCCCCCCGGGCCACTTCCTACCATGTCTCTTGGAGCTGTAGCTGAAGCATCATCCGGCTTCCCAGTGACTCTGATGCTGCAGGCTCTTGGGCATTGGTCTGGGTCTCTGTGGCTCCAGCTTCCACGGTCAGGGGTTCCAGCTGCTCCCAGGCTGAAGCCAGCCAGCCAGGAGCCTCCTTCCTCCCCAGCAGTCAGTCCAGACTGAGCTGGCTGCTCCCTTTTATACTAGAGCTGCACCTGGATCATGCCCAGTAGGGTCGTGGGGGCATGGCTTCCTCAGCCCACAGTGAGGAGTTAACCCTTCCCTGTCCAGTGTGGGGTGAGTTCACCTCATCACACCATGTAATATGGCTCTGAGAGAACTAGTCATTGCTAGAAAAGTAGCATATAGAAGGGCCAATCTGGTCAGGCTCCAAGGTCCTCTTGTGAATTCCTTAGCATCCTGAACACCCAGTGAGTTCAAATAATTTGATTAAATGAACTGCCATTGATAGCTGACTGAAAATGCAGATGAGCAAACATCTAAATTTCCAACCCACCAGAATTCAAGGGTCTTCCAATCTAGGGTTTTGCTTGGACCATTTTTCCCATTGTCACCACAGTGTGAGTGAATCTGATGAAGAGATTTGGAGGAGGACAGACTTCACACACTAGTTCATGGGGAGCTTTCTATTAACATGCGTTGGCACAGAAGAAAGCACAAAGATGGTTGTGGATTGAGTGGATTAAGCATTGTTGGCTGATGTTGAAGAGTAAGGAGAAGTTTTTATGCACATTTGGCAAGAATGCACAAAGATTAAGTAATTCCAGGAAGAGATGGCTCAGAAAATGGGTACCATTATTAATTAATATTTTATTTTTTAGATCGGAACATAGAGTAGGTATTTCTGCTGCTGAATGCTGGAGGTCTGATCCTAAAACTGGATGAACAATATTACTCCAATTGAAGTCAATGGGCAGGTTCAATTCCGTTCAGTATCAGGCCCTAGGAAAGGTATTCCAAAAAAATAACAGGTTCCTTTCCTAAAAGTCTTAGGTTCTAGCTACATAAGCTGGTACTGCACAGAATGAACATTATATTATTTAGTGCTGACAGACTGCTCAGTACTGTACAGGGATAAAGATAATCCCTGCCTTGAAGAATTTATAGTCTAAGGCCCTGATTCAGGAAAGTACTTAAACACATACTTAAAATTAAGGAAATGCTTCAATGGGACTTAAGCACATGCTTAAACTACCTCTCGAACAGGGATGCATTCCTGAACTGAGGGCTAAAATGGAATCTACAGATGAGGTGAAGGATGTTCACTGTAACTACCATGTGTCACTAGTGGGTTCACTACTAACCAGCTCCAACTATTAACCCTGCTTGTTTTTCATTTAAGATTCCTGATACAGGGAATACATGGCTTAAAAGTCACCAAACATCCCATTCCCCATATTAGCTGCCTCCAAATGGAAACAGCCAGAAACACTGGGTACTGAAATACTGAAAGGCCAAGTTTTGGCCTTGGAAACATTGATGAAAAATAAAAAAGGAAAATACTAGGTAATCTGGCTTCATTTGTCAGGTTTATAGAAGAGGAGTTACCAGTGACCAGAACACCAAAATATTTGAACACTTATTTGTTGCAAACCATTTATTCAATGAATGCAGCCCTTTTATTATATGTGAACTATCTGTATAATAGCAAACCCTGGATCCTGCCCCTCTCCCAGCCTGTCCAAAGCCCTGCAACAAAAGAGATCAAATTAATGCCTGCCCAGACAACACATTTGAATCAAGAATATTTGTAACTCCAAAAAGTGTTTGAATAGTTTTCCCTCCAACACACTACTCATCCAGCAAGCCAAGTTATGGAAATATGCTGAATAGCTCAAAACCAAATTAACAAAATTCCAGAGACCCCAAAACCAGACCAAAATAGGAGAAAGAATTGATCTCTTGATGCTTGACTCCATAAACCTCCCATATAAAAGTGTAAACCAGAAGAGTGATTGGACTCATTTATGTGCTTTATTTACTTATTTTGATTTTATTTTTGATTCTGTAGCTACCAAGCTACAGAATACTGAGCCCAATTAATTGCTGATGTAACTCCACTGAAGATGAATTTGACCCACTCTGCAAAAGATCATGCCCTATGGGATGAGAGTCCCACTGGACTAATTGCAAAAGTAAATTGAGCAGATACTGTAGAAGAACAATACTAGTTCCGTTTCGCAATTGTTTTCTGCTTTTGGAAACTTTTTATAAGGAAGCAGAGAGAAAAGATACAATCAGATGTTGTTATGTGAGCAATGCTGACACACTAGAGATGTGAAATCACCTCTTTCACTGTGGTCAAAGTTTTAAACCTAACTGATAATCTAACATTGAAATGGCAGGGTATGGTTCAGTGGTCTATTAACAAAAATCATCCACTCCCAGAAAGCCAATCCATAACAAACACTGCATCTCAGCTTATTTCCCCTCCTTCTCTGATCGGGGCTTCTAAATATCTTAAGCTGGATTTTATGTATGCACATGGCATCTTGGCCTGATCTGTTTAGTTAGCTGAAGAAGTGCAATTCCTGGCCTGGCATGACAAACCAGGCAATGTTCTACCTAGTTTCTGTTCTGGAGGAACTTTTTTTTCCTTCAAGACTCTGATCTAGTTTGACTGATGTCCAGATTAGTTTTCTAGGGCTTTTCTTTTTTGAAGGCCTGTTTCCCCACTGACAGGGATTTGGGAAAAGAGAGGAAGTGAGAGAAACAGATTGGAGATTTTACAGGCACATGTATTGTTTTGAACCTGCAGAACAGCTGGACGGGAAGAGGAGAAGGAAGCTCATAGAAAGACCGACTTTCCCACTGTTCTTTGTGGTTTAATTAAGACTTGCAAAATGTTCATGGGTTTTGAGCCTAAGCACATTCTTTACTAATATAATAATTGCAAGGAAAAATACTGTCAATATTTTACTCACCCACCAAAAAATATGTATTTTCTCTGAGTGAGTAGAATTTTGCAGGGCTGGTTAAATTATCTGTACAGGAAATAGATTTCTTCCCTTTAGGTAATGTTTTGTATTACTAATTTTTGTCTTGGTCCAGCTGGGGAGTATTTGTTTTTGTCAGTTCTCCCCTCAAATGTATTAATCTAGTTCTGCTACATGTATATTTATTTATTAATTAATTGTACTTTGAATGGAAGAGCCTTTCCCCCACATTTAAACTATGAATATCATCATTAAATTTTCACCCTGCCTTTTTTTTTCCCCACCCTCGTTGCTCATGGGAACTGAGTTAACATACACAAATATTAATAAATTGTATTTTGCTATGTAGAACAAATGCAATTCATTTTAGAAAAGAAATTGCAGTAGCCAGATTGTACACAAGATGGCAGATCTGTTTCTCCTTTTTTCTTCATTAATCGTTTAATCTGTCTGATACACTGATGAGGTCTACGCTAAATGATGCGCCTGTGGCCTTTGGCACAAAAAACAAAAGTCACCAATTTAACACCAGATAATGAACGAATGCATGAAATTGGATGTATTAGTTCACCAGAATCAATCACCTTGCCTGTTGAGTTCATGTAAATTATTTTCTGCCTATGTACATAACACCCTTCATCTTCCTACTAGTATGCCAAGAGTTAGTTAGTTATCAAATAACTATTGCTGCTGTGGTTGTAGTCACCGAGTCTTAATTTTGTAGATGTTTGTTTAAAAAGTTTAGAGACAATGCGGTCTTCTGCAAGGCTTCTTAACTGTTGTCGTGTTCAGGAATAATTAAGCCATCATGATCTTTTGATATGAATGTGATTTTCAAGAGTTGCAGGGAGGGGGAGCAGGGCAATGGATTAGTAACTGAAGGGAGAAGGACTACAGGTCATTTTAATCCTACTCTTTCAAAAGTTTTCTGTTTTAAGGCCTTGTCTACACTAGAAAATTGTACTGCTTTAACTATACTGGAATAGTTAAAGCAATACAACCCCAGCAGTGTAGAATAAATGTGTCTTATACTGCTATAGCTATTCCTGTATGGGAAGGAATAAATATACAAATATAAGGCACCTTTACTGATATATCTGCATCCACAGAGTTTTGTCTTGCAAATCTAAAGGTCAGAGGTGGTTCAGACCTATGTCCTGTTTATCCAGCCTCCCTTACACAAACTCTACCTCCACCCCAATGCAGTACAGGGAGCTCAGAAAATTGGTACCAGATTTAGCCCATCACTGCTAATAGATACAATAAGAAGCCAAATTTTAACTTGGTTTTGGTCACCACACCCAAAGCCTACTTAGAAGCTCAGAAACAGAAGTGGGTCAACCCATGAATCTCACATCTGGGACCAGAACCTGATCCAAGCTTTTCCCACAGTGCTAGGCTGTTTAGACGCCATACAAAAGTAGGCTTACGGCCCAATGTTCAGCTCTGTATCCAGATACACCCAGTATTCTGGGGAAGCACCCAACTCCATGGTTCTGATTCAAGCTCATCTCTCGAGAAAGATTTTGCTGCTTCTGGACAGGCACAGATTTGAGACAATTTTGCACTTTCAGTTTGGTTTTATTACAGAATTTTGAGACATCTGATCACTCATAGGATGGGAAGGGACCTCGAGAAGTCATCTAGTCCAGTCCCCTGCACTTATGGCAGGGGTAAGTATAATCCAGACCATCCCTGACAGGTGTTTGTCCAACCTGCTCTTAAAAATCTCCAATGATGGAGATTCCACAACCTCCCTAAGCAATTAATTTCAGTGCTTAACCACCTTGACAGGAAGTTTTTCCTAATGTCCAACCTAAACCATCCTTGCTGCAATTTAAGCCCATTGCTTCTTGTCCTATCCTCAGAGATTAAGAAAAACAATTCTTCTCCCTCCTTCTTGTAACAATCTTTTATGTCCCCACTCAGTCTTCTCTTTTCCAGACTAAACAAACCCAGTTTTTTCCAATCTTACCTCATAGGTCATGTTTTCTAGCCCTTTAATAATTTTTGTTGCTCTTCTCTGGACTTTCTGCAATTTGTCCACATCCTTCCTGAAATGTGGCACCCAGAACTGGACACAATGCTCCAGTTGAAGCCTAATCAGTGTGGAGTAGAGCGGAAGAATTACTTCTCGTGTCTTGCTTACAACACTTCTGCTAATACATCCAAGAAGGATGTTCGCTTTTTTTGCAACAGCGTTACACTGTTGACTCATATTTAGCTTGTGGTCCACTATGACCCCCAGATCCCTTTCCGCAGTACTGCTTCCTAGGCAGTCATTTCCCATTTTGTGTGTGTGCAACTGATTGTTCCTTCCTAAGCGGAGTGCTTTGCATTTGTCCTTATTGAATTTCGTCTTCTTTACTTCAGACCATTTCTCCAGTTTGTCCAGATCATTTTAAATTTTAATCCTATCCTCCAAAGCATTTGCAACCCCTCCCAGCTTGGTACTAGCCGCAAACTTTGTGTGTACTCTCTATGCCATTATCTAAATGAAGATATTGAACAGAACCAGACCCAGAACTGATCCCTGGGGGCAGGGCAGGCTCCAGGGTTTTGGCCGCCCCAAGCAGCCAAAACCAAAAAAAAAAAAAAAAAAAAAAAA
>NW_020664372.1:38355132-38421197 GCF_002925995.2 Terrapene triunguis
AATTCGGCGGGAGGTCCTTCACTCCCAGGCGGAGTGAGGGACCGTCCACCGAATTGCCGCCGAATACCTGGAACTGCTGCCCCTGTCCGGAACGGCCGCCCCAAGCACCTGCTTGAGAAGCTGGTGCCTGGAGCCGGCCCTGCCTGGGGGACCCCATTAGTTATGTCCTTCCCGCATGACTGTGAACTACTGATAACTACTCTCTGGGAACAGTTTTCCAACCAGTTTTGCATCCACCTTATAGTAGCTCCATCTAGGCTGCATTTCCCTAGTTTGTTTATGAGAAGGTCATGTGAGACAGTATCGAAAGCTTTATTAAAATCAGGATATACCACGTCGACCCCTTCCCCCCATCCACAAGACTTGTTACCCTGTCAAAGAAAGCTATCAGGTTGGTTTGACACAATTTGTTCTTGACAAATCCATGCTGACTCTTATTTATCACCTTATTATTTTTTAGGTGTTTGCAAATTGATTGCTTAATTATTTGCTCCATTATCTTTCTGGGAACAGAAATTAAGCTGACTGGTCTGTAATTCCCCGGGTTGTCCTTATTTCCCTTTTTATAGATGGGCACTATATTTGCCCCTTTCCAGTCTTCTGGAATCTCTCCTGTCTTCCATAACTTTTCAAAGATAATGGCTAATGGCTCAGATATCTCCTCAGTCAGCTCCTTGAGTATTCTAGGATGCATATCAGGCCCTGGTGATTTGAAGACATCTAATTTGTCTAAGTAATTTTTGACTTGTTCTTTCCCTATTTTAGCCTTTTCTGATCCTATCTCATTTTCACTGGCATTCACTATTTTAGATGTCCCATTGCCACCAACCTTCTTGGTGAAAACCGAAACAAAGAAGTCATTAAGCACCTCTGCCATTTCCACATTTTCTGCTATTATTTCCCCACCGCTCTATTGAGTAAATGGTCTACCCTGTCCTTGGTCTTCCTCCTGCTTCTATTGTATTTGTAGAATATTTTCTTGTTACCCTTTATGTTTCTAGCTAGTTTGATCGCATTTTGTGCCTTGGCCTTTCTACTTTTGTCCCTAGATACTTGCATTATTTGTTAATATTCATCCTTTGTAATTTGACGTAGTTTCCACTTTTTGTAGGACTATTTTTAGATCATTGAAGATCTTCTGGTTAAGCCAGGGTGGTCTCTTCCCACACTTCCTATCTTTCCTACGCAGTGGGATAGTTTGCTCTTGTGCCCTTAATAATATCTCTTTGAAAAACTGCCAACTGTCTTCAATTGTTTTTCCCCTTAGACTTGCTTCCCTTGGGATCTTACCTGCCGACTCCCTGAAATTGCTAAACTCTGCCTTCTTGAAATCTATTGTCTTTATTGTGCTGTTCTCCCGCCTACCATTCCTTAGAATCACAAATTCTATCATTCCATGATCACTTTCACTCAAGCTGCCTTCCACTTTCAAATTCTCAACCAGTTCCTCCCTATTTGTCAAAATCAAATCTAGAAAGGCCTCTCCCCTAGTAGCTTTCTCCACCTTCTGAAATAAAAAAAAAATTCAGACATCTTTTGGATCAAACCCAACCTCAAAAATTTTGTAAAATGTTGCAAAACCACAGGCAACACAATAGAGGTGAGTGAATTCACTCTATTTGTTTGGAGTTTTGATTTAGCCACGTGGACTTGGTTAAGCACAAAATTCAGAGTCTACAAAACCAAACTGTGGAGTTTTGCACATCACTGTCCAAGAAAGGAAGGGAGGTTGTATTAAATGCTCAAACTCCAAAACAGCTCAGAGTGCTTAATATCGCTAAATCAAAGAGCAGAAACGAAGTTCTAAAGCAGTAATCTAAATATTTTCCTCCTAATAGCACCTGTCACAGTGCCTGGAGTGGCTCATGACCATGAGTGCCAACCTCAGGGCAGACTGTCAAGAAGCAGGGCAGAGACCCCAAACTGGTGGTATGTTCTATAATTAGATTTCACCACACTAGTAACAAATGTGAACTCCTGAAGTATTATAACAGTCTTACCATGGAGTCACAGAGAGTCCCCTTGGGCATTCCAGTCTATCTTGCCACCCACACAGGATGGGTTTAGTGATAAATGATCATTTATACCAAAGATCACAAAATATTCAGGTTGCTTCTAGTCCCAAGAGACCAGTCACTTACCCCAAGTCAATTAGTACCTTAGATTTCTCACCAAAGACAACACTTGTAGCCCATCCTGTAATAAACTAACTAAAGATTTATTAACTAGGAAAAAGAAATGAGAGTTTTACAAGGTTAAAGCAAGCAAACACACACAAATGAGTTACAGTCTATGATTTTAAAAGGTGAAAGAGTTGTAGTAATCTGTCAGCTCGGAATGTCTTTTAGGGCTAACCCTAGTTGACCCTGGGATCTCTGCTTCTGTTTCGTAGTTCTGGCCCTGTGAGAGCACAAATAGCAAAAGAAAGATTAAAAAAAAAAAAAAGCTGACATGAACATTTTTAGTTTCCTTCTTTCAGAATTCATACTGATAGGATGAGCCCTTTTGCACATGGCCTCTTCGTGGTTGTGAAGGGGAAATTAACAAAGTCTCTGTACTGTGATGTCACAAGTTTTGGTGGGCCTTCTTAATGAGCAAGAGACGATCCCTCCTGACTCAGTTCACAGTTTCAGAGAAAAAAAATTTTTTTTTCCAGTTATAAAGCAAAAAACTTAAATATTACTTGATAGCATGTGATAAAGATATTACAAGTGAGATTAATGCATGCACAATTTACAAGCATTTCATAAACACACAGATGAAACAGACTGGTTTCCACCAATGAATTTGTCAGTGCTCAACTGAAGCCTAAATCCTTGGCAAAAGCTGGCTCCTGGTATGCCAGCATCACAGCATCAACATCCTAAGAAATTAAAAAATGAAAATGGCACTTTCAGTTCTCAGTAGGATCTGACCCAGGCTAGTCAAGAGAAACTTGATTTTGAGAGAAGACTGAAGTTCAATGATGCGCTGTGACTCCTATTTTTTTAAAAGGGAAATTCATGAAAGAGAAAACTAGCCAGAGTCATTAGGGATGCTGTTCCCTTTTGCCCTACACTCTCTGCAGGTTCCATCACATCATATATACCTGATTTAGAGGGGTGCAATATTGCTGTTGCCCCAGTATTAAGGAGAACTGTCCATCAGAAGAGCACCTGCAGGAGAACATCATGGCATCAGTGGTGAAAGCCAGGCTTACAAAGAAATCTGAGGTATTTTTAAAGCCTCTTATGTGTTAGTGCTTTTAATGGGACAATGCTAGAAGAATTTCTGGAAATCCAAAATGCTGCATTTCTGACTATTACATGTATTTATACTTTTCTAGTGAAATGGGATGCTAATTATCAATGAAGCTGCTTCTGTGGGCAGATTGGTTATCTATTTTCTCATGTCAATCACAATTACCAGGGTGATAATAGTGCTAAGAACTTCTAATTATACATTCAACAAGTGGTGCATGTTCTTACATGGGGTATTCACAAAATGGCAAGCACATCAAAGAAGCTTTCTCTTGCTATCTTGTACACACCTGTTTGGCATTTGAATACAATGATGTTTATGGGTTTAATTATTACACAGAATAAGTCTAATTTCTTTCCCATAAAAGTCACTTTGAGTCACTTTGTTCTCCAAAGACACTTGCTTAATCAGGACACAATAAATCTACTTAATAAGGGAATTTCAGTGTCCTAAAAGAATTGGCTGAGGAGATCTCTGGCCTGATGATGTTATATTTTAATACATCCTGAAATACTGGGGAAATTCCAGGGAGAGAGTGCTAATATTCAAAGAGCACAAGTTGGGTAACTCAAGCTATTTAGCCTGACATCAATCCTGGGCAAATAAATGACAACGCTCACGTTGGATTCAATCAATAAAGAATTAAAGGATAGGAATATATTTAATGCTGATCCACATAATTTCATAGAAAATAAGTCTTCTCAAACATGCCTATTTCATTTTTTTTTATGAGATAACACTTTTAGCACCCCAACATATTAACTGCATATATGTAATATACTTAGATTTTGGAATGTGTTTGAGGTAATCCTGCCATGGCAATCTGATTAAAAATTAGCATTCTACAATAACAAAGCACATGTAAAATGGATTAAGAACTGTTTAACTGACAGATCTCAAAAAGTAGTCATCAATGGGGATTAATCATGGGGTGATTCCATTGGGGTTCTAGGTGGATCATTTCTATTCAAGGGATCAGCTATTCAACATTTGTATCATGACCTGGAAATATAAAATCACTGCTGATAAAATTTACAAATTACACAAATGGTAAGTAAGGAATGGGACAGGGAAGTCCTACAGAATTGGTAAGCTGCGACCATTCAAACAAATGCAAAGTTATACCACTAGGAACAAGAAATGCAGGCCATGCCTACAGAATGGGGGACTGTATGCTGGAAAGCAGAACTGAGAAAAGGATTTGGAGATCCTAGCGGACAAGCACCTGAACATGGACTCCCAGTGCGATGCTGTGGCAAAAAGGGCTAACGTGATCCTTGGATGTCTAAATGGGGGAGTAGTGGAGGAAGGGGATTTTACCTCTATATGAGACACTGGATGCAGTCTTCTGGTATCAGTCCTGATATTTTTAAAAGGATATTTAGAACCCGCAGAGGATGCAGAGAAGAGCCACAAAAATGATTCAAAGTCTGGACAAGATGTCCTACAGTGAGACTTCAGGAGTTCAATCTGCTTAGTTTATCAAAAAGTAGATCCAGGGGTGAGTTGATTAAGGTGTATAAAATACTTTCATTGGGAGAAAATTGTGGTATCACCCTGTCCATAAACTGCCTGCATCTGGGCCTGGCCAGCACAGGCAAAGAGCTGTGACATGCCTAATAAAGTTACCTGAGTGACGAGCTGGAGTCAAACTGAGTTTTTTGGATCCCAGAGTACTGGATGAAGTGTTCTCTCAGAACTAGATGATATGTTCTGGATGAGCCGTGTAGTCAATGACTTTAGTTTATTGTTCATTTATTGTGTGATGTTATAATTAGCTAACATGTTATATCATATAATCTTTGTATGCTAAATAGGGTTAAATTGTAGGATTATAGAAGTATAAGACGGATGAGTAGTTAGAAGGGATAATTATGTATTAGGTATCTAAGTAAGTAGGGTTGAAATGCAAGGCCTACAGGCTGAGGCCTGTAAGATTTTAAGCTTAGCCATACTAGGCTATACGCTTAAGAAATGCTTGACATAAGAAAGTGACCAAAGAATGACCGTAGGCCAAAAAATTATGGGAAAAGATGTACCAATGGGTGATATTGTAAAAAGTTAAGAGTAAATTTTTGCTTACAATATACCCAGTAGTCACATTTTTCTAACACATGCCCTAACTGCAGGGTGCACTATGTGCATAAATGCTAATGAAGTATAGACAGAATCACATTATAAAAAGAGGGTGCCCAGATTAAGAAAATTGAGCACCCTATGGGAAACTTCAGCAGGAACCATCCCTTTACTGATGATCAATCCATGAGAGATCCATCAGACCCTAACACTATCTAGGAGGATGAGAGTATAACCATCTTTGTAACTTGTGTATAGATCTGTATAGAATTTCTATATGCTTGGGTAATCATAAAACTTGCAAAACAGACTTGAACTTGTACTTGTGAATGTGTGTGTGGTCACTACCCTTGGTCTTTATGTGTCCCTAGAGACTCTAAATTTGAAGCAAGTAGTAGAGGTGACTTTCACTCTGTTTAGTTTGAAACTGGAGCCACCAGAGCCGAACCCACGGTGGTGTAATGCCACATTACAAAATTCTCTTTAAATAAAATAAAAGACTACAGCTGAGTGGAAAGGTCTCTGAGGGAATCCCAAGAGACAGAAGCATCCTTCTGTTGACCTAGTTGCATCTACACCAGGGGTTAGATGGGCATAGCTACAGTGCTCAGCAGTGTGGATTTTTCACATCCCTGAGCACCATATTTATGTTGACCTAAGTTTTAAGCCTAGACCAGGTCTTACCGCTCTCAGTTTATCTCCTCTCTCTTTCTTCTAGAAATGTTGCTGGAGGAGATATTGCTATATCTTCTGGAACCAGTATTACCAAGTATAAAGTTGCCTACATTTTTAAATGTCTTTGTTTTGATTTTTTTAACCTATTATTAAGTGATGATTTTAGCAGCTGGAATGATGTGGATTATAATTGGACTATGATTGGGAAGGGATATAGGAGAATATGGACAATGAATGGATAGTATCTATGCTTTTTTGGACCATTTTTGACTGAAAGTGCTTTCTTCTACCAAATACTGAACTCTAAATGACTAAATAGGTTATTTTAGAAAAGGCAAACTTGCTTAACAGGTACAATTTTTCTGAGTAATTTAACCTCTAATTTGCAAATGTCATTTGACACTAAGCAAATAATTAGAATTTGTAGAATTTGCATGACAAATAAAAAGGACTTCAGATGTGGAGTAGTCGGCTAGTAGGATTTGCCGTTCTGTTTGTGAATTCCAATTTTCCTGTTTGTTTAACTGAGCTGAGAGTTTACACATAGTGAAAAATTAGGAATAAGCAATAACTGTGGGTGGCTAAACAGAGAACGTTTCTAGACTACTCTGCATATTCTCTCTCTCTTTTGGAAGGGGACAAATAAGGTAGAAAAGTCTGTTGGAATTTATTAAAGTTGAATTACCAAAAAGTTTCTTTCCATATAAAATACCCCAAACAAAACATCAAGTACAATTATTGTGGTGCAGATGGTGAATAAAGAGGAGGTATTAAATTGAGCTGCTAAATTAAGTTGGAAACTGGAGTTGCTCATTGGATGTGTTGTCACAACCACAATATATAGAAGTAATAGGAACAGATGAACAGGGTATAACAGAGACTGAACTTGCTAAAGTATTGCTAAAACTGTGTTCTCAAAATCTCTTCTGCAGATTATAAATAAATCCATAGATTGCAAAGGGACATGGTCAAGATAAAAGTAATATTCCTCACGTGTTATTTGAGCTGAAAGAATGTTTAAAATCTCACTTACTATCCATCCTTGATGTTGTTTACTTAAGCTTGCATTTCTTTCTACTTTGGTCCTGGAATTACACTGTAGTTTTATTTCAATTTCTAGCTAGATTCACTTCCTAGTTCTTATGGACCAGCACAATGCCTGTGTGTTAGGGTTTGCAGCACAGGAGGGGAATGCATCAATAAAAAGGTTCTTATTGAATTTTGATTGCTACAGTCCTGGAGCTCAAAACTCCCATTGGCTTGAAGCCTGTAGGACTGTTACCAACATTAATAAACAAACATTTCTTTTCATATTAGTGATTTAAATGTTCTCTAAGTATTTGTTTTTATAAAATGCTTGGACCAGTGGTGTTTGTGCTGTGAAGCCGGCAGGAGATGCATGACCTGTCTGGACTTTGCAGCTGCCAAATTTAATGCCAAACCTGAGGAGAAAAGCTTCAAAACTTCCCCATGAGGTAGTCACAATGCATGTGCAGCCATCCAGTTCCTCTCTTTCTGAAGATACTGCCCAGCCTATTTGCCATATATGATAAATATAGGGTGCTGTAGAGTAGTGTCAGGAGAAATGCTTGCCTAGTGAACCAAAGGGGCATGGGTCAAAGTCTTTTCTCTTTAGAGGCTGGACAGTCCATTGGAAAGAGACAGAGTGAATAGGACCACGGAGCTCTGGCTGACAGCTCTGAAACGGAACTCAGCCAAGAACCATCTGGGGAAGGTGAAGAAGAGTCAGTCTCACAGCAACCATGTCCCCCCCTCAAACATCCCAAGGAACTCTGATCCTCTATAATTAGAAGGCCTTGTCTCTAACCATAGGGCTTGAATAACTCCTTATCCTACTGGGCCTGAATAGATAGGAGTATACGTAGGACAGCTTGTCAACATGAGCTCCCCAACTCTGGAACTATGCCACATCTTGTGTCTGCAGAGAGTCGGTATAGCTCTCCTCTCCCTCCTTCCCCCCCACCCCGCTCCATTTTCTTCAGAATAGTACGGCCCAGTAAATAATCAGGGTACAAGGCTGGCTGGGGCTCAGGTGTCCACTATACTGGGGTCACGATTTGAGGTGTAAATGATCTAAACGTCACTTTATTCAATCAAAATTCAAAAATGCATGAAGCCATCTGTATAAGAAGTAGATAAGCCTGCAACTACAAACCACCTTATAGCTGATCATTTGCTAAGCAAGCAAGTCTGTCTTCCACTGAAGAGTTATCCCTTAGCTACAAAAAGCTAATTCTGTTTGTTTGGACTGATCACACAGAGATGTCTTTTTCTATGTTTGTTTGTGACATTTTTTCTTGTTATTCATAATTTAGTTAAAACAAATCCTGTTCAAAGTCAAAACAAAGGCATTAGTTTGTCCAGTCATTCAAATTACAGTCAGCTTCCCCAAGACACTAATTCACATGAGCACAAAAATTCATAAAAAGCCCCCAAACAAAAGCAGCCCTGATTATTTTTTGGCAAGATGACACTTTTTTTTTTTTTTTATAATTAAAAGAACTTGCTTCAGGGAAACTGTATTTCTACCTTATTTCTGAGAAACCCAGGGGAAAACACATGGCATATAGGACTGGAAGAGCCTTTCTAGGTCATTAAGTCCAGTCCCCTGCTTTGCAGGCAATCATGTCAGATAATACTGTCCATAAACCCTGGTATGCACCCCACTGAGACTTACTTTTCCTCTCATCATCAAGGCATCTTTTTACAAGCACATATTAAAGCATCCACATTTAGAGATGTGCCAAAGCAGAAATGCCCATCAAGATGCCTGCTTCTGCCCTCCAGTTCTCAAAAATATCCTTCATCTCATGAGTTGTCTAAGTATCCAAGAGTAATGTTGGCTACATGAAATGGCATTCTGTTCTGCCCAAAGCTGGTTCATTTCAGAGTTTAGGGAGTCAGGGAAATTGTTCAAAAACAGTAGTTTAGGAATGCGTTAGGGAAACTGTTCAAAGAGCTCATTTGTAGTAGATTAGCTATGCAGATGTTTTAAGCTGTTGAAAGAGTCAGAAACAAGCTTATAAAAGAAGAGAAGGCAGCACTGAAAAAGAAACATTTTGGCTGAAGATTTAATGGCGGAGGTGGGGGGAGAACCTTATGTAAGGCATGCTGATTCTAAACAATTGAAAAAAAAAAGAAAGACTGGATGGCACAGGAGATGTAGAACCTTTTACCTGTAGTTCACTGGTTCCGCTCTGGTTGGTAGTTAA
The DNA here is from genome assembly GCF_002925995.2 of Terrapene triunguis. Lineage (NCBI taxonomy): Eukaryota > Metazoa > Chordata > Testudines > Emydidae > Terrapene > Terrapene triunguis. Next base: position 38,364,357 of record NW_020664372.1, read on the forward strand.
CAAGAGCAGTTAGACGGTGATGGCATTTGGTTCTTGAGTTAGTGGTCTCAGTCCAATCCTGGTGGACAAGTGCCTACAGGCACATCATAAAACCTCTACCACAACTGGGCACTGTATCTATTGGACACTGAAATATTTTGCTTTATAAATGAGCAACATATGAAGCCATAGACCATGGCAATGTTTTCAGCTCAGAGAGACTTATCTTTCTTTGTATAGCTCCTATAGTATCAGTTTCAGCAGAGATGCCAACTCTCCTCTCACTCCTTGTACTCTCTTCTAAGAACGGTAACAAGGATGCCATAGCAGAGTTGTGGTATTGATGGTGTGGACATTTTTCCTTTAGGAAGCAGACTACGACCCTGGACACATTTCACAATGGCTGCTGAAGAACCAGGACTCCGCAATAATTTTCAGTTAATACTGACCTGCGTTGGGTTTGAACCAGTGACCTAAAGAAGAATTCTATTAATCCATTACCACTCCTCTACCTGAACTAATGAATTTCCCCCACTCAAGATCAGTTTTAAGCACCATTTGATGTGTCATGGAACAACTTTGAAAAAAAATGTGTTCACAGATTACTATGCTTCTAGATTATTTGTGTATGTATCTTCTCTATTTTTGTTACTCAGCATGTATGAATGCAGTTTAGGAGTTTATCTGCTCATGCTGTTTATTCCTCACCTGAAGTCATAAGACTTTGTGATATCATAATTAGCTGATGTGCTGGGGATGATTACACTGCTATAAACTGATTATGACTTGAAGGAAAGAATAAGCAGCAGGAACAGAAAAAACTTACTAGGGCTGTAAAAGCAACAAAGATTCCATTTTTTGTGCAAGTATCCTTAAGTAAGAACAACTAGAAAAGAAGAAAAATCGTATGATCCAGTAGATCAAGGAAACGGTCTCTAAATAGAATGTTTTTTTCAATATCCCATCCCCTGCAGATTACTGAATTGGGAAGTACTAGCAGTGAACCCAATCAAGGTATTCTGGTGTACTTCAATGGAATAAAAATATTCTTCAGAATTATCTTCATTACATCTGCGTAGTGGTAGTTTCCCTAGGGCCTAGTTTACTAAATATTTAATCAAATAGACCCCCAAACCAGAGAAAGGCTTTAGCGAATTATCCAAAGAGGAAAGGGCAATGACCCATGCTTGAACTTATCTCTTGCCAAAGCCAGTCACACTAGGAACAACAGTTGCGCTATGGAGTGCAAATTCAAGAAAGATCTGAACCGGAGAGATTAAGTGAGTATGTAATTGTGATCAGAGTAAGAGGATTGGATTTGGCAATGGTCAATGATGAATGTCTGACAAGCACTAATCATACTGCCTCCTGGTATGTTGGCAACTGAATTAAGTCATGTCAACTCTTACTGAAAGTTATTCGGCTGTGAACAACCAGAACCAGCCTGGAATTGGTTTTAAATCAGTGATCTCTTGGCTGATTTGGTGAAGACATTAAATAAGAGACAGTTAGGGTCAGGGATAAAAGTCCTCTCTGGAAGGTATGATTTAACACTAGCAAGAGAAAGATTAGCTGCAGAGAAAGAAATCCCTTTCTCTACCCATCCTATTTCCCTTCAATCGGAACACTGCTTTTGTCTGTCCATCCCCACATATTTCCGTTAAGTATCAGCGAGAGATGGCTAACCCAGTTAAAGAGAAGACTGTTTAGTAGGTCAGTATCAGATTATTATACCTTTAAGGCCTTGGCAGCGGTATGGTATGATCTGCCTGATGTCCATCCCCTCAGCTTGGTGTTTTGTTTTTTTGCGCTTACAGTAACGGGGTCAGTGAGCAATCTGGAGTCTGGAGAGAAAGCAGCAGATCAGAAGGCTGCAGTCATCCAAGCAGAATTAGGCAGGAGGAGCTATAGAGCTGATCAGTCTATAGGTAGGGCACTACCAATTTCACAGCCATGAAAAACGTGTCACCTACTGTGAAATCAGCCCTCCCCCATGAAATCTGCTCTCCCCTGCTGCTGGGATCCTGGGGCTCCTAGCTACTATTCCGGCCGCGCTGGAGAGGGACAGGAGTAGTCCCTCCCTTGAACAGCCACTTTTCGTGGGTAGATCAGACCCACCTACAGAGGCAGTGCAGAAACGAGAGTGATACACCCTTACTTCTGCACTGCAGCAGCCCAAGAACTGGGTTCCGGGATTCTGTTCCCCTACCCGCCCCCAGCTCCTGGGCATAAAATAACTAAGCTACAGCTTAGGGCCTCGCAATATGAGGCCTCTAAAAAAGAAAAAAACTGACTCCATTTCCAATTTTATCAAAATCGATTGATAAATAAAGGAGATATGGGAAAAAGAAGATTCTCTCTAAATATAGACATTTTTGTTCAAATATGACAAAAAATATATACACATCTGGCTACACAAATACTCTTGCCCTACCCTTACCCTTCACTAATTATTCATTACTGACAGGCGGGAGGCCAGGGGTGAGAAAAAAAAAGATAATTGCACTTGTAAAATTAGTATTTCTACGAGTAAGGGTATGTCTACACTACGAGAGTAGTTCGATTTTAGTTAAATCGAATATGTGCAATCGATATTAGAAAGTCGAACGTGTGTGTCTACACTAAGGACAGTAATTCGACTTTGTCAGTCCACACTACCAGGGAAAGCGTCGACATTGGAAGCAGTGCACTGTGGGCAGCTATCCCACAGTTCCCGCAGTCCCCGCTGCCCATTGGAATTCTGGGTCGAGCCCCCAATGCCTTCTGGGTAAAAAAATGTGGCGAGGGTGCTTTTGGGTAACTGTCGTCATCCGTCAGTCACTACCGCCCTCCCTCCCTCCCTGAAAGCGCCAGCGGGAAATCAGTTCGCGCACTTTTTGATCAGTGACAGCGCGGACGCCACAGCACTGCGATCAGGGATCCCGCTGCGACCATCGCTGCAGTTGTGGCCGTTCTCAACGCCTCGCAGCTTATCATACACCTTTCCCTGAGGCAGATGCAGAGAAATCAGGCGAGGAGGCTACGGCACCGCCGTGAGGGCCTGAAGTCGGAGAGTAGCACAGAGCTGTCAGAAACCACGAGCCCCAGCGCCCAGGACATCACGGTGGCAATGGGGCATGTGGATTTTGTTGAACGGCGATTCTGGGCCCGGGAAACAAGCACGGACTGGTGGGACCGCATAGTGCTTCAGGTCTGGGATGAATCCCAGTGGCTGCGAAACTTTCGCATGCGGAAGGGTACTTTCCTTGAACTTTGTGACTTGCTGTCCCCTGCCCTGAAGCGCAAGGACACCCGCATGCGAGCAGCCCTGACTGTCCAGAAGCGAGTGGCCATAGCCCTCTGGAAGCTTGCAACGCCGGACAGCTACCGGTCAGTCGCGAACCACTTTGGCGTGGGCAAATCTACCGTGGGGGTTGTTGTCCTGCAAGTAGCCAAGGCAATCGTCAAGGTACTGCTGTCAAAGGTAGTGACCCTGGGAAACGCGCAGGCCATCATAGATGGCTTCGCCGCGATGGGATTCCCAAACTGCGGTGGGGCTATAGATGGGACTCACATCCCTATCCTGGGACCGGGCCACCAGGCCAGCCAGTACATCAACCGAAAGGGCTACTTTTCAATGGTGCTGCAAGCACTGGTGGACCATCGGGGACGGTTTACAAACATCTACGTCGGATGGCCGGGCAAGGTTCATGACGCTCGCGTGTTCAGGAACTCTGGTCTGTTTAGACGGCTGCAGGAAGGTATTTACTTCCCGGACCACAAGATAACTGTTGGGGATGTGGAGATGCCTACAGTGATCCTCGGGGACCCAGCCTACCCGCTAATGCCCTGGCTCATGAAGCCCTATACTGGCGCCCTGGACACAGAAAAAAAACTGTTCAACTACCGTCTGAGCAAGTGCAGAATGGTGGTGGAGTGTGCTTTTGGCCGTCTCAAGGGGAGATGGAGAAGCTTACTCACTCGCTGTGATCTCAGCGAAACCAATATCCCCATCGTTATTGCAGCTTGCTGTGTGCTCCACAATCTGTGTGAGAGCAAGGGGGAGACCTTTATGGCGGGGTGGGAGGTTGAGGCAAATAGCCTGGCTGCTGATTATGCCCAGCCAGACAGCCGGGCGATTAGAAGAGCCCAGCGGGACGCGCTGTGCATCCGGGAGGCTTTGAAAGCCAGTTTCAAGGCTGAGCAGGGTACCCAGTGACTTTTAAGTTTGTGGACACAGAGGCAGAACTTGCCCCCGTTTCTTTACCCAGTTGCCGTCGACTATCCTCTCCAATTACATACCCCCTTCACCCCCTTCCCAAAAAATAAAATCTGTTCTGTTTTGTTAATGGACACCGTTGTCTTTATTACTGTTTTCGCGGGAATGTTTTAAAGCTGGGACGCAGACTGTGGCGGGGGGCGGGTTTAGGGTTGTGATGCAAATGATGCTTCTAAACTCCAGGAATGACAGGCTCCGCGGTGGTGGACTGGTTGTTTCAACGGAGCCTGCCAGCCCTCCTGGCCGGGACTGCGTGTATGTGTCGGCTATGTGACTGTCTTGCAGGGGGAGGAGGGTTACAGATCCCCTGCTGCGCGGCTCTGTGATGCAGGGTAAGGACCGCTGCATAAGATCTGTAACTGCCCTCCCCCGCCACCAAGTCACAGAGCAACACCACCGCCCCCACCACACAAAACATGAAAACCACCTCCCAGACTGACCAGGATAACTAGTCACTGCACTGTATATGTGCCCTGCTGCTGCACCTGCCCCCTGCTAAAGGTGACTGTCCTGTCCAATGACCAAGCCCCTTCCCCCCCCTTCAGACAGACTCCCCTCCAAAAGAAGAGGATGGAAACAGAAATGAACAGAAACGTATTCTTTATTAACAACCGCACATGGAACGGGGGGGTGAAACTTGGACGGGGTCTTGTGTGAGGCGGGTAGGAAAGGACTTTTCAAATTTTGGGGAATGAGAGCCTTCTAGTGGTAGAGCAGTCCGCAGGGGTGGAGTGAAATTTTTCACGGCCCCTTCCACCCCTCCGTGTTTGGACTTTGGGTGAGGGGGGTATGGGACTTGGTGGCGGGGCAGGGCAGTTACAGAGAGACTGCAGCGGGGCTCTCTCCTCCTGCCTCCGGTCCTGCAGAACATCCACAAGGCGGCGGAGCGTGTCCGTTTGCTCCCTCATTAGTCCAAGCAGCGTTTGAGTAGCCTGCCTGTCCTCCTGTCGCCACCTCTCCTCCCGTTCAATGTTTGCCCGGTGCATTTGGGACAAGTTCTCCCTCCACTGTGTCTGCTGGGCTGCCTGTGCTCGGGAGCATGCCATTAGTTCAGCAAACATGTCTTCCCGTGTCCTCTTCTTCCTCCTCCTAATGTGCGCTAGCCTCTGGGCAGATGTGGCTGTGGGAATTGGAAAAAGGGAGTGAATTCCTGAGACAGAGCAATGTATCTGTGAACAGAGAACATAGTCTTTCTCTGTGAACAAGACCATGCAGAGCACCTATCACACGCGCACTGAGGACAAGGTCGAATTTTCGGCCCTCGCCTACCGTGCCTGCGGTCTTGCTGTGGCGAGCTGAGGAGCAGGGCTGGACACCGGACTTTGTCTAGCTGGCAAACATGGTAAGCCGTAGACTTGTGGCCGCTTAAAACTTTAAGAGTGGCACTGGCCTCCTTTCACATAGAAAGCAATGCGAGTCTCTGCTGGCAGCAATCCTGCAAGCATGAACTCTGGCCCTGTCCCACCCCCTCGCGGCTGTAAACCGCGTGGCTGTAAACCGGCGGTTGCAGTTCTGTAAAGGGACGGGCAAGCAGTCCCAATACTAACTTTCCCCTACCTAATTCACAGCAGGGAGTCATGCCAGACATCACCCTCCTGAAGGTCTCGGAGAGCCAGAAGGAGAAGATGCTCCGGGACAGCCTGCAGAAACCGGGGCCATTTGCTGCACTGCTCTGCAAGGCCATGATCCCGGAGTACCTGCTGGCGTTGTGGCAGGGAAACGTGTCCTACCACGGGGGCCTAATAAGCTCTCCCTGCCCAGGAACCTGCTGATGAGGCTGGAAAAACACCTGCAGGAGGTGTATGAGGAGTTCTCCCCGGAGGATGTCGCCTCTATCCCCGGTTACATTGACCAGTTCTTGGCTTAGGTGCCCTTGGAGGGACAAATGACTGCAGGGTTTTGGGCACTATAATCATGAAGCGGACATTGTGCAATTTTTTGAAAATGGTTCGGACTATATATTGAGGCGCCCAAAGACAGACTAATCATGATACACTTTGCACTGATTCCCCTTTTGTTTGACTTTCCTGTTTACATGTTTTGAAGCACTTTACCCACTGTTAATATTTTCAATCTTCCTGTTTTGTTGCAAATAAATGTTTACATGTTTTAAAGCACTTTAGCTACTGTTAATATTTTAAATATGCCAGTTATGTTGTAAATAAATGTTTAGATATTTAAAACACTTACTGCTTGATCCTTCCCCTGAATCTGTGTCTGGGGTAACGGCGGGGGACGGTTGGTAGGGGATCTCTGTCAGGGTGATGAAGAGCTCCTGGCTGTCGGGGAAATCAGCGGTGCCAGCGCTGTCGACTGCCTCGTCCTCCTCATCTCCTTCTTCATCTTCCCCGTCCGCTAACATGTCGGAGGAACCGGCCGCGGACAATATCCCATCCTCAGAGTCCACGGTCAGGGGTGGGGTAGTGGTGGCGGCCGCACCTAGGATGGAATGCAGTGCCTCGTAGAAACGGGATGTGTGGGGCTGGGATCCAGAGCGTCCGTTTGCCTCTTTGGTCTTCTGGTAGCCTTGTCTCAGCTCCTTGATTTTCACGCGGCACTGCGTTGCATCCCGGCTGTAGCCTCTCTCTGCCATGGCTTTAGAGATCTTCTCATAGGTCTTTGCATTCCGTCTTTTGGAGCGCAGCTCGGAAAGCATGGACTCATCTCCCCACACAGCGATGAGATCCAAGACTTCCCGATCCGTCCATGCTGGGGCCTTCTTTCTATTGGATTGCACGGCCATCTCTGCTGGAGAGCTCTGCATCGTTGCCACTGCTGCTGAGCTCGCCACGGTGTCCAAACAGAAACTGCGCTTCAAACTGCCCAGACAGGAAAAGGAATTCAAATTTTCCCGGGGTGTGGCTGGTCAGAGCATCCGAGCTCGGACTGCTGTCCAGAGCGTCAACAGAGTGGTGCACTGTGGGATAGCTCCCGGAGCTATTAGCGTCGATTTCCATCCACACCTAGCCTAATTCGATATGGCCATTTCGAATTTAGCGCTACTCCTCTCGTTGGGGAGGATTACAGAAATCGATTTAAAGAGAGCTCTATGTCGAACTAAATGGCTTCCTGGTGTGGACGGGTGCAGGGTTAATTCGATATAACGGCGCTAAATTCGACATAAAAGCCTAGTGTAGACCAGGCCTAAGTCTGCTATCAGTCTCCTAAGGCAACATTTTGTTGGCTAGCTGCTACTGGTAAAATTCTGACCATGCCTTCATAACTTATGTAAATAAATAAATAAATAAATAAATAATCTCATTGTTGATAAAAATCGGGAATAATGTGAGGTCGGAGACAGCAGTGTCATGAAGCAATCCTGCCAAGCTCGTACTCGTATGGGACTCGTCCTAGGAGTGACATCATTTATAGCATCCCCCTTGGCTGGTAATAGCTGGAAGGCCACCATCTTTTGTTTACAGTCCAGCACGCTCAGTCACATATTGCTTTCACTCCTGTTTTTCTTAAGTGTTAGTGTGTTTTCTTCTTTTGATCTGTACATATGTACAATTATGTATTTTAGTGCACATGCCGCTTTCTGCTTCATGCGCTATCCATGCTTCACGTGATTGAATTTGCAGGTGATCGTTTTATGGACTTGGGTCAAGTAGATCTTGAGGAGGATAAATGTGTGTTGGCTTCCTGCCGTCAGTTTTGGGAAACTTCACTGTATTTTTATAGTATGGCAAAAGAAAAATCCCAACAATTCATTGTTTCAAAGTGAAAGTTAAATCAGAATAAACATTTGTAAAAATATTTTTTGTATAGTCTGGATAAACTTGGTACTTCCCTAACAAAATTAATCAAATGTTTTTTTCATTTATTCATGTGAAAAGAAGGATAATTTTCCTTATTCATGGTTTTATACTCTCTTGTTTTCCTGTGAGAACATAAAGCCTTCGTGTTTATATATTCAATGTCCTTTCTGTGAAAATAATAAATTCTTTTTTTTTCATGGTATGGGGACTCTTACACTTGACATAACATAGGGCCTCAGAATGTCATAATCTGTCCCTGAGAATGATGTACAGAGGTGCTGTAACTGCACCTAGCATTCAAGCCACATGCACACAGACTGGCTTCCGAGTGGTGTCCTCCAAACTCTTCCCTTCTGCAAACTGTGGTCTTCCCTCCAAGTTCCATGCAGGTTGCTACACTGGAGCAGGACTGTCAGAGCTGTTTACGGCTCCCCAGTTTTGAGGGTCATTCTGCACTGGTCACTAACCTGGCTTGAATTAGAGCAACCTAATGACCATACATCAGTTAAGTATTGGTGCAGTAGAGCAGATCTCCACCTGCCCCTCCTCAACCCAGACACCTCTTTTTGCCCCCTGCACACCCCTTATAGGGGGATGGAGGGAAGGTGGCTAGTGCAGGGATGGAGGAATTCTCAGCTGGCCATTTACTGCCAGAATCCAGCACCTTTTGCCACCTGAGCAGCACAGAGAAGCCACATCACATGTGAAATCTGGTCCATTATTTTTATTACAATCCCAAGGATGGAAGAGTACTCTCTTCGTTTTTCAACAACTTGTAGATCAGTTCACCCAACATAAATAAAAGTGGCAGATAGTGAAGTGCCTGCTTCAGTACCCTATAAGGAGAGAACGAGTTTTAGCTGGCAACTTCATTGTAACCCTGAGCAAAGATGAGATATATGGTATCAACGTTTGCTCTTAAGTTGTCCCAAGCTCTGACTTGTTGCTGATTTCAAGCTGACTTTCAAATCTTTGTCTACTGTTAACAGCTGTTCAGTGAGCTCTTGCTTCCTACGAGGTATTATCAGTATACTATACTGCCCGGTGTGGATACCACTTACAAGTCTGATGGCCAAATCCTGACTTCAATGGGAGTTCTGCTACTGATGAGGTTGGGACCAGGTTCAAGCCCAAAGGTTCTGCTATCAATTGTCAGGCTACAATTGGTTAAAAAATAAAGTTTAGTGAAAGGATTTAAAATTATTTTATTTCAAATGATCACATGGTTCTACTTAGCTTCCATTTTGTGAAGTGTGAATAAAATGAGATTCTACTTCTCATTGCTAACAAAGTTCTGTACATTCTTTGCCTCCCCACCTTGGGCATTTTACATAGCACATGGCAATGGAAGTCAGAAAAGATACCAACTGTCCATGAATAGATTTTGGAAATTTCACAGCATACCACTGAACAACTAGTTTATATAGTAGCTGGTAAATAAGACTTAAAATTAGAATCCCCAGCTAACAGAATGATATAAAACAAAACATTCCTTTCATTATGCTTCCTAAGACCCCAGTCCTGAACTGAGATCCACAATGACATCAACAGGTCTTCATATGGGTTCAAGGGATTGACATGAACAGAGTCCAGTGCAAGAGCAGGGGACTATTCCTGTAAAACTGAAGTCCACTGAGCTGTGGCAGGAATTGGATATTCCTTGTATACTAAAAAGAACGCTGAGCATCATATTATTCAGGTTATTTACTGCAGCAAAGTGATGTGCAAATATTATGTTTCAGAACCATCAGTGAATCTTCATCTGCCTTTGCTTTGTAGTGGCATGTTACCCATCTATTTTTCTTTTGTTTCTCAGCTCCCTGATTTTAATGACTGCTAAAATAATGGTAACTTACATAGTACACTTCTAGACAGCGAGTTACTTTCCAATATACTTCATCTCACATTATTCACGCCACCAAATGAAGCTTCTAGGATAGATAAAGCAACACAAGAATGCTAGTATTCTGTAGTTTGATGTTATTCATGTCAGGGGTAGCATTGCCAGGAGACATGTCACACTCTGACAGATATATTCCCCAAGAATATGCAATTTGAGTGTATCTTCAGGCACTGGAAGGTGGTGGGTGTAAATGTTTTGCATTTCCGTTTCACTCACACATGAAGGTCAAGTGTTATAGAAAGTCACACTTGTTAAAAGCATGCATTTATTTCCATCTGCTCAGTCTGACTGCAAAGAAAATGCTTTGCACAAAACAAGTCACTCTCACCAGAAAGGAGTGTAGAAGGTGTTGTGTAAGCCAGTCTAACATGATTCATGCTGATTAGGGTAAATCTAATAGCATTGTGATGTGCATAAAAACCCCCCACAAATATTGGTTAATAAGTCTATTTTCTCTGTTTAAACTGAGTAAAATATTAGAAATGAATTTAGATTATTAAAAACCTTTCCGTTTTCATACTCCGTGGTGTTATTAGTAACAGGGAACATTTTTAAAGTGATGTAACCTGACGTCGTAACTTCAAAAATTCTAAAATTCATTCAGCTCTAACTTAGGCCATGACTACACTACAAACTGGTTGATGCAAGTTACATCAGCATAAAGCCACCGCAGTTACTATATTGCTTGTGCTCTTGCATAGTTGGCTGCTTGTGTTGGCGGTGAGCATACTCACTAGGAATGCTTGTATCGATGCAAAGTGCAGTGCACCATGGGTAGGTATCCCAGTGTGCAACCTGCCAACATCCAGTGCACTGTCATTTGGGAAGTTTTGGCAATGCATGGTGCGGCAGAAACAAGTTGTGCAGGGTGACTGGGAGCAAGGGTGCAACTTCCCAGTGGGCAATTGTCTCCATCCATGTCGTGTATATTCCATATTTTTCACGACATTTTTTTCAAAATCCCACAAATCCACCATCTCTGACAGAAGCATGGAGCCTGCACAGCTCTGCATTATTGTCATAAGCGTTGCAAGCGTAAGACTCATGATCCTCTAGTATTTACAGAGCTGCAAGAAGAACCGAATCAGCAGGAAACATAATGATTTCTTGGAGAACAGATTGCTGAGGGACACAGCGAGAACAAATTCAAGGTTGCTGGTGGCATTCACCAAGCAGCTGCAGATGGTGTAGCACTACTTCTGGGCCCAAGAAACGAGCATTGAGTGGTGGGACCACATTGTAACTCAGTCTTGGGATGGTGAGCTGTGGCTGCAGAACTTCCACATGCATTTCCTGGATCTATGCACCGAACTCACCCCAACCCTCCAGCAAGGGACACCAGGAGCAAGTGGATTCACACTGTGGAAACCTGCAATGCTGAATTACTCTTGGTCAGTGAGAAATCGTTTTGGAGTTGAAAAATCCAGTGGAAGGGCTGTTGTCATGAAAATGTTCAGGACCTTTAATAGTCTCCTGCTACACAGAACTATGACTCTTGGCAATGGCAGGATGTAGTGGATGGATTTATAGCAATGGGGTTTCTGAACTGTGGTGGAGCCATAGACGGCCTGCATATCCAATAGACGGCTCGCATATCACATAACCCTCTGTGACCATCTTGCCACAGAGTACATCAACAGTTGGGGATTGGTCCTGCTTTGAGCAGGGGGTTGGACTAGATGGCCTTCTGAGGACCCTTCCAACCCTGGTATTCTATGATTCTATGAAAGGGAAAATTTTCTATGGTTATACAAGTGCTGGTGAATCACCAGGGACATTTCACCAGCATCAGTGTTGGCTGGTCAGGGAAGGTGCATGATGCTTTCATCTTTAAGAACACAGGACTGTTCAGAAAGCTACATGCAGGGACTTTCTTTCCCGACCTGCAGATTACGGTTGGTGTTGTGAAATGCCAATAGTGATCCTACCCCTTGCTCATGAACCTTTACCCTGGCCACCTTGACAAAGAAAGATTCAACTACCAGCTTAGCAAGGGCAGAATGACAGTTGAAGGTGCTTTTGGTAGATAGAAGGATGATGACATTGTTTACTCACAAAATTGGATCCCAGAGAGAAAAAAAACACATCTCACTGGTTATAGCTGCCTGCTGTATCCTGCCTAATATCTGCGAATCTAAGGGGGGAAATTTGCTGCTAGGGTGGAGGTGGAGCAACTGTCTGCTGAATTTGAACAGACACAAGGGCTATTAGAAGAGCTCTATGCGGAGCTACATGGCTCAGGGAGGTTTTGAAAGAGCACTTTAACCGTGAGCCATAGTGCTGCATTGTGGTGTACTGTGCTGTACCTGACCCTGCTAGGAACTGTATGGTGCTTGGTGTACATATATGAATAAAACACTGTCAATGCACCTGTTAATTTTGCAGTGCTAGCTGTACATTTATGATTACTACACTATTTTTCACTGTTCTAAGAACTTGTGTCACACTGTACAGTACAAGTAATTTCTTGCTTTCAGAACCGCTAAGCACTCTGCAGCATATGTTGTGAACTAATAAAGATGAATTATATTTCAAATAGAATTTTATTCTGTAACAAAATCAATGAAAAGAAAAATCTATGCAATTTTAAAAAAAGCAAATACATTACAAACTTTATAAATTAATGTAACAGAACTTAAGGGGAAAGACCATTCATGTCCATTTTAGCTACATCACACCAATTGTGGCTTTCACAGGTCAGGGTATGTGAAGCTGTGGTTGTCTAATGTCCCCCGGGGTGGAGTGGTCAGAGTAGGTTAGTAGCCCCTGATGCCATGTGGAATGTTAAGAGGGTGTAGGGAGTTGCTGCAATGGAGTTCTCTATGGAGTGCAGTGGGAGGCAAGCCGGATTGTTGAACCTGTAGGTCCATAAGAGTCTGCAGTATCCGAGTTTGCTGCCGGAAAAGCCCCATTAAGTCCCGGTATATCGCCCTCTCCTTTTCCTGCTGGGGCTCCTGGGCCTCTCTCCTGTCCACTCTTCCCTTCTCCAGGCGTCTGCAACGTTCACCCTCCTGGCCCTGTGCTCGTGGTCTGATGCAGCACTGGCTTGCAGGATCTTATTGAACAAGTCTTCCTGAGTCCTCTTCTTTCTCCTCCTTATCTGGCTCAGGCATTCCGTGGATGTGGAGGGTGGAGGGGGAAACCCCTCAAGGCCGCAATGGCAGCTATCGATAAAACTCCCTTCCCTCAGTCCCCTAAAGTTTTAAACGAGGCACGCTTATTGACACTTCTGCTTGGGAGTACTTGTGCACAGCACTACTCACAGCACCAGTAGCGGTGAGCATGGCCCACCAGGGGTGAGGGAAATGAGGAGGGAATTGCTCAGTTGCATGAAACTTTCAGAACAGGGCAAACCTTCAGGAGAGGACTGCAAAGTACCTCCATGGAAGTTTCACTGAGATCTCAGGAGGATTCAAGGGACATCCCTGTGTATGTAAACAAACTGCTCCACAGCTCCCCTCCCCCTTGCCTAACTCTACAGGGGGCTGAAAAGCAGATAACATGCTCTCTCTCTTTGCTGTCCTGCTGCCTCTTCTAGTATGAGTAATATAATGAAATTCAATCACTGTTTCCTGTTAAGTTTGGGGCACTATCACTGTAATGGGAAATAAATGTATGCACTCACAGGAGGATCCTCTCCCTGCATTGGGCTCACCAGTGTTCAACTGCCAGGACTGACTGGACTGTGGTGGAGTCAAACACAGTCCTGGCTCGTGGCATAGCCGACCGCCTGATCGCATGTCCCCCATCCTCCACTTCCTCCTCGCCAGGGGCCCATGGCTTGGGCTCCTCAGTGGTATCAACACTGGCCTGCGGGGTGGTGGTGAGGTTTCTGCCACGTATGGCACGCAGCTTTTTGTAAAAGCAGCAGGTCTGTAGCTCGGCACTAGATTGACTGTTAACCTCCACGGCCTCCTGGTATGCCTGCCACAGTTCCTTTGCTTTCACGCAGCACTGCTGTTGGTCCCTGATGTACCCCTTCTCCTGCATCCCCTGAGCAATCTGCTTGTAGAGGTCGACATTTCTTCAGCTGGGCCATAGCTGTGCTTGCACAGCTTCTTCTCCCCACAGGCCCAGGAGATGGACTATCCCCTGTCTACTCCAAGCTGGGGCACGTAGCTGGCGTGGTCAGCACACAACAATGGAGAGCTGCTAGGTGTGCTCACCCAGCTGTGCAATCCGTAGAGGCATTTCAAAAACATGTGGGGCTTTAAAGGGGAGGGGTCCTTCTAGTCTACATAACCCCTGGACAGTGGGGCTCAACTGTGACCAGAGCAGTCAGTGTTGGGCATTGTGGGATAGCTGCTGGAGAGTTGTTAGGTTCGACATAAGTAACTGAAGAACTCTAGCCTAGAGCAGAGGTTCTCAAACTGGGGGTGGGGTGGGGTGTGTGAGAAAAACTTTGGGGGGAAAAAAGAAAAAAGAAAAACCCCATACATTCAGAGCTGCCAGCTCTGAAGGCAGCACCACTGTCAGCAACAGCACAAGCCACCCTTACTTCTGTGCTGCTGCGGGAGGTGGTGCTGCCTTCAGAGCTGGGCAGCCAGAGAGTGGCAGCTGCTGGTCAGGCACCCGGGGGGAGAGGGGGGCATAAAGAAGGCTCAACACTACTGGGAGCTGGTGTTACAATGTCAGTGTAATGGGGAGCAGGAGACAAGTTTAAGTGTAGACATATGCACAACTAGGTCAATGGAAGGTGACTTATGTCACCTAACTTTGTAGTGAGACCAGGCCTTACAACTTCTGCTGTCTCTGTAAAATTACTCAGTGCTGTTTAGCCTTCTCGAGCTAGTACTCTTCCAACTACGGGGTCTTCTATGTGAGAGCTGCATATTGCTACTGCAGCATTAGATTACAGCTAGACGTGCTTTTACAGCGAATAGGGGTTATAAAAGTCTGGTGGAGAGCCAATGGAAGTTAGAAGCTAAAGCCCAAGAAAATTCAGCTCAATCCTATAGAGTGAGTAACACATTCCACTTGATCCATACTCATTCTTGTTCTGAGGTGAAAGAGAGCTTTCCTAGAGCAGAATGGGTGTAGGAGAGCTCTTGCAATGAGTGTGGCCAGCCTGTCTTGAATCCCCCAGAATTCCAGAAGCAACAACCCACAAAGCCTCCAAATTCAAGATGAGAAGATTTTTCTTTATTTAAAAAAATAGTTTTGGCTAAATATTCCTCAGTGATTATTATGTAAAAGTATCCAAGTAACGGAGATGTTAAAAATGAGCACTGAAGAGCAAGAATCTCGTTTAGCATTTCCATTGAGACAAAGGAATTGTTGTGATGACAATTTAGAAAACAATCAATAGGGAAATGAAGTGGGAAGGGAAAATGAACACAGATGAAACTGGAAGAAATGCTCTTTTATTTAATGCATCATTACAAATGTCGGTTATGGTATTCTGGATGCAACAGAATCCTCCTCTACCTGGAATAACTAAGTTTTTTTTTTTTTAATGGATTGTCCTCTGTTGGTTACTAGGGAATGTAGCAGCTGTCTCTTATAGGAATAATTTTATCATCTCAAAGTGATTGCTATTTCCCTTACATATAATATTTTCTAGGAATTCTGCATATTTGGATTTTCCAAGAACTTGTTTGTCAAAGAGACAACCTAAATCCAACCTAATGCCTTCTGAGTTTGTTGACGGAAGTTCATAGAAAGCAAGAGACTAGCAGCAGATGTTTCTGCTTTTGAGGCCAAAGATTCTCCTCCTCTGGACACATTCTCTGTCTCAGCCTTTTACAGTAACAGCAAGGTCAGTATATAGAAACCTGCCTCATCTCTAGGAGTAAAGGGCCACTGATAGCATGAGGGGTTGAACCAGTGTACACAGAAGCACAAGGTCCAAACCCCAGCCATGATACATATTAAGTTTTCTTGGAGGAAAATTAGAGTGCAGAGAAGAGATTTGATATAATTGGTCACAATTTCACTTACCTAATGATACTAAATTTCAACAGAAAGATCTTATGGTCTGGAAATCCTTGTCAGACCCTCAGATGGTGCTTTCAGGCAGCTTTGCTTGCTGTCATTAGTGAATGCTGACAGCATACAGGTTACTAAAAGTTGGGCATGCTATAAGATTTCATGCTATGCTGCCATGCCAGAAGTAGAGTGCCACTAGTGGTATCTAAAATTAACAAAGAATGCTTGTGATGACACATATAGCTAGTGAAATTAAGGGTCATTTCACTGCAAGGTGAGACAATACAAATAGACAATAAGAATAATTGGTAACTCTCTGATGTTACACCCCAAGCCACTGTTCATCTTAATAGCCTGATTACATACACGTGATTGTGGATAAATATTGAGAACCTTGCATGAATGCCTGAATGCTACACAACTAACTCCTCGCAGGCTATTTGGTTCACTTGAAGAGGATTGTGAATGGCAATTCATTACTTCTAAAGGTGCATCCACAAGCAGCAGCACAGAAAATTCGCAGAATCTCATTTCTTGGGAAAGTGTGGACATATGAAAGCAACACCTTGAATAACAATATTAGCTACCAGGAGACATTCCTGTGGTAGGCAAAAACCCAAATGTCATCCTGATAAGAACAGTGCTTTACATTGACTTAAAATGGGCAGGAATTGCACAGCAAAGTCTTCCTTAAAGATGATCTGTAATGAAAAGAAATCATATTACCCTTTATTGCTCCTTTCTGATGTTTTAGAATCAGAAAGGAAGACAGACATTTTGTTTAAGAATCTTTCTTCTTTCACATTAATAATATTATGTCTTTACTTCTGGATTTTCTGGAAAAATTAAGAAACTGGAAAATGGAAATGGGAAAGTGACACCCAGCTGCTCAGATACCACAGCAACTAATCAAAATAATAGACTGAAATCTGAGTTGCAGTTTTCCCAGACTTAACTGGGGGGAAGTGGAAGGAGATATGGAGTTCCTAGTTGCCAGAGTTCCCGGACTACTAACATGACACCTGCCTGTTTTACCTGAAGGCTGTACAGAGTGCCCTAGGCTCAAGGGCTTTAAGTCAAGTCTGTTTGGTGTACCTTAATTGTGCATTGCCATGCATTCCACTCTTTTAATGGGTGTGCTAGCTAGAACCTGGTCTTTTAGCTTCTGGTTTTTAGACAAATATTTTTGTATTGAATTGAGTATATGAGGAGCATCATACAGATTCCTGCTACATTTAGCAGGACTCAATTTTATACAGACAAAGTGAAAAGAATAGTCTGTTTTGTAGCATTGTTTCTAAGCAGGGATTCTCACCTTTTTAAAAAAAAGGTCTTGTAATTATTTCTCAGCCTACAAACCAGTTCTTGACTGGGGGTACCCTGTGAAGCTTTTGAAGACCATTCAGGACCTTTTTAGATATTCATTGCTGTGAGATACATATAAATATGCAGAAATTGCTGTCTATAAGAAGAAGACTCCTGTTCTGAGGGTGTCAAGGCTGTAGCCCCACTTTGAACTTTAGGGTACAAATGTAGGGGCCTGCATGAGGACTCCTAAGCTTAACTACCAGCTTAGTTCTGGTCCGCTGCCACCATTCCAAAGCTAATTCCCTTCCCTGGGTAGCCTTGAGAGACCTTCACCAATTCCCTGGTGAATACAGATCCACACTCCTTGGATCTTAAAACAAGGAGAAATTGACCCTTCCCCCCTCCTTCCTTTCACCAACTCCTGGTGAATACAGATCCAAACCCCCTTGGATCTTAAAACAAAGAGAAATCAATCAGGTTCTTAAAAAGAAGGCTTTTAATTAAAGAAAAAGGTAAAAATCATCTCTGTAAAATCAGTATGGAAAATAACTTTACAGGGTAATCAGACTTAAAGAGCTCAGAGGACCCCCCTCTGTCTTAGGTTCAAAGTACAGCAAACAAAGATAAACACTCTGGTAAAAGGTACATTTACAAGTTGAGAAAACAAAGTAAATCTAAGACGCCTTGCCTGGCTTTTTACTTACAAGTTTGAAATAGGAGAGACTTGTTTAGAAAGATGGGGAGAACCTGGATTGATGTCTGGTCCCTCTCAGTCCCAAGAGCGAACAACCCCTTAAACAAAGGACACAAAACAAAAGCCTTTCCCCCCCCAAGATTTGAAAGTATCTTGTCCCCTTATTGGTCCTTAGGGTCAGGTGTCAGCCAGGTTACCCGAGCTTCTTAACCCTTTACAGGTAAAAGGATTTGGAGTCTCTGTACACAGGAGAGCTGTTACCCCTTCCTTTATAGTTATGACAGAGGGGATACCCACTGTTTTAAAGCTATTAATAATGGAATAGGAGCCATCCATGGACCAGGACCCCACTGTGCTAGGTGTTGTACAAACAGAACAAAAAGACAGTCCCTGCCACAAAGGGATTACAATGTAAGGACATCTTCAGCTAGGTTCCCTCCCTCCATTTTAAATCATTCCTAATCAGTGGCTAACTTTATATAGTAAGTGTTTGGTTTTAATTCATTTTAAGGAATGTTTCATTACGTTGCTTTTCTTGGCTTAAAATGGTGAGTGAAAGGCATATGCTTTAGAGAAAAACCCCAGTATTGAGATATATTCAGGCATGTGGGGTGGGTAGAAGGGAATTTAAGCTTTTTGAAGAGCATATCAGTGTTAGGCCTGAATCCTTGTACACTGAAATATGTATTTACTGGAGCAAGTGCTCTCCAAGCCAGGCCAAAAATAGTATTGTTCCCCCGTGCGCCAAAGTTTTGTTGCCCTTTAATCACCAAATTGAACTCTCCTTGTCATTTTAGTCTTGTGAACAGATTACAAGCCTCTTATCAATACAAGAAGGAGAAATAGGGACCCTATGACAACCCAAATGTGGTAGTAGGCTTCTGTTGAGCTCTACTGATGACTAGTGCTTATTTTAGTCATTTGGCCACCTTCCAACTTCAGATAAGACTGATCTGAGATGTAAGTGTTAGACTCTGCGTGTGCTGTTTGAAATAAGCTTCTGAGCATTCCCTCCCTCCCCCCCAGTATATGGGGCAAGCTCACTGACACTGGTTCTGAAAGAAATTCTAGATCCTCTGCACCCCAGTTTGCCAGTTTTTCCTTAACCAGCACTCTCAGGCACCAACTTACCAATGTGCCGGAGGTGCTGGACCCCCACCCTTTCCCCCAAGGCCCCACCTCTTCCCACCTGCCTCTTCCCACCCCGTTCTGCCCCTCCCCTGAGCATGCCGTGTCCTTGCTCCTGTACCCTTCCTCCCAAGCCTCCTGCATGCCGCGAAACAGCTGATTGCAGTGGGCAGGAGGCGCGGGGAGGGAGGGGAAAGTGCTGATTGGTGGGGTCCGCTGATGGGCAGGAGGCGCTGGGGGGGATGGGGAGGTTCTGATAGGGGGGCTGCCGGTGGGTGCTCAGCACCCACCATTTTTTCCCCCAGGGGTGCTCCAGCCCAGGAGCACCCACGGAGTAGGTGCCTATGCCAACATTCCCGTATAGCACACAGCACTTGTGAGCACTTAAACCTACTTTTTGTTTTATTGTATTTAAGAAAGAGTGACGTGTTAACCAGAAACAAGAGAAAGTGATGGAAACAACTGGCTACAACACAAAACAAAAATGCAAACCTGAGTCTATCCTTATCAATAGTTACCTTCCTGTGTAATAAAGTAGGCTTTCCACACAACGTTCAGTCCATTGCAGAGCTGGCTGGATTCAGAAGAACCAGGATCCAAATGGACATGAAAGTCCCCTGTTCCTTAAGGTGTTTCCTCAGGGAATGGGTCCAGAGTACCTTTCCCTGAACTGTATTATACTGCAAGTCTTTTGTCTTTATTCATAGCCAGGGCGACCTTCTGCCTGCTAGAATGTTCCTGTTGACCTCCAAGTGGTCTCAATCATTTGCAGTTGCCTTTGATAGTTTTTCATTGACTGTTCTGGGCTGTGGCGAGACCAGATAATACAACCCTGCATTACTTCACCAGCTGACTAGGCAGGGGTCACTACTCCCTCTTGCTTCAAGGGGTCATCACTGGGACACATTACCTCCTGGTGAGTAATTTCTACTCCATGTCCACAAAGCATACTTTCAATATAAATACAGGTTTCAGAGTAGCAGCCGTGTTAGTCTGTATTCGCAAAAAGAACAGGAGTACTTGTGGCACCTTAGAGACTAACAAATTTATTAGAGCATAAGCTTTCGTGGGCTACAACCCACTTCTTCGGATGCATATAAATACATTATTCCATAAATATTACCCATACAATGATTATGAATGCTGACAAGTTATGAGCTTTCTGTGGATATTTTACATGATACTCTTTATGGGCAAATATCTTGTAAGACCTGTGTTTGGTGTAATGAGTTTGTCGAGTCAGAGGTGAGTTCTTTGCAAAGAACAGGAGACCCTTTGCCCAGGAGTCTCTGTGTCACACTCCCCAATCTTTTTTTGTTTTAGGTTAACATTGTGGCAGAAGTGGGGTGGCTCTGGAATTTACAAATATTGTATTGGGACCTGATTACTTGGCTGTTTATTTTATGAATATGTTTAGTCCAATAGCAGGCTGATGGAAAAACAAGCAGGAAATGAGACAATAGCTTAAGATAACCAGCCATCTGCCAACACTTCAAAGAAAAAACGTCTCTTGCATTGTCTCTTATGTTCTACCTCTGACCCCAGACATCACTCACCAAGCGCTTTGGGCAGCAGGGTCCAACTTTGTGAACACAGGAGAACAGAGACCTTGACTACTACTAAATAAAGACATTGCCTCTGGCAGAGAAGACACACAGTTGAGGGGAAAAGACTGATCTCCTGAACCTCTGGGGGCTGGGTCACTAAAAGGGAAGCCTGCCCAGGGTCTCTACCAAAGGTTGGAAAGATTCTAGGGAAGAATCTACGTGCATAGATTTTTTTGTTTTAACTCCCCCTCACCCCACCTCTCATGTTATGCTTTATTCCTACTGTTAGCCTGTTTAAACCAAAGTATTGTTTAATCCTATCTGGTCACAAGCTCCTGAAGGGTAGAACACCAGGCATTGAACCCAGTTGGACTTGCTGGGTAAGCATAATCAATACTGAGTCCTGTAGCCCAGGGCCTAGTCTACGAGTGGGAGAATTACATTATCCCACCCCAGAAGAAGTAAAAGCCCAAGGCTTGATGCCTGAGGAGATGCGCTCAGAGAGACCAGAGTTGTAGCTCGCCCTGTAACCATGACACAGAATTTCGACCTCCCACAGGCAGGCAGCCCTTTCCTCCGTGCATGCTGAACTGCACAAGATATAAGAACATATGCTGAAGAGGATGAGCCTGCATTGTCAATGTGCCAGTAACTGGTCTTTTCACCTCTTATTTCTAGGATAGTACAATGACCAATAAAAAACTTTCAGATCCAGCCTTAAATTATGGGGAGAGAAAGGATGGCCTTGCCATTAAGGAACTAGACTGGGACTCAGAACTAGGCTATATTCCTGGCATTGTGAAAATAAATTCAATTATATTTGTGGGGCACTAGGATGATAATGACCAAACACAGAAAAGCCTCTAAAGAGATAACAAATGGCCCCGTGCAAGTTAAAAGGCACAGGGCCTGATCCAGCCTTCTTCCTACCCATATTAATTTGCAGCGGGGCCTGTAGGCAGGTGTGAAGTCTCTCCAGCTAGAGATGGAAAAGTAAAATCCCAACTACAGGTCTCTTCGCATCGCTTTCTTCAGGGCTTGCTTTATTTCCAAAGCTCAAAACCAGCACAAACCAAGTCAAAGAACAAGGTACCAACCATCACCCAAGGCCTTGTGAGTTTCAGCTAGATGAGTAGATTGCCTTTCCTGATACTTTGGAGAAACTGACACTAGGGTTAGCCTGACACTGGGTCTCTCCTTTCTACTGCTCCTGCCAGAGAGGGAGGAAACCTTATAACTAACTTCCCATAGGTCACATGCTTGCTCCTAGTCATGTGCCGATGATGACAACTCTCAGTGCTGTAACAGGTGCACTGGGATGTGTGCGTGTGCCTTGGGGCCCAGTACCCTGTTATGTGCTCTTAAGCTATTTATTCATAGGTTTTTGTGTTGCACACATACCCTGCCTGCCTGAGATATGTCCTCCCTCCTTAAAGCTGTTATGGCCCACATTCAACTCACATGCTTTAGATTTTATGTGCTGTCTAAATAAACTGGGGACACAGAAATCAACTGTCTAAGCAGGGGGTAGGGACTTTTAGAGTATTCAGTCATTATCATAGTCTGCTGCCACCAGACACAAACAGGACCTCAAAAGTGGAAATCAGAGATGACACTAGCTATTGGGTTGGGTTTTTGGTGAGGACTCAAGTGGCTACAAATGACACAGGCCTAACACTTCCACTGCTTCTGATACAGATCTCTAATGTCCAGACCAGGGATCGGCAACCTCTGGCTCGCGGCTCACCAGGGTAAGCACCCTGGCTGGCTGGGCTGGTTTGTTTACCTGCCGCGTCCACAGGTTCAGCTGATCACGACTCCCACTAGCCAGGGTTCGCCGCTCCAGGCCAAAGAATGCTTGTGATGACACATATAGCCACTCCAGGCCAATGGGGGCTGCGGGAAGTGGCGGCCAGCACATCCCTTGGCCCGCGCCGCTTCCCGCAGTCCCCATTGGCCTGGAGTGGCGAACCCCGGCCAGCTGGAGCCGCGATCGGCCAAACCTATGGACGCGTCAGGTAAACAAACCGGCCCGGCCCACCAGGGTGCTTACCCTGGCGAGCCACGTGCCAAAGGTTACTGATCCCTGGTCCAGACACAGCTTTTTTTTTTAAACTTCTCTCTCCAGGATGTCTCCTGGTGTGGCTTGATAAACCCCCTTCTGGAGGAAGTCACAATGGTCACACAGCAAAGCACAGTTCAAGTCAAGGAAGATGTTAGCGCTCGAAGCCCTCCACTGAAGAGATCCAAACCATACTTAATTATTTATTGCTGAATTTAGGAATATTTTGAAATCTGCGACCTTGCAAGTGGAAGGCATTTTGTTCAACCTTAACAGTTAAGGAAGCACTTCATAGCACACTTTGTAGTCCCTGCCTTGAGGAATTTATATTCCATTATGTTCTATATAGTGCTAAACACGCTGCTGATGTTCAAATCCTACAGGAACGCAATATCAATATTTTAGGTTATGTTGATCTTTTTGACCATGCGCCACAATCAAAACTGACATTCTAAGAGGCATGCTCTCCTGACATATTATGCTCCTTACCTTTTAGATAGTCTTACATCCCTTTCCAGGTTTCACTGGTTTCAGAAGTATCACTTGACTGATGGAAAGACCCTTTATGTTTGTATAAACATGCCTATTCTTCGCTTGAAGTCCACTACAATAGAACAGGTACAAAGTTTACAGAATAAGTCAATATCCTAGTACTAGTTTTAACTTAGCCTTTTATTTGAGGACTAATGATCACTACCCTCTTAAACCAGGCCCTTCATGAAAGGCTGCAATAAGTCACTCAGCTGCACTAATTACCTCAGACAAGATGAAAATACAGACGTCATCCACAAACTGAACTACTGGAGCTCATTTTTCTTCACTCCCCCCTTCTATCCCTCCCACACAACAACCCCATAAACAGAGTGAATTAGAAGGGTAGTAAAACAGAACCTTGTACGTGCCTACGTAAAACCGTCTATGGTAACTGAATGTTACCCTCGGGGAGGGGAGGATTTTGAAAAATTGTGGTTGCTCCATCAGCCATTTGAAAAACAGCACCCACAAAAATTTGAACATTTTGTGAAACATTTTTTTCAAGCTAAATCTGGAAAATTTTCCACCAGCTGTAATTTAGTGCAATATAAAACTTATTGAAAAGATGCCGCAAATACCAAATCAAAGGGTAAGAGTTCCTAGCACAGGTCCAAGTCTTGTTAAAACCCAGGGATCACTTTCCATTCTAGTCTATCAAACAATATATCCCATGAACACAATTGCTATCTGAAAATGTCTGTCAGTAGGCAAAATTCTGCCACCCTCACTCACATTGAGTAGCACCTACTACACAAGTTGTCCTGTTGAAGAACATGGGCATTTTCTACCAAAGAACATAAGGAGATCAGAATCTTGTCTTTAAATTATGAATTGAGGGGGAGAGAGTATATAAAATCTAAAAATATCAAAGGAGGCCGCCGAGTTTACCTTTTGTATGTCTTTCAGCCCAATATCTAGTTATGTGTATCAAAAATATGAGAGGTGTACGCCACAGTTGCCAAGTTTCACACAGTAAATAAGCTCCCCGACTTTCACAATAAGCCAAAAATCAAGCTAATCCCATTTCAAAACAAGGCCAAACCAAGCCAATCCCTTAGAACCCCAACACTCTATGTGACTAGATCCCCCTGGCGTGCAGTCTGGGACTATGGTGGGCCCCTGTGCACCCCAACTCTCTCCCTCTCTTGCCCCTGCTTGCCAGGAGCCAATCAAAAAAAAAGAAGCAACAAGCTACAAGCCAAAAACTAGCCAACAAGCAACTCACAAGCCAATTAAGCCCAAAACAAGCCCAATTTCTGCTTTTTTTTCACTGGTGTAGCATGTCTGGTGTCATGTCAAAGCCAAACATTGAAATTATCTTAGGGAACACTGTCTAAATTATGAAAGCTTTTTTTGGAATGGATTACTAAACTCATTCTGCAGGACTGGGAGGTCGACCAAAGGTCCCATATTAAAGCTCTGACTCATGAAAACATTTAAACACATGCTTATGTCCATCCTATTCAGGATAGCACTTAAGCACACACTTAACTTTGAGTCAATGCTTAAAGTTGAGCACACATTTAAGTGCTGTCCTGAATTGGGATACTTTGCTGAATCGGGGACTATGGTAGAGGAGTTCAGAATTCAAGGACCAGAGTTCAACCCCTAAAACAGACCCGTAATACCTGGCTAAATGCATTTCATAGTAGCTAATCTAGTTTGTGTGTTGGGGGGAAAGGAGTTAATCTCTAAAGAAATGAATGGAGGTGCTGCTGGTGTGCACAGACACACCAGGAAATATCAAGTTTCTGAAGCGCATGGTGAGTGTGCAAGCCACAGGCTGGTGTGCACCAGGTGTAAAAGCATTCAGGGTGGTTCTAGAACTGGCATCAGACACAGGCAGTATCATCTGACTGATGGTATTTGATTGAGCAATTCACTGAGTCAGAAGCAACATTCCTTGAAAGATAAACGGTTGGAAATCCACTGGATGTGAATGCAGCTGAGTTTGAATGAGTCCATTATTTGGTTAATGAGATCACCTTCTTCGGGACAGCAGTGATAAGAGGATAGAAAGGAAGAACTTACTCTAGATGTGCTGTGCCAGCCAGTCCAGTTGAGGTTGTGTCAGCACTTTCCGTATTAAACTCCCATTTAATAATTTGGCTGTAAAAGTTTAGTCTAGGCTAACATATCACATACCAGGTCTCATCCTGGAAGATCAGGTAGATCATATGCTTTATAACCTTTCTTTCTAATACTTTTCTTTAAAAAATCCATTTATTTAAAATAAAGACTATTTTAAAATAGCATACTTTAGATCGGACTTAAACTAGCAAATGCCAGAAAATTCATGTTGACCATTAATTTTTTTCTGCTGCTGCAAATTAAAATTGGACTGTGGGTGTTAACTTTGAAGTGACTGGCTATAATACCTTTTTAAGACAGATGCTTTGTGCTATGTCAATATAGAGAGCCAGTTTCTCCTCTACTCTAAGGCCCCTTGACACCATTCGGGGGGCGTATCGGATGGTGCCCCAAAGTGGGAGCAAATTATATTTACACCCACTTTAAGGCTCCTTTACATTGACCCAGATATTCAAATCCGGTATAGCTCTAATGTGTGTTACAGCGCCTGGTCGCCAATCTGATAGAGTTGCAAAAGATGGTTTCGTGGTTTCACTAAAAATTGTTTAACTGATTGCAAATAAAGATATATCACTTGTCCGGTTATTAAAATATAGTTAATGATTCTGGGCCAAATGTTTAGTTGTAATAGTTGCTTTCCATTTCAATGAATCGTCTGCTATGTGGAGGACAGTAGTGAATTTTTCACATGCTTGACGGTAAAATTTTTTGGGCATGAAGAGCATGCTTGGGCATGCTCAGGCCTCCCAGCTGATGCTCTTAATAAGGAATGTTTTCTGATACATACAGATAATCTCCGTTCCACTGGTAAGCTTCATAATCATAATAAAAAAGCAAAGAACAGGAGAAGGAAATGTGGCCCAGGATGCCTCCCATTTTTGGTTTTTCTGATCTGGCAATTAAAGCTGCATTTAAAACAAACAAACAAACAAAAAAACCCCACTGCTCGCTGTTTAAATAAGTGAGTGTTGAAAAATCATATTTTTTTCTTAATATGTAATTTGAGGTCTGGTGTTGCAAGTCAGATCCGCGTTTAATCTGTGTGAGAGCCACCATCTTAACCAGTACTGGAGACTGAACTAAGATTTCCCACAGCTGAATGCTAAGTCTTAACACCTTGAGCTAACAAGCCGAAGCTAGGACCCTAACAGATTGGTATCTACTGTGGCTCAGGCATAAAGGAGGCTGAACAATAGCTTACACGTGGCTACCTGAACTTTGTGTTGTACAGACAAAAATGTTTTTTAGTAGAATGTACACTGTTTGTATAAGGTAGATCCAAGTGCCCATACACCACAGCTGTAGTGCAGTATTGTGTACCTAGCAGAGACTCTAGCTGTGTTTCTCAGGTTAAAACATGTCCTTAGGAGCACAAACCACTGCAAGGCTTATGTAGTGTATCCACTTTATATGTACTGTATTGTTTAAAAATATACATATATTTTAGACCTCCTATAACCCTCTCCACTCTACACATCCCGAGTCCCCTCCCCAACTCCCACCCATAGTGTGGGCAACCATACATAAGACAGACAGATAAACAGGAATGTATCTATATGTACCCAGATTAGCCTACAGTATTTCATTGGAGAGGGAGGAATAGATTGGGTCCCCTATTACAATTATAGAGAATCGAATATAAACAAACAATGATATTTGCTACACATTTCTTAGTATACAGCATAAGGAACAGACATGCCTGCATGCAGAGCTGGCACTAGGCATAAGCAGACTAAGCAATTGCTTAGGACCCCGAGCCACTCATGGAGGCCCCCTATTCATTTTTTATTATGTGTTGGGGGCGGAAGCAAAAATATTCTTGCATAAGGCCCCCAATGGGCTAGCACTGCCTTTGCTTGCATATGTATATGTGATGATACATTAGAGCAAAAGAACATAAATGTCCACTTGACCATCTGGTGACTCAGTAAGTACCTTATCCAGAAGCTAGTGAAAATTTTTGCATTTGAAATGATTAAGGGCTACATTGTTCCTTGCCCTTAATCGTCAGTGTTGGAGTGAGAAGGGGCTCAAACGTGTTCCTTTGCTCAGTTGAGTAAGGACAGCTTAGATTGCATCTCTAGGTGCTAGGGTTTGGGGGAGATAATGCACTGATTACCTGATACGCCCTGCTGATAGTCAGTGGGTGGAGACAGGTGGGAAGTGGGAGGAGCCTTGGCTCCACCCTCTGCTCACAGGGCAAAATAAATTGCACTTGAACAATTGTGAAGCTACTTTCCACCCCAAAACAAGTGGGAGGCAGGTGAAGACTTGTACCTGTTTGAGGCACAATTCTCTCCTGGCGTTCTTTTTGGGGCAGGACTGCTGTGTGTCAGTCTTTACTCTAGGTTGAGCTTAATGACTCAGTCGAACGCTAAACGAGGTAACACAATAGTTGTACTGAAACACGAAGCGGTCCCAAACTCAGAGCTATATCAGCTTCAGATCTATTACATTTGAGTAGGAACACTGCCTGACAACTAGTATTTTTGATGTCACCATTCATCTGTGTAAACATAGCTGAATGAACATTTGTAGGGCAACTACTATTGTGGTGCTCTTTAAAGGCAATTTCATGATGACAGCTTTGGGCAGGTGGACAGCATGCTTCCATAAATAATTAGAGTTACAAATCTTCACCATTGCTTTTACCCCCGTCATGGCTACTGGAATGCAGCCACTGCTGTTTGTGATTATAATCTGTGCGTCACTAAAACCACAAGGTCTGGTTTTTACAATGCTGATTCTGTCCACCCCAACACCACCAATGCCCATAAATTTCATTACTTTCCAAAGAAGCTGGAATCCCATTGGCAACATCTGCAGACTTGCCAAATATTTGTTTGGAGTACAAATCTATAGTTGAAAACAGAAGATCTTGACAAAAGAAGCATCAGAGATTTTCAAGTAGTGCCTGGGATATCTGGAAAGAGTCTTCTCTAAGAATGATGGACGAAGTGTTTAGGAATTAGTTTTTGCATCAGGAATCAGTTTAGCAAGGGTCTTGCTACATCAGAAGAGATACTGATATGCTCTAACTTAAAACAGCTGCTATTTATTATGCTTATGCTGTAAATCAGTGCTATCACAATTCCAGTAAGATGTTGCATATACCAAAGAATGCAGGGCTGGACACCAGCAGCAGACTCAATACACTAGGGCCCCGCAGGTTTGTTTACAGTGCTGTGCAGCATGCAGACTTCTAAAACTTACTGCATGTTTTTAAAACTTCCCTGCGCAAATGCACATCGTTGCATATTCGTAGGTCCACTGCAATAGATATGTTGGCTAAGAAAGTATGCACGCCAAAAATAGCTAAAAAGAATGTCGCCTTAAATACATGATGATAATTAAGCATAAAGCCAGCCGCAATATTTGGAACAGGCGGCTTTCTGCTGGAAGGCTCCAGAAAGAAAAATGGCTCTTTCCTCAATAGGCCTACAGTCTCGTTGCTGACATATTGTTTCTGGTTTTCTGTACCCACATGCTGACACAGTGTTTTTGTTCTGAAGATTATGTATACACCAAAAATTACTTATGATCATGGAATGTTTATTCAAACGAGACCCTGTACAATACAGCCAGCTTCCAGGGGAGGTCAAACTAATCCAGTGTCTAAGCACTTTCAGAGTGTGCTGCAGAATTCTCCTCTTTGGTCTTGTGTACATGGGAAAGATTGTTTTGTTGTTGTTGTTGTTGTTTGTAATTATACAGCTGTAACTAAACCGAACAAATATGTCATGCTGCTTTGTTTAAAATGACTTACTTCCCTTGTGAATCATGGTGTCCACACAGCACTGCGCTTTTTCAAAATAAATGCACAGCATTTTGGACAGGTATCCCAGAGTGCAATATACTGTCACTAAGTGCAAGGCCTGATGGGTTATTTATTTCAGTGGATTGTAGGATACTTATTGGAACATAATGGAATTCTGGGGCTTGGGGTCAGACTCCCATGGGTCCTTCTACGATATCCCAACACTGGTCTGGTTTTTCACTAGCCAGTCATTTTCACATTATTTCATGGGCAAATAAATTTTCAAGCTGCTGTCAGGCAGCCTGGGGGAAGCACTGCTGAGCAGTAGAGATTCTGACCATTGTTAATACGAACAGGAGGCACCAGATGTTGTGGCAGTCATGCAGGCGAGTGGCTTTGGAGAACATGGAAGATCGCCATCGCCATAACCACCAAGAGGCCACATGGATACCGCTGGCAGAGGACACAGTTACTCCTGCATGACATTTTACTGAAGCAGCTTCCATGGAGCGCTGCTTCTGGGTCTGGCCAAGCAGCGCTGACTGGTGGGACAGGTTAGGGCTGCAGACCTGGGATGACCAGCAATGTCTGCAGAACTTCAGGATGTGAGCGGCTACTTTCCTGGAAATCTGCACAGAGCTCACACTGGAGCTGGAGCACCAGCTGGAGAGTCCCTTCCTCCTGCAGTGTGGAGAAGTGTGGGGTAATTGCCAGCTGGAAGCTGCTCACCCTTTATTGCTAATGCTCAGTAGCTAACCAGTTTTGTGCTGGTAAATCAGCTGTTGGGGCTGTTTTCATGGAGGTGAGTGCTGCTGTTGAGAGAATTGTTGTTGCCATATAAATAAAATAATAATATGGAGAGATACCTATCTCATAGAGCTGGAAGAGACCCTGAAAGGTCATTGAGTCTAGCCCCCTGCCTTCACTAGCAGGACCAAATACTGATTTTGCCCTAGATCCCTCTTGGTGGCCCCCTCAAGGATTGAACTCACAACCCTGGGTTTAGCAGGCCAATGCTCAAACCACTGAGCTATCCCTCCCCTCTGTTAGTGATAGGGTTGAATGTTTGGGATTATATAGGAACCATGGATGGGATCCACAAGTCTATTATTTGCCCTCCATTGCCCCCAGGCCCTGGCATTCATCAACAGAAATTGTAATTTCTTCATGTTCATGCAAGGCCTGGTGTACCTCCATGGCAGCTTCACTAACATTCCTGTGGGGTGGCATGGAAAGGGCTACGATGCCAGGCTCTTTAGAAACTCGCCCCTTTTTTATGCAATGAAAAATGGAACTTTAGCTTCCCCAAACCCACTCGAGACGTTAATGGGGTTGTGGTTCCAGTTGTTACTCTGGCAGACCCAACTTACCTCAGTCTTCCCTGGCTTAGGGGCCCTTTTACCGGACACTTGGAGACAGGAACTGTTTAACTGTCCGTAGAGTGGCTGTAGATTAACTGGGGAGCGTGGATTTGGAAGACAGAAAGGAAGGTGGCAGTGTCTCATGACAAATATGGAGGCTTCTCAGAGAGCTCTGGTTTGTGTTACAGGTGCTTGTGTTACACAACCGCTCTGACAGCAAGGGAGGGAGCCTCACTGAGGGGTGGGAGGCAGAGGTGGAGAGGAGGCCTCTATCAAATGTTCCAATGGCCAGAAGTGTTGTGTTTGTATTTTGAGAGCAGGATGTACGGGAGGCAAATCAATGCAATGTGATGAATGAAAGGAATGTAAATGAATGAAATGATTACAATGTAATGAATTGATTTTATTAAGAACAGGTGGTATTGGGGAGAGATGAATCTTATCTTAATGACAGTTTTCAACTGAGTGCAATTGTAAATAATTAAAAAAAAATTGCTGTGACACCTAACAAGACAGTGCAAACTCAAAACCGACTAAAATGGTGCAGAAATAGCCAAAGAGCAGAGCTAACATGTTTGTGCACAAAAGATCCATAGGTGGGATGGTAGCTGTTCACCTTGTCTTGCGGGGTGGGATGGCTTGGGAACGGTCTGTGTCCTACAGCTGTGTGACTGAAAGGAGGTTCTCAATGCCCTGTGTTCTCATCTGGCTGCAGGAGAGGACTATGTTGGAGTGTTACACATGAGCACAGTGCAACCACGTTCTCCAGGAAACTTGTCTGTGTTTGCATCATGTCCAACATCCTTCCCTGCAAGTCTCTTTCTGTGGCCAGTTGATCCATGTGCTCCTTTAACAGCTTCTTGGCAGGCTCTTTGTCCTCCTCTCTCTCTTTCTTGTCTTGCAGGATGAATGCTTCTCTCCATTCCTTTGGGATTTTTGCCTTCTGGTGGGACCCATTCATGAGGTGAGCAAACATCTCCTCCCTTGCCCTCTCTCCTCTGGAAGGTTGGCCAGGCACTTGGCTACTGATAACCTTCCTGTCCATGTTGGCCATGCCACGTCAGGTGCTAGGAGAACAGGGGAACCCGTAGCAATATTAGCCACCATGTTAACAATGCTAGAATGTTACTTCTCTCCAAATATGCTCCCTTTTGGAATTCCATTCCCTTGCACTCTTTTCCGCCTCGGGAGCACTTGGAGATAGTGAGGCATTTTGAGATATTGCCCCTTAAGTGGGGCTACCTGCACCATGGTGAAATAATACCCCTTAAATTACCCTTATACAATATTTTAGGGGGATGGGAGTGAGGGAGTGGGAGACTTTCCCAAGAGGCAGGTTATTGATTGCACCCCTGCAGGCCATCCCTGCACTGGAGGATATTACTCCGAGACAGAGAAGGGACCTGTTCAGAAAGGCAAAAAGACAATCGGGGAGATATGCAACATTGCTACTTGCCAAGATGGTGGCCCCTGAACTATTGCTGGAATGGAAGGGAAACACTACCAAGATGGGCAGCCCCTGGAAGGCAGAATCACCTTGTCAGGTACATGCCAAACTAGACCTTTTTCTGCCTAGAATTCTCATTTATAATGCCGGTTGATCAGTGCAAAGTGAGCTGCAAAATAAATGAATTGTGCAGCTGTGATGCATGTCCTGTAATGGGTTGAACAATGCAATACACTCCAACAAATAAATCCTTGGTACTTTTATAACCCTTGCAGCCACAATTGTCTTTTGAATCTAGGCAACATGAAATGCCCACAAGAACCTCTGTAACTTCAAGCGGCCAGTTGACTTCATTTAACTTTACATGTATGAAAATCTTAAGACCTAAAAAAAAGCTCAAGGCAGTGAACAATAGCGGTCTTATGTAGAACTGGAAGAGTAATTGATTTTTTGGTTCACTGGAAAGTAAAACAAACAAACAAATAAACAAAAAACCAAATCAATTCCATCCAAACTGAAAATGACGTTTTTCAGAATTTTCAACAAATGGAAAAAGGTAAATAAATAAATTTTAAAAAATGGGTTGAAAAAAAAGTTGTGTTTAGGTTCTAGGCATTTTTAACCTTTTAAAATTAAAATCAAAGGCGTGTGGAAGGCTCCGCACTGCTAGTAAAAAAAACAAAACAAAACCCTCTGAAACCTATGGAAGGAAGCCAGCCCCTTTCTCTTCCCAGATAATGACTACTGCTTGTGTGTTCCCCCTTGAAATGAAGAGAAGGTAATAAATCATATTTCTACCAGCAGGGAAAACAATTATAGTGCAATGCAACCTAAGTTTCATCTCAAATACTGCATCTGAACACTCACTGGAGATAGAAATTAGAAAGGGTCACTAGTTTGGCACATGGCCACAGTAAGGGCCTGATTCAAAGGTGGGTTTTTTGTTGTTTTTTTAAGTCAGTGTAGGTCTTTCCATTGACTTTAATGAGTTTTGGATCACATGGCAAAACTGCTGGGCAACTCCTATCTTCAGACTCTTGTTTCAGGAATGTTTTATCATATAAGCTGCAGGAGGAAAAATAAATACATTGATTTCTCCACCTACAAATAGACAGCCAGGAAAGTAGCTAGGTGGAGAGAAGTGGGAGCATGTTTTCTTCCACAGCAACTCATAATCTAACGCCTGGATTATTTTTAACATTATGTTTTTCTTATCATTGTGATTTCTGAGAGGAGCAGCCTGCGGGGGCTTTGACTACTGAAGTCCAGCAGATATCCAAAATGAGCAGCAGGAGTTCCTGCAGGGGAATGCTATTAATGACCTAACTGGCAGTCTACAGCCAGTTCCCCCGGGGGTGTGAGGGAAATAAAAGGGCAATGGGGAAGGAGGAGAGCAGGCAGGAGAGCTTCTCTGAGCTGCCTTCTCTCTAATAGAAGACTTATCGTTGTTTAGTTTGGACCCAGCCTAAGCAAGTTGTATTAACCTGAGTTCTGGCTGTAGTAAGCCTTGTTTTTCTATTTGGAATAAATCCCATAGTGCAGATTCCTGGTGTGAATAACGGCCATATAAACTGGCCCACTGGTGTTTGAAAAATAAAAAAATTGTTCCCTTTCACATATGGAGAGTTTTCTCCCGTTAGAGCCATACAGCTAAATTTAACAGAGACCTGCACCACACAATGACTTTTAAAAACAGTTGAAAAATACATATTTTAATTTAAGAAAATAAGAACGGCCGTATTGGGTCAGACCAATGGTCCATCTAGCCCAGAATCCTGTCCTCCAACAGAGGCCAGTGCCAGGTGCCCCAGAGGGAATGAACAGAACAGGGCAATTATGAAGTGATTCAACCCCTGTCATAAGGACCGGCTCTAGGCACCAGCAAAGCAAGCACGTGCTTGGGGCGGCACATTTCCAGGGGCAGCATTCTGCCATGTGGAGGGTTTGCATTCCCACCTGACCTGCTGCCGAGAGGCTTGCTTGGCTGAGGGAGGCAGGCGAGCAGCAGCGTGGGGGAGGGGGAGAGACCTGAGCTGCAGGGGGCAATTGGACGACCAGCCATCAGAGCCAGGTGACTGCTCTGGAGCAGGAGGAGCCCCTCCTTCACCCTGCTCCACGTGTGCAACCGCTGCTGTTCCTGTCCCCCCTCCCGCCCAGCCCTCCGTTCATCCCTGGAGTCGCCCCTGACCACTCCAGACTGGGAGCGTCCTCCTGTCTGCTCTGAAAGGGGGGAGCGCTGATTAATGGCGGGGTGTCCCCCTCACCCATGTACCCGATTTCCACTAAGCTGGGGTGATGGGACAGAGGGAATCTGTGTGTGCTACTGCCTCTCTGGGTCCGGAGTTGCTGGCAGCTGCTTGTGTCTGAACCAGACATAGCTTTATCTGAGCGGCCTTGTCTTCCTTGAGTGCTCCTTTAGCACCTCGATTGTCCAGTGCCCCCACTGATTGTTTGGCAGCAGGGCCGGCTCTGGCTTTTTTGCCGTCCCAGGCAAAAAAGCCTCCCACCGCCCCCCCCCCCCCCCGGGGGGAGGGCGGCGAGCCCCGCCGGGGCTCCGCTCTCCCCAGCGGCCAGAGGCAGTGCCGGGGGGAGGGCGGCGAGCCCGGCCGGGGCTCCGCGCTCCCCGGTGGCCAGAGGCAGCGCCGGGGGGAGGGCGGCGAGCCCGGCCGGGGCTCTGCTCTCGGGCCGGAGCGCCGCGCCGCCCCCCTCCAGGTGCCGCCCCAAGCACCAGCTTGGTGGGCTGGTGCCTGGAGCCGGCCCTGTTTGGCAGGCTTCCTGCTTCTGATGTACTTAAAAAAATTGCTTGCTGTTAGTTTTTGTGTATTTTGCTAGTTGCTCTTCAAATTCCTTTTTGGCCTGACTAATTACACTTTTTACACTTGACTTACCAGACTGTACGTCCCTTTCTATTTTCCTGGGTAGGATTTCCTCATACAACAATGGGATGCTCCTCCATCTGCTTTTTTATGGTCCTTTTTCAGGATTGATAGGGCCCCTTCAATATATTTGAAAAATAGTTTTCATATATCACTACTTTTTAAAAAGAATGTATTTTCCTATTTCACAAATGACTGTTCTACTAAACAGATGATCTACAGAATCTCTCCAGTGCTCCCTTCATATCATCCCACTACTTAAAACATACCTTTCTTCACCACCACTAAAACCGAAGACAAGATTGTCTCTACACACAAGTGAATAGGGAAGTAAGGGAACATAAAGATGCCACTGTTCTCCCCTATATAGGCTACTCACATCTGCCAAGAGCAGGCCTAATGGAGCTGCTACTCCCCACCCTCCATCCACACAAGTGTGAACAGGTTGGGATTGGAATGGA
Organism: Terrapene triunguis; assembly: GCF_002925995.2. Lineage (NCBI taxonomy): Eukaryota > Metazoa > Chordata > Testudines > Emydidae > Terrapene > Terrapene triunguis. The sequence continues at coordinate 38,399,449 of NW_020664372.1, forward strand.
AAGCGCCCTGGCTCCACCTGTACCTGCAACACGCCAGCCAGCATTGCTGAACCAGCAAGGAGGAAACAGTAATTGGCTACTGATATAGATTGTAGATTGTTACTCACCACACTGGAGTGAAGGTGGGAACAATGGAGGGTATTGTGTGCATCGGAAAGCCACAATTCATTCTCTGGTCTGCTCCTGGGGCAGCATAGCTGCCTGGTGGGAGGGATAGCTCAGTGGTTTGAGCATTGGCCTGCTAAACCTAGGCTTATAAATTCAATCCTTGAGGGGGCCACTTAGGGATCTGGGGCAAAAAATCAGTACTTGGTCCTGCTAGTGAAGGCAGGGGGCTGGACTCGATGACCTTTCAGTTCTATGAGATAATTATAGCTCCATATATTATTATGTTATGCATTACTCAGAACATATTGTACCCTTACAATCTAACTCTCAACGAGCCCATTTGGGGCCCAATCTTTCAGTCATTTCAGAGGCAGAGCTTGCTTTCTCACAAGAGATCTTTTAATTCTGAGCAATCTTCTAATATACACAATGTCAGTGGGGGGAAAAAATCAGCTGAGAGTAGGTAAAATGTGCCAGGTCTCTTTGTCCTGGAATAGTCCTGAAGTGTACGTAAAATCACCTAGATTTTGTTAATAGAAAGTCCAGGTTTTGCACTCTTTCTTCTCTTGCAAATGGCTTTTGTTCAAAGAATATAAAATGCTGGTTTGACTAATATCAGTGAGTATTAAGGAAACAGACACAATTATATTAAACAGCAACAAATGATCCAAGGAGTGCCTTTGGATGCCCATTTTAAAATAAACATTTATGGTTTGAATTCTTCAGCCGTCCGTGATAGGACAAGCAAAGTGCCATAATCCCAGGATTTGGCAGTTTGGATTATACTGGACATTCTGCCTTTCTAGTCTTACATTGCTATTTGGCTCATTATTCTCAGCTAATGCAATTATCTGTGCTCATATTTTCCACAAAGCCTAAAAGCTGCACTCGGACAGTTTAAAATGATAGTTTAATTAAATTATAGCCACTTGGCTTATTTCTAGTCCATGGATATTTTTAGATATTTGTCATTAATGTAGCCTTTGGGTTCCTCCCTTTTTTTAGTATTTTTTGGGGCTACCTTCAGATACTTGAAAGGGGCTAACATTTTAGAAAATGCCAACCCTCTGACAGGCACCTTTAATGTGTCTCAAAGTGGGCACCCAAAAATTGGGGCAACCAAAATCATTAGTCACTTTTGTAAATCTTGGCTTACACTCTTTAGGAGGAATGGAAATCCAAACATCCGTATACAATATAGGAGTGCAATAGTTATAAAGTAATATACCAACCTGCTTTAATCACTTGACTCCCTTGCTGCCATGCATGCTGTCTTCTAGTGCAAAGGGTTTAGTTTACATAGGCTTTTACTACAATCCAGTCTACAGTCCCATTTGCTTTTATTCCAAGCAACAGTGAAAGTCTTTAGCAAAGTAATAAATCCAAAATAACTTCTCTGACTGGAAATTCTCTTAAAGTTTTATTCTTTCTAGTTCATTGCTCTGGGTTCAGTATCTGTGTTCACGCTACAATTGCCATTTAGCAGCCCTTTCAATTAAATCACAGTAGTTCTGTATGACTGTAGTGTTCATCACGGGTTGCAGTTTTTCTAAATTTGGTACCAACAGCAGGCATGAACGTGTAACTTTCAGTGTCACTAGCCAATTTTTTATATAAGGAATGTAAAGATATAGCCTGGGACCCAGCACTGATCCCAGTGGCATTATCTTAACAGTTGGCATGTTTATTATAGTGTCATTTGGGATGCCCTTGGTTGTTTGATGCCTGCTTTCACTCCAGTGAGCTAGTTTGTCTTGTGTCAAGTGAGTCCACAAGTCAATCTGTGATTTGGAACCACAAGTTATGGGGGTTGGATGCAGGAATTACTGGATGGTGTTCTACAGCCTATGTTACACAGGAAGTCAGTCTAGATAATCACATTGTCTTCTGGCTGTAAAATCCATAAAACTATGAATGAAAGCCTGAGCAATCAGATCTGCTAGCTTTTCAAGATTTTTGGAAGTTAGGGAGGAAACTCTGGAAACCCTGTGTAGGCCAGAGTAACACTGGTGAGATGGTGCAGTTTGTTATCATTTCCCTTGACATGAGCAACAGGGTAAATGCTTGGAGGGAGACAATTTGGTTGGCTTCTCTGCTTAATTCTTAAACATGAGTGTCTTTTTTCTAAAGAGACCTTGATTATTGGCGGAGGCCAAAGCTGAGAGGAAGCAGATGGAGAAACTGAGTGGGAAAGCATCAGGCCTGCCTGTTTTCCTGTTACCAAGAAAATCCATCATAGCAACTTGAGGAAACCCTGGTAAAACACTGAAAATGGAAAGAGCACCTGAGCTAACTGACTGCTTCAGATGACCACTTACCAAGGCTCTTATTTTGGTCAAAGGGAGCAAGGTCCTATCAGAGATGATAGAAAATGATAACTTTCTGTGGGCTTTTGGAACCATCTGGTGGAAGTGAACGCAGAGCTACATCTCTTCTCTAGAACTCTGTAAGATGTTTTGACAAACCTATATCCCAACATCACTCTATTCAGTTTTAGTGGTGTTTAGAGTAACTGCTGTAGAACCACATTAAATTGCTCTAAGACCTCAAGGATTTTATCCTTATGAATTCCATATAACTTTTCTGTAAGGCAAAGGGATCTCTGCGCCTGGTTGCCCACCTGCCAGCTGCCATCGGCTCAGCATAGATCTGGCATTGTGCTATGCCAGGGAAGGAGTGCAGAAGCTGCTGCTTGTCCAGAGGGGAGACAGCATCAGATCTAGCCTCTGCTTTACATTCCTGTCTTCTCAAAGGGCACTGGAGGCAAAAGCTAGAGCTATCGAGCAGTGTCTCTTGGCAGCTAGAAAAACAGGGAGAACCTCATATCTCTACTTCAGAGGCTTCTCTACTGTTTCGTCTGCTGTGGATGGTCTGCACAGAGCCACATTTGCCTCTTCCCCGGAGCTGGGTCACGCTCAGCTCAGCCACAGCACAGAATTGGGGCTATGGAGTCCACAGTACTGAGGTGATTTTTTTTTTCCAGAAATGTACGGAATTTAAGTTTTCTTTCTGAAAAATGATCCTCTTCTGGTTGTGAATTTGACCTTTACAAGTTAAACCGAGGCATTGCCCTCTTGTTGAGAATGGAGCCAGACAGTGAAATAACAGCTCAGAGAGAGAACTTCTACTCTCTAGCATAACTGAAGTATTAAATGGTTATGTTCAAAAATTAAATGCCCTTGCAAATTTTCTGCATTTTTGTGGACAGTTGTTCCAGCGAGGTTAGGCAATTGCCCTTAGTTTTGGGTGTTCGCCATACCTGCTGTGCCTTGGAGATTTATTGATTTGAATGGATGTTTCATAGGATGTCTGCTAGGATGACACAGAAATGTTCCAGCATCACTGAGAGCTGTTAAACAGCTGCAAGAGATAACAAATTCTAGTTTGGGTTTGCGGGCCCATGCCAACTAGATTGAAAAGTGAGAGGTCTAAGGTGTTTTAGGGAGCTATAGTAAAAATGAGACAGATGGGGGGGCATTAGGCTAAGAAAAGAAGTGCAGATGTGATGAGGGAGTGTTTGTTAATAGCCAGATTAGAGACAATGATGGCAAGGCTAGGAAGAGATTGAGAGGAGTAGGTTGAGTATGTGACCCTGGAGTAGATGGGCGAGTTGACTGACTGCGAGACATCTAGAGTGTCCAGGATGGAAAGGAAGTTAGAGGAAAGGTGACTGCAGGGCTTATCGCTCTGGGTTGTTGAGAGCCCAGGGGACAGGATGTGATGAGAGGAGCACAGTGGTGATGGACCCTGAAAAACCTCAAAGAAAGAATTATTATTATAGGCTAAAGCAGCCTATAGATTAGTTTAAGTTGGATGTTGATGACTAATTGATGGTTTTGTGATGTACATAAATGGGAATTAGGATACGGCCACCACATTCATATGAATTTGTGACCTACTCGGAATCGGAATACAAGTCTCGAGTGAGAAAAAACCTAGTGCACCACCCTCCTCAAACATGGAGCTCCAGTTACTTTCTTTTTACATTGTGGGCTTGTCTACGTGAACATTTAGATCACAGCAGGCTGGGGAGTGAATCTATCCTGCACTAGCCTGTCACGCACTGTATCCATGTGGACCCTGCTGACATGCACTGACAGTTCATTATTGCACTTTGATCTACTCTGCCTTGAAGCAGAAGTAGACTAATGTGCACCAATAAACGGTTAGTGTGCATCAGCAGGGTCCACAAGCACACTTAGACCGTGGCAGGCTAGGACAGGGTAGATTCACACCCCAGTTTGCCATGAGCTAAATGTTTGTGTTGACAAGCCCCATAATATAGACTTAGAAGAGTGGAAAAACAAGCAATATGTTATCTTCCCAGCAATGTGAAAACCAGAAAGCTATTTGAATATTCTTAGCTGTGTGCTTTGCTTTCAGATAACAGGACAGAAGTAGCAGAGGGGTGTCAAAGTTATTTGTTCTAGATGCTACTTTTGTTATTGTTAATTATTATTATTTTCTATTATTCAGAACTGGAGCTCCTAGGAGCCATTGTGCTATATGTTGTGTTATAGCCATTGTGCTATATGTTGTGTTATAGCCATTGTGCTATATGTTGATGTTTTTCAACACTGAATAAGCTGAATAAATCCATCACGGTTCTTAAATGAAAGCTAGATCACAGACCTATTTAGAAACTACTAAATCTTTTTATTTTTACAAAAACCTTTCTAAGGAGTTATAAGCATGAAAATACATTTGTGGATTAACTGTCATATAAGAAGTGCAAGGAATAGTTTTCTTTCCAAAATACTAGAAATGAATGAGGTCTTATGGGCAGCATGACATTTTTGATGATATACACACCTCTGAACGCCAAAGATCAAAAATGTTGAGCCCTATTCAAAGAAAAACCTCGAAACAGCAAAAATGCCATAAAAATTAAAGACTCCTCTATTTTGTGTGTGAGAAAAGAAAAAAAGCTGGGATTTTTACAAAAAAGTTTGAGCGTCATCATAGTAACTTGTGGGAGCTGAAGTTTGTCATGCATTATGTCTCTTATTTACTGTCAAGGCTGAATCCCCACTCTGTCACTGAGTACAGAAGGTGGGGGCCCGCAAGGTGTGATGTTTAGATGCTGCATGAGGAGAGTTACAGAGTGTGCAGCTACAGCTTGGAAAAGAGACTTCCACTGTAAATAAAGTTCTGTTGAAGTTGTTAATACTTTGCTTGGTGGATACAACACAAGGATTCTAAAAATTAATACTGGCCTCTCCAGGCTTGTATTAAACTCCCAAGGTTACAGCTCTTCTCTGACCTTGGCTTGGTAAATGCTGCCACCCCCCAAATGCAAAAAAAACCCCTAGGACCCAGGAAGGAACACTTGGGAATTCCTCCCTGAGGGGTACTCTCAAGCCCTTTCACCCGCCCCACCCTCTCTAGGGAAGAGCAGAGAAAGAAAACAAAGGAAATTAGCTGTTTCCCCCAACTAAACAAACAGCATATGCACAAACCTCTTAGGACACCAAAAATCCAATCCAGTTCTTTAGAAAGGTAAATTTTATTAAAAATAAAAAAGAAAGAAAATACATTTGGAATTTAGGATTTTGCTAGATTTTAAAAGAGCAATTCCAAAAATTAAGCATCCAAAATAGTTTTCTTGGGGGTTCTGCTTAAAGGTTACAAGCAAACAAAAGTATCTGGGGTTAGCACAGAGGAGATCCACAAGCCTTAAAAAATAAACAGAAATAAACCTGATCGCGTCTAGCTAAACATTCTGATCTACTTATACATTTGGAGTTCAGATATGTAGTTCTAGGCATGATCTGATGATTTATGATCATACCTGGCTTAAAGCTACTTACAGCATTGCTGCTCTGTCCTTCCGGCCCAGAGAGAACAATGGAGAGACAAAGGGAAAGCTTTTTTCCCATTTTAAAAAGTTCTAGCCTTCCCATTGGCTCTTTTGGTCAGGTGCCCACTTCCTTTTCTTTACCTGGGGACTTTTTAACCCTTTACAGGTAAAGCAAGCAGCCACCAAGAGGGACTTTATAGCTAATTGGCTGGCTGGGTGTCCATAAAAGGGAGCTCCCCCCACACTTTATTTATTGCACTTACATATCTAATTTAGGCTCTCAAGTGAAATTCCACACATTGTGCTAACTGGACTAAAAGGGGCATGGCACTATGAGCACAGGCTGGACCACACTTCTAACAACACTGGAGCAAACCACTGCCAGGGATTGGGTTACCAGTTATGTGGTTGATTGTGTCTCCATGGGGAGCATATAAAACAAAATTGGACATAAAGGCAACAGTTGCTGCTTTCAAACATAACTTTTTAATATCCCCATGCTTGTTTCAAATCACTTACATGTGTTTGCAGCAAGCAAAACTGAACCACTGCATTTACATCCAGGCTATGGCAGCACGAAGGGAATACTGAGCTTAGAGATTTTATTGTTCTGTTTCATTCTGTGCGGAGATGATACTGTGCTTACACATTTTGTTGAAAAGTTTCGGTGAATATTTATGATAAGCTAAGTCATCATGACTCCCACCTGTGCTTTGTAGTTTCTAGTAAAGCATCATTTTGTGAAATATCTTTGAAGGTAATAAATGTCATATTAACTTTACAACTGAAGATTCTTATCGGATATGTCCCTAGGTAGGATAACAAATTCACTACAGTGCAATATTTGTAAATAGGATGATTATTGTCTAGGGCAGACAGAATTGCTAATACAAATCTGATAAAGTCACACAAATATTTTGCTGTGGTTAAGGTTGCCTAACACTTTCCATTATAAGACTCTGTTTTATAACAGCCAAAGTTTAACCATTTAGGGTAAAATTCTCTATATATTGCCTTAAGTGTGTATTGTGCTTTACATGTGTAAAGTAAGACAGCTCCCTGTCTGACTGAATTTGCAAACTAAGATAATTTGGTTTAGAAATTAGGAATTCCTGACTCTTAGTCCTATGCCCATCATACTGAGCTATGCATCCCTCAATTAAATTTACTAGCTGATAAATTGAATATTCTCTTAAGGAGTCCTAAAAGCAGAAAATTTCTGGTGTGTGCACACTCATGCTCACCAGCAGAATTAGCTACTGAAATATGTGCAAATTAATGTAAGCAGGCTGGTGTCTTGCAGCATAGGAGTGTAAATGGACCATTTGAATTAACTTCCCCTCTGTGTTTAGGATTCAGTCAGTTACCTGGATACTTTTGCTGTTGGAACCAGCAGATAATTATATCTAAGCATGTTGTTAAATGAAACCTGTTTAGATTAATCGGGATTTAGTCTGGTGGATTATGAGAATGGATTTAGATTTGGATTGAAGAAGTATTAGCATGATCCAAAAACAGCAACTACACCAGAACGAGCAAGCATTTTAGCCACCACAGTAAAGGCCAGGGCCAGGGGACAGTTGCTGAGCAGGGGCCTTTATAAGTTATGGCATTTGCTGGGCAGATAAATCTAGAAGTGAAGAAGAAATTATGTCTGCCCTTCCATCTTTGTTTATGTTCAGAAAATATTTGGCCCCTGGATTCTTGTGTACACAAACTCTGGAGCAGGACAGGGGAGCCTAAAGGAGTGACTCTGAAATCACAGACATTTATTGTTTCATAGAATGGTGCCTCACACTTTCCATGCAGCTCCTCTGTTCCACAGAACCCACTTGAAGTGGTGATGGGCTGTAGGGAAAGCAGCACCCGGAGGAGCAAAAAGGGAGCCTGAGCCAGACCCTTAGAGCCAATGTATAGGCCCAGGCCCTCAGTACAGATGGCCCTGAGAGCCATAGGCTTTGGAGACTGAATCCTGCCTGCCACAGGTTTACTCATAGGTAGGGTTGCCAACTTTCTAGTCGAACAAAACTGAACACCCTAGCCCCGCCCTTTCCCCCGAGGCCACTGCCCCGCCCCTTCCCTCGGTGGCTTGCTCTCCCCCACTGTCAATCACTTTCAGTGGGCTGGGACAGGGGGTTGGGGTGCGGGCTCTAATTGGGGGTGCGGGTTCTGGGATGGGGCCAGAAATGAGGAGTTCAGGGCTGCGGTAGGGGTCTCTGGGCTGGGGCAGGGAATTGGGGTGTGGGAGGGGGTGAGAGCTCCAGCTGGAGGTGTGGGCTCTGGAGTGGGGCTGGGAATGAGGAGTTTGGGGTGCAGGAGGGGGCTCCAGGTTGGGGGGTGGAGCCGAGGGATTCGGAATGCAGGAGGGTGCTCCGGGTTTGGGGAGGGACTTAGGGGTGGGGCAGGTGGTTGGGGCTCAAGGTTGGGGCATGGGCTTACCTTGTGCGGCTCCCAGTCAGTGGCGCAGAGGAGGGGGCTAAGGCAGACTGCCTGCCTGTCCTGGCACCATGCTGCGTGCACCCTGGAAACAGCCAACAGCTCCGGGTCCTAGGCGGGGAGGCCAGGAGGCTCCACGCGCCGCTCTCGCCCACAGGCACCGTCCCCCCCACTCCCATTGGCCGGGAACCAGCCAATGGGAGTGCAGAGCCAGTGCTTGGGGCGGGGGCAGCACATGGATCTCCATGCTCCCCCTCCCCTCCCGCCTAGGAGCCGGACCTGTGGTTGCTTCCGGGACACAGCGCGGAGCCAGGACAGGTAGGGACTTTTAACAGCCCGGTCAGCGGTGCTGAGCAGAGCCGCCAGGGTCTCTTTTCAACCGGGTGTTCTGGTCGAAAACCGGACACCTGGTCACCCTGCCCATAGATGGGAGTGAGCTGGCCTCACATAGATGCAGTTTTACTTAAATCAATATTTGTAACATAGGAAGAGGCCACGTGAAAATCAGGGGGTGTGGCAGTCAGTCTGTATTAACATTCTGACTCCAGTTGCAAGGAGCTGTTTGTGATGTTCTAATGCAGATTTTTTATCTGAAATTGAAATACTGATAGCAAAGCACTAGCGATATGATTACAAAAGATAAGAACAAACCAACAAGGGCCAACGCTGAGGGCTTTCTAACACATCTGAATCCCTAGTTTGTCTCAGAAAATTCTAATCCCATCTTTCTGGGGTACATATAACTGAATGAAAAGTGTTCAAAATATATTGATTACCAGTGAAATCTCCATAGCTTCCCTCTTCATGACTAGCTCTGCCATCAAGTCCCGAACAGTCCATATCGCATGTACACTGCCTATCTTTAAATCCGCAAAATTAGATTAAGGGCTCAGCAACATCACAATGCAGTTTTTAATCCCCTGTGCTACCTACTCTGAACACAAATGTCAGGACAGTGAGGTCAAATTCCCATGAATATCTTTCAGAAAAGCTCTTCCTTTGGGAAATGTAGTATCAATGCAGTTTAATGTGACTTTGTTTGTTAAAGCTGCTTATTTCAGATTTATGCCATGTTGTTGTAGCCCTGTCGGTCCCAGGATATTAGAGAGACAAGGTGGCTGCGTTAATATTTTTTATTGGACCAACTTCTGTTGGTGAGACAGACAAGCTTACGAGCTTACACAGAGCTGACCTTATTTCAGATTTACATTCTTCCTATATGCCTCAGCTCTATAGGCTTCCATGACTTCCACAAAACGAGGGCCAGAGCCTGCTTCTACTGAAGTCTGTGACAAAACGTCCAGTTCTCTTTAATAGATGCGCAGTAGGGCCTTGAGATTTAAAATGAGGTTAGACTGCACAGGTCCACTATTTGCAGCAGGGTTACTGTGCTTTAAGTGGCAATTTGTTTCTTTAGTTAAACAGCATAGAAATTCTAATACCAACACCTGCTGTTGCCTGGACACGTCCTCGATAGTTGACATGCATATTTGAGTTTGTTTTCCTGTAGTGCTTGCCTCCTAAAAATACACATTCAGATACATCTTCTACATCAGGGGTAGGCAACCTATGGCACACATGCCGAAGGTGGCACACGAGCTGATTTTCAGTGGCACTCACACTGCCCGGGTCCTGGCCACCAGTCCAGGGGGCTCTGCATTTTAATTTAATTTTAAATGAAGCTTCTTAAACATTTTAAAAACCTTTTTTACTTTACATCAGGGGCCGGCAACGTTCGGCACGCGGCTCGCCAGGGTAAGCACCCTGGCGGGCCGGGCCAGTTTTATTTACCTGCTGACGCGGCAGGTTCGGCCGATCGCGGCCCCCACTGGCCGTGGTTTGCCGTCCCGGGCCAATGGGGGCGGTGAGAAGCGGTGCGGGCGAGCGATGTACTGGCCGAACCTGCCGTGTCAGGAGGTAAATAAAACTGGCCCGGCCCGCCAGGGTGCTTACCCTGGCGAGCCGCGTGCCGAACGTTGCCAACCCCTGCTTTACATACAATAGTTTAGCTATATATTATAGACTTATAGAAAGAGACCTTCTAAAAACGTTAAAATGTATTACTGGCACGCGAAACCTTAAATTAGAGTGAATAAATGAAGACTCGGCACCCCACTTCTGAAAGGTTGCCGACCCCTGTTCTATATCATTAACGTGATCATTTTGCGCTCGAACTCGGGCAAAGTAGATCATGAGTCTGAGGCTTTGTCTACACTGGCACTTTACAGTGCTGCAACTTTCTTGCTCAGGGGTGTGAAAAAACACCCCCCCGGAGCACTGCAAGTTTCAGCGCTGTAAAGTGGCCGTGTAGACAAGTGGCTGGTAGCTACTCCCCTCGTGGAGGTGGGTTTTTTACAGCTATCTCCCAGCGCTGGTGCTGCGACTACACAGCCACGTTAAAGTGCTGCTGCGGCAGCGCTTTAACATTGTTCGTGAAGACGTGCTTTGAGTCGCCTCCTACTCCTATTCAGTGAAGTCACTCCATTTTTATCAGCATTAGTGAGAGGAGAATCAGGCCCAGAGCCTTGAGGTTATATAGGTGTTTTAGCACTCTGTCAAAAAAACCCTTTTTTCCTCCAGTATTCTCTAATGATTCATCATGGAATACCCCAAAATGAAGCAGAAGCAGTTTAAACCAGGGGTGCCAACCACAAAATTCTAGTTGGAAAAATACTTCGACAGGTTAGTAAAATATATTTTCCCCCAGTTATTACTAATAATCATGACAAAAGATGCATGATTTACATTTTTTACAGAGACTGGTACGTTTGTATTGCAATTTTACCATTGCACCTTAGGTCTTGTCTGTGCTATCAGATGAACTGGTTCAGGAGACCAAATTACAGCATGCTTGTCGCCAGCATGGTTCCATCTTGTAGTGTACATGGGACCTAAGTGTGCCCTTTAAATCACGCTAGAGCCTGGGAATTTAACGTGATTCAGGAGCATCATGAAAACACACTGAAAGATGAAACTGTGTTGGGGACAACCAGAGACAGAATGGATGAGGTAATATCTTTTATTGGCCAAGCTTCTGTTGGAGAGAGAGAGAGACAAGCTTTTGAGCTTACACAGAGCTCTTCTTCAGGTCTAATATCCTGGGCCCAACATGGCTATAACAACACTGCATACATGTTTCATCCAGCTTATTTTTATAGTGTAGCTGGGACCTTTGAATAACTAAAACAAAAAATTGGCTAATGTGAAAGGTTGAGGCTTTCCAGAGCTGTCCAAAAACATGTCCTAACTGCTGCATTCTTGATGCTTATACAGCTTTTCATAACTGTTTATTGTTCTGGGAAATGAGAAAGGACTGTTTACACAGTAGCTACAGTAACATGTGGCACAAGGCTGCTAACTCTGTGATGAAGAATGTTTTCATTAGGAAGCCATGGGATAGTTCTCCCATCCCTAATCTAAGTTTTCAGATCATGCTCCTTGTCATGATGCCTGAAAGTGGGGGATTTATATGGACAACTCCTAGGAAACAGAGCTGTGCGAAAGTTCCAGCAAACTTTATTCGTGTGACAATTTGCATTACTTGGCATGCTAGAGAATATTTTGTTTTGAGCTCTTGTGTTAGAATGAAACCCAAAATACCAAGCTCTGATTGGTTTGGGGTCAAAACCATACCGCCTAGCGTAGTTCCATCCAAACCTTAACTTGCCCCCTCTTGCTCAAAACTCAGTTTAGGTTCAACTTTTCAGAAAACCTGGCACGTGGTTTGTGATATTATCAAATCCCCAAACTGGTTTCTTTTGGGGGGATGTGTTACAGGGTGACTCCTCCTGAAGCAGCCTCTTGTGGCAGAACAGGTGCATCTACCTCATTTTCCCTCCTTCACAGTCCCCAGTAACTCCATGCAAGCTCTCTCGCCTCAGGAATTCCCCTCCTTTGGGCCAGTTTATTTCACTGACAAAAGCCCCAAATCAGACTCTATTTATCACACCCAGTGCCTGTAGTTCTGGAAGTCCCATGACAGCTAGTCCCTTGATGCCCACATGCCACATGCTGGTGTCTCGTGCCACATCTGGGCTCCTCTTTGGTCTCCTTCTGCCAGGACAGCCACCCCAACCCCAAGTGAAACCCTGCTCTTCCCAGCTGGAACCTCTGCTGATAGTGCCTCCTTCCCAGGAGACCATCCATTAACCTCCTGTTCCATTAACCTTTTGTCTCAGGTGGGCCAACAGGCAGTCCTTTCCACTGGTCCCTGGCTCCACCTGGCTCCAGCATGGAGACATCAGCAGGCAAGCCCTTCACTGCTCCCTCTGTCTTCAACCCTCTGCTTTGGCTTCAAAGTCAGCAGGCGACTCGCTCTGCTGCCTTCTGCCCTCACCAGCTATCAGGCCCTGGATCTCTGGCTTGGGGAGGTCAGCAGGCAATCCCTCTTATTGTTCTCCTGCCTTCCCCCACACTTACAGCTTCCTTCAGGACTGCCTACTGTCTTCTGGTCTCTGGCAGCTCTCACATGCTGATCTCTCCCCACAATGGCTCAATGGCTTTTAAGACCAATTGGGGTCAGTTTACTAGTCTAGGACACTGACCTCTTCCCTCTTAAAGGGCCAGTGTCATCCTGTGACTGGAAGTTATGGTGAGATTTCAAAATCGGGCTTAATATGGGAAGCTAACTTCAACTTTGGTCTCAAAATGTAGTTGTAAATGGGGAATCGTCATCGAGTGGGTGCATTTCCAGTGGGGTTCCACAGGAATGGGTTCTTGGCCCTATGCTATTTAACATTATTACCAATGATCTGAAGAAAACATAAAATCGTCACTGATAAAATTTGCAGATGACACAAAAATTGGGAGAGTGGTAAATCACGACGAGAACAGATCACTGATTCAGAACAATTTGGATCACTTGATAAACAGGGCGCAAGCAAACAATATGTGTTTTAATACGGCTAAATGTAAACATATTTAACTAAGAACCAAGAATGTAGGCCATACTTACAGGATGAGGGACTCTATCCTGGGAAGCCGTGACTTTGAAAAAGATTTGCGGAGGTGGATAATCAGCTGAACAGGAGCTGCCAGTGTGACTCTGTGGCCAAAAGAGCTAATGTGATCCTGGGATGCATAAACAGGACAATCTTGAGTAGGAGTAGAGAGGTTATTTTACTTCTGTATTTGGCAACTGCTGCTTGAATGTTGTGCCCAGTTCTGGTGCCCACAACTCAAGAAGGATGTTGATTAATTGGAAGGGGTTAAGGGACGAGCCACAAGAATGATTAAAGGATTAGAAAACATATGATAGACTCAAGGAGCTCCATCTATTTAGCTTAACAAAGAGAAGGTTAAGGGGTGACTTGATTATAGTCTATAAGTACCTACATGGGGAACAAATATTGAATAATGTGCTTTTTAATTTAGCAGAGAAAGGTATAACATGATCCAATGGCTGGAAGTTGAAGCTAGACAAATTCAGACTAGAACTGAGGCATACATTTTTAATGGTGAGAGTAATTAATCTTCGGAACAATTTACTAAGGGTTGTGGTAGATTTTCCATCACTGATCATTTTTAAATCAAGATCGGATGTATTTTTCCTAAAAGCTCTGCATTAGACTAGACTAGATGATCACAATGACCCCTTCTGGCCTTGGAATCTATGAACTCTGGGGCAACTGTCCTATCATCACAGTGATGTAGGTATATTGCATTGGCAACGGGATGGGCTATAGTGCCCAGCCTGCCCTGAGAACTGCATGGGCAGATCCCGGCACCTGTACACAGCCCCTACTGAAGTCAACGAGGCTCTGAACAGGCTCAGGGCTTTGCCCACATAGTTCTCAGCACATGACTGAGGCCTATCTAATGGTTTCCATCTCTAATCTCTGTGATTATACAATAGGTCTTTAGTTCCCTAAATGCATGATATTTCTTTAAACTGCTGTAACAACTTCATTAGAAAGGAAGGATAATCCAGTGGTTAGGGAGCTAGCTGGGATTTGGTTCAGTTCAATTCAATTCTGGCACAGACTTACTTTGTGACCTTGAGCAAGTCACTTAAGGCTTGTTTATACAGAGAGTTGTTAGTACCTGGCAAGCTAAGATATAAATCTACAGTGCACTGTGTACTAGCCTGCTGCATACTAACTGTCCATGTCGATCCGAATTCCTGATCGTAGTGTGCTTAGAGCTGCTGTGCACTATGGACTTTTAGTGCATGATAGTAGGGGCCACACAGCCAGTTAGTTCACAGCAGGCTAGTGCGCTGTACATTTACACCCCAGCTGCTGCATACTAACTCACCTGCATGCTAACTGCATACTAACTTGATCTCCGTTTCCCATTTGTAAAGTGGGGCGTATAGCAGTTTCCTAGCTACAGAGGTGTTATGAAGGTAAATCTATTATAGACTGTGAGGTGCTCAGATTCTATGGCAGTGGGGCCATATACCTTAGCTAGATTACTTAAAGGAACTGAGATTCTGTTATATACATAGACCAATAGAAACTTGCTATATGTCTTTAATAAGCCTTAAGATCTCATGTGATAAATAAAAACTGACTTGAAAATTAGGCTTTTTTATTGTTCGGATATTTATAATAAAATACTAATAGTTAAGTAGTGTAACATCCTGAGGATCTCAAAGCACTTTACACAGATGGGTAAGTATATATAAAGCTCAGCTGTCCCCAAATTAAACAGAACAAAGGGATGGGGGTTGCTAAGAGCAAGGCAGTTCCTTTCCATTACAGGTCTTGTGCTACTGTAATTACGCTGCCTTAAAAGGCTGGCTGCACTGAGGTGTTGTGGTTCTTATCTCCTGTAGATGGCTGGTCCTTTGGAGATAGGGTATTTATAGCTCATCTAGCTAACAAATGCCTGACTGTCTAATTACTAAATACATAGTTTGAGTAATCCAATGCAGCAATAAGCCGCTGCACTAGTTCCTGTACTCTCATTCTCAGACTAGACAGCAGAAGCATCACCAGGTTGCAGCAAGGTAAGAGCAAATAACAGTTTGTTTACCGTCCTTCCTCCTCGCCCCCAGAGGGGAAGTAGATTGTCAGCATTCTATGTATAGATTGTGAGCTAGATGCTTCCCTCTGGCAGGGAGTGGATATTAAGTAGCTTGTTTATTTCTTGCTGTCTAACAATGTACATGTACCATTTTCATTTCTCTGAATTGTCAGCCTGCTGGTGGGAGCCAGGTGCTAAATAACCGCTGCTCTTTACATTTCAGCACTGATAATATAGTGTCATGTTTTCATGTTGTGAAAGACTACACCCATCTGTAAGTATAGCCACTTTCCTGCACTGGAATAGGAAATTGAATGACTTTAGGCAGAAAGCTCTTGATACATTTTTCTCTGTCAGCATCTTCTCCTTTACTGATGAATATTTGGAAACTGGATACAAAATCCAAAGAAGGACCATATTGCTGTTCAGCTTTTTCTCCTTGACACCATTTCCTAATGGCCTGGGGCAAATGACAGATGATGCTGATTACATGTTTAAACAATTACTTATGGATTATGGCAACTGTGCAAAAGAAGAAATTGAAAAACACTGCTGTGTTACTTAGTATCAAGCAGGAATTCTTCATAACTAACGAGTGAAATAGCATTAGCAATACCTGCCAAACATCAGTCATCAGTTTAATGTTACATTCAATTATCTTTATCCTGATCTCATGAGAGTGCTAATTTTCAAGTGAAGTCTATACAAGGAAACCTCTTTGGAAAAATAAGATTGTTTGCATAGGTGTATAGTAGATTGTGTGTATTTTCATTTACATACTCACAGTTTTATATAGAATAATGCTTTTATTGAGAGGACCTTTCAACCAAGGATCTCAAAGTGCTTTACATGGAAAGTAAGAATTATTATCCGGACTGTACATCTAGGGATAAAAGCCAACATTTACAAGTTTTGTGCCCCAAGGTTATTTACCATACTATTATTGAGGGACTGAAATTAATGTAGGCTGATTTTCAACGTTCCAAGCATCCACAGCTCCCAGGTATTTCATCAGCATTGTAAACTCTCAGCACTTCTGGAGATCAGGCCACTTAGGACATGATCCAAAGCCCACAGAAGTCCATAGGAATATTTCAGTTGACTTCCTGTGTGTTTTTTCCAACAAAAAGTAAATCAACATAATCCTACAGTAAACATCCCAGTAACCAAGTTACAATACAGTATTCATACTAAAGAACAGCTCCACTTCCTTCCATCACATTAGTGTCTTGCCCTGATCTTCAAATTCCCAGTTCCTGGTTCTAACCTCTAGGCAGAAACAGAGAGAAATAAAACAATCATTCTTGCCAGGCAATTATTGTTAATATGTCATCAGCTTTGCATACTGACACTTCTTTGGGATTTTTATTTGCCCTTAACAAGCAAGAAGTGCAAGGATCCACAATGAAGAATTGGAAGTTTAATTTTACAGATGCTTTCTATAAGTGTCTGGCCCAAAGATGAATTTACATTTTATGTTACTTTGAAAAAAAATGCTAGTGTGATGCAGGGATATTTTAAAAGGGAATTTAGTGCTTTTCATTGCATTTGATTTTAAACATGAAATTTGTATATACAGAGAGAGAAAAAGAGAAACCAAAAATTAATCCATTTTAAAAGCAGCCTTAACAATAATTCTTTGTTAATAACTAGCATTTGAAAAATATGACTAATGGATGAATAACTTTGTTTTTCCCTTCCAAATATCCAACTAATCAGAACAAGGCAAACCTTTGACAGCAGCTGGCAAGAGGTGTGGTGAGAGTAAATCCATTAAAACAGTTGTTCAATATAGAAACTCAAAAGGGCTGTTTTATAAGAAAAACAATTAAACAGAGCCATAGTTTGGGTGAAATCCTGGTCCCATTGAAATCATTGGGAATTTTGCCTAAATCTCCCATTGATTTCACTGAGTTCAGGATTTCACCCTTTTCCTTTTATTTTAAATGGCACTGAGCTTGCATAGGTGTGAAACAGTACAAAATGTTCATATTTTTCTCTCCTGTTCTTTCTTCTTTGTAGCTAAATGAAAAAAGTCTAATCAGACCATAGGAAGTTAGTAGTATCTGAACTGCCTCAGACAGTTGTTTTTACATTAGATGAATTATTACTGGCTGTAATATTTTATCTTTAGCTTTGTATCCTGGTGAGTTCAGTTTGATGATAAATCTAGGGTGATTTCAACAATGTCAGTTCATCATGCAAGACTGATTAGTTTTAGGAAGTTTGGCTGCATATTATACATAGTCCCTACTTTTAAAAAGAAGTTGTGTGACCAACTTTACATATTTTCTATAGACTATTTCTCTACACAAACATGGAAGGAACAAAAGTTAAACAATATATATTTTAAAGGGATACTGTGAATTTTAAAAAAATAATTAAAAATACAAACCACACTTCTGTTGGAAATTGATTGGCTGATTACAGTTACAATTATTACCTAAGATTACTAAAACTGAAAGTGATTAGACGAAAAAGTATTTTTCCTCTATTTTTCAGTTTGTTTACTTTATGCCTTTGACAGCATTTTAAGTGTAATCAATTTTACATATTTCTCCTTATGGTCAGTTTTCCCTGTTCCCTGTGTTGCTCTTTCAGATGGCAATAGGGGAGAGTAAATGATTTTTTAAAAATAGGAAAATATGATTTTCCAAACCACATTGTCATGTGCATACAAGGGGGGCAGAGGTAAAGTCTGAAACTACTTCTAACATTAAAAATATCTATACACACACATATATACCAGGAGTTCAGGTTAGAACTTTCCCTTTAAGACTGATACTGAATTCTAACTACTGAATTTTAACTTTTTTTTTTTATTTAAATTTGCACACCTTCCCTTGTAGGAAGCTAGGATTTCAGTGTACGTAGATGGCATGCTTCTGATTGGCAGTTTGCAGCTAACAAAGCAAAGTCAAACTCCTCCACAGGACTGTAGCAAAAATCAGATGTATCTCATTTGGGTTCCTACATTATTAATGGATAAGGCTACAATTCTGGCATGGAAATTTTTAGTAAATTTCATATCAAAGGTGCAGGAAAAAATAGATACGTCACAGAAAGGTCACCAAATATTTCCCACCTTGCTTGCACTTGTTGACATTTTTTCACCGCAGTTTCACTCCAGTGGCCAGAAGGTGCTGAAAGGTAGGTAGGTAGGTAGGTAGGGGTGTGTGTGTCAGGAGCGGCACCAGGGTTTTTGGCGCCCTAGGCAGGGGTCCTTCTGCGCTCCCGGTCATCGTCGGCAATTCTGCGGCGGGGGGGTCCTTCTGCGCTCCCGGTCTTCGGGGCACTTCGGTGGCAGGTCCCAGAGCGAGTGAAGGACCCACTGCAGAATTGCCGCCGAAGACATGGAGCACGGAAGGCCCCCCCCCGCCGCTGAATTGCCGCCCCCCCAAATCCTGGTGCCCTAGGCGACCGCCTAGGTTGCCTAAATGGAAGCGCCGGCCCTGGTGTGTGTGTGTTGTGGGCCTGAGCCTGGCTCCCCGCTCCGGGCATTGCAACCTGGCACATATGGTCACAGCATCACTTAGGTCTGGCCTATCTGCTCCCTGTTGATGGAGGGGCAGATGGGCCAAACCTGTGTGGCACTGCAAGCCTGTATGCCAGGTGGCAAATCCACTTGGTTTCACAGACTTTATTCAATTCGTGATCTCCATGACCTGGGTGACAAAATCGTAGCCCTACTAATGAATATCACCACCCCGTAACCCATTATTCTGCCATTTATCACATTTATCTAACCCTGAGCACTTTAACTCCAGAAGTACAAAGGACATTATCACAATGAAGTCCTATCTATCTGTTTCCACCGGTGCTGTGGCAAGATGGGGAAATGAAGGGGCATGAGACTCACCTTCTGAAATAACTGTTAACTCCAGGAGCTGAGAAGGGTTTGGAGGCTGCGTAGGGCCCAATAGGGGACAACAGGAAAGCCCTAGTGAAGTTCTGTTGTCTGGCACTAATGGTGCAGAACAAAGTTTTAGAGAGAAAGGCAGCAGCAAACAGCCGCAGGGAGGGGCCACTGAGGGTAAGAGGGAGGGGCATGACTCAAACGGTGTGTGTGGGGTGAACCTTTAAATTGCACCCCCCAATCAGCAAGTATCAGTCGTCTCTGCCTGTAAGATAGAGAAGTATTGTTATCACCATTTTACAAATAGGGAACGGAGAGAGACTATGTGATTTGCCCAAGGTCACACAGGTCGACTGTAGCAGAGCAGGGAATTAAACCCAGCTCTTCTATGTCCCAGGCTAGTACCCTAGTCACTCCTCCATCCTTCTCCTTTTGTGAACCAGGAGGCTTTCCTGAATCCTGAGGACGAGGACAGCAAGTGTCATCTCAAGGAACATATTGCAAAACTGATGCAATATGGAGTCCTTGTAATAACACAGATGTGACCCACTTCCCTCTCATTGTTTCCTTTTGTCTTCTTTGTATTGTGATTATTCTGTTTCTGTGCGAGGTGAACTGGGCCTTCCTTATTGCTCTAACTCTTCAAGGCAGGTTCCAATCTGCAGGTCAGGGTCTGGGAGTGCAGAAATGAGCAGCTTGTGTCAAAAGAAGGCGGTGTTGGTGGGAGAAACACTTAGTAATGAATTCTTCCTTCTCAGCTGGAGGAAGATTGTTGCTGCAATAGGAAGCAATACTCTGCAGAAACAATTACCCCTTATACATGAAAAGGAAGTGAAACACAGAGAAAAGATTCAAGAGAGAGGGTGCCTGAGGCAGGCTTCTCTGTTACATGTAGGGCCCTGTTAGTAATAATAATAATAATATATGGAGATATCCTATCTCATAGAACTGGAAGGGACCCTGAAAGATCATTGAGTCCAGCCTACTGCCTTCACTAGCAGGACCAAGTACTGATTTTGCCCCAGATCCCTAAGTGGTACCCTCAAGGATTGAACTCACAACCCTGGATTTAACAGACCAATGCGCAAACCTCTGAGCTATCCCTCCCCCACTTTGTCCGTGTTTGAAGGTCTTGGTGACTCAAGAGCTTGGCAATGGAATACAAAGCCCCTAACCTCTAAATCACCTCAGGTTTGTATCCAGCCCAGTGACTGAAAGCTGTATCTGATGACCAACTACACGTGACATGAGTTGGTCAACTCAGTTCATTTCCTACTGGGCTGGTGTCCATCTCATGACAACCACCATCAAACACTGGCAACCTTATTGGCCATCTCACCAGAGGCAAAGGACTAAATGGGCAGACAGCCTGGACTACTTTATCCTGCTACAGGTGACCCCTCCAGTTCAGGGAGGTACCTGCACCTGTTCTTTGGGGGAAAACGGTGGTAGCCGTCTTTGGGGTTGGCAGTCTAGCACTACATTTTCTTTGTTTTATGCACTATGTGATTCAGTAGAAATTTACATCAGGGTGTTCTTCATAATTTCCCTTTTCCAAAAACCAAAAAGTCATAAAACAATATTTATGCACTAATCACCAGCCAGATTCATTATTTAAACAGAAATAATTTTAAAATTAGCCAAATGGAAAATAACATTTTAAACTAGCAAATGTAAATATATATAAAATGTTATTTTCCATTTGGCGAATTTTAAAATAGAATAGATATAGACAATCTCCTCATAAGAACAGACACATTTATTTTAAACTTGTAAGAGCAATGTACTTTTGGGCCAAGACTTCTAGAATAAGTTTCAGGCCTCTGCACGTTTATGCCAAGTTATATATTTTTGCACAAATGAATTTGTGATGGAAGTGTTGATAGGTTTTCTAAACAGACAATTTGAATGGGATTTTGCCTGATCATTGGTGCTATGATGGCTTGATGCCATGAACTGGAACTACAATACATTTTTACTGAACCGCTTTTCAAACATATCAAAGAGGCTCCAGTGACAATGGCTGTTGACCACCTGGAACATAGGATTCTGTCATTTTACACTTTTTTTTCCAACTTCCTTTCTTTGTTTGTTAAAGTAGTAATGATTTTTTTTTAAATTAACATTAAAAAGAAGCCATTTTCCTGCTAAAGGTAGGATGTGGTTTCTGATCTTTTAAAACATTTTGCCATCAGCTTTGTCCTCACAAGACACCTCTGTTCCTTTGCATTCCCGCGCTCAGTCTTAACTCTTCCCCACTGCACCCAGGCTGAAAATCCAGTTCTCTTCCGAAAAGAGACTGCAAAAGTGGCCTAGCAGAGTTCCACATTTATCACTTCTCAGTGATTTCTATACTAAGCATGCTCAGTTTACATAGATAATGATGGATTTACTGTCAGCCTTGCAAGGTCAACCTGGGATCTGAATGTCAAGCTGCTTTTTTTCTAGCTCAGGGATCACCACTAGGAATAGAATATTTCTTCAATTATTTGTGCAACCGTGTTTCATCAGATTCTGCCCTCCAGGGCCGGCTCCAGGCACCCAAGCTGGTGCTTGGGGCGGCACCTGGAGGGGGGCGGC
>NW_020664372.1:38421297-38432428 GCF_002925995.2 Terrapene triunguis
GGGGGGGGGGCGGGCCCCCCCCCTGGGCCCCCCCCCCCCCCCCCGGGGGCCCCCCCCCCCCCCCCCCCGGCTCCTAGGGCGGCAAAAAAGCCAGAGCCGGCCCTGCTGCCCTCAATCTTCTACAGGGTTATAAATGTGTAATGAGAGCAGACTTTGTCTCTGCAGATAGTTAACAAAGTTCTAAGTCTGGTAACAAGGTATTCAAAGGAAAAAAAACCCAGCCAAAATGATATTCTAACATCAGAGACCTTAAAAAGAACAGGAGTACTTGTGGCACCTTAGAGACTAACAAATTTATTAGAGCATAAGCTTTCGTGGGCTACAGCCCACTTCTTCGGATGCATATCAGAGACCCTGGGGTTCCTAACTGGGACACATCCCGAGGCCCTCCATTTTTACCCCTCCTCTCCCCCCAGGCTTTTCTGGCACCCCTGTTGCCAGGTATCCAGTTTTAGACTGGAAACTCCAGTAGAAAATGGGACCTGGGTGTCCGGTTAGCAGTGCTGACTGGAAACTAAAAGTCCAGTTATAGGAGTAACCACATTACCCTCCGCTCCTCCCACTCCCAACACCCACCCCAGAGGGCTGGAAGAGAACCTGTCCTGCTGCTGCTGGATGTCATGGAGTGTGGGGGAGTCAGGGTCCTGCACCCCCCACTTCCTGCGATTCACCGTGACTCTCAGCCAGCCAGTAGAACAGAAGGTTTATTAGACGACAGGAACACAGTCAAAGCAGAGCTTGTAGGTATGGAAAACAGGACCCCTCAGTCAGGTCTGTCTTGTGGGGTAGGGAGCCCAGACGCCAGTGCTGGGCCTCCCTCCGTTTAAAAAACACACCAGAGAGGCAGTGGAAGGCAAGAGTGAAACTTCCCTGTCACTAATTCTGAGTAGTGCAGGTCTGTCTACTCAGAACCCTCCCCATCTGCTCTCAGCGTAATGCAGCAAGGAATAATTTACAGTTCTTAAGTCATTTATATATTTATATAGAAATATATACAGAAACATATAAAATATAAATCCTGTGGAATGGGAGGCTACCAGAGAAGCAAACGTATAACTATGTACTGAAAGGTATTGTCCAGCTGCAATCATCTTAGGCTGATTTAGTCTCTTCCTTTACCCCTTTGGGTTCTGTTTTCTCCTCTTTGGCTTTTTCCTCTTCTTTCTCATCTTTCTTCTCCTCCTCCTCCTTATCATCTTCTGCTTTTACGCGCTTGGACTCCGTTTCCCCAGCCAACTCCAAACTGCAACCCCCTCTAGTCCCTTCTTTGTCCTTTGTCTCTTTCCCAGGAGGCCACCTGATCTCTTTGTTCTCCAACACCTTCAGTTGGCACTTTGCAGGGGAGGGGCCCAGGCCATCAGTTGCCAGGAGACAGTGTGTCAGCCATTCTCTGTGCAGACAGCATCACACCTGCCCTCTAGGGCTCTGCAACAATCACACAGCCTTATCCCACCACCTAGATACTTAAGAAATGTATAGGGGAAACTGAGGCACCCACACAGTATTCAGAGAAAACATTACGAACATTCCCACTTTGTCACACTGGAGGAGGGGCAGCTCAGTGCAGAGAGAGACGAAGAAAATGGGCTAGAACCAGGGAGAAGGTAGGTGTAGAAATGTGTTGCTCCCAAATCACAGTCCACAAGAATGGCAAACTGTTCCCTTGGCAACGAGGCAAAAGTAACCTTGTCCCAGTGTCTGTATTTGGGAAACTTATTGGCAACCTAACATCACCCTTGCAGCTGGTGTTCACACGCTCAAGAAATGGGTTTGCTATCTTATGTAATTGTACACTGCATGTCTTCTTCATGCGCAAAATTTGTACCAATAAAAAGTGTTGTAAACAAAGCAAGTATTATAATAAAAACCCCAAAAAAGGTTTTTTCCGGGGAGGCTTTTGGCTTAAGGCTTTAAAAGCTAGTACCACAGACCTGGCGTTCTGTTTCCTTTCTCGTCACCACAGGTAGGTACCTGCTCTATGTGGGCAGGGGTGGGGGAGGATCCTGCTGCGCTTGCAGTTTACCCCTGGCCCCTCCCTTGCTCCAGGGACCAACCCTAGCTCCCGCCCCACTGTGCTTTTGCCCCCGGCCCCTTTTTACAATCATTCCCCGGGGGGCCCACAAATAGGTTTGGAGCCAGGCCCACAAAAAGTTAATCCGGCCCTGGTCACAACAAATACACCTTTAACCTTTTGTATTAATGTCATTTGTCTATTATTGTCTCTTATCTATTTAAATTGTAAGCTTTCTGGGCAAGGACCTTCTTCCTGTGTGTTTTTGCAGCACCCAGCACAGTGTGCACCCACTCTTGAAAGAGGTTCTTCATGCGCTTCCACAATGAAAATAAGTGTGTGCTTATAACAAAAATTATTGAGGTAGGAAATTGTGACTTTTCTTCTTGGACTAATGGCAATACTCCTGTGACTAACATTTTATCACAGTCAAAAGTTTTATTCGCTGTGTTCTTTCCTTTTTGTTTCTTACTGACGACATCTGCCTAGAAACATGTATTTTCTCAACCTAATTTTGTTGCACTCATTTTTCCATAAGGCCTTGGGTATATAAATATTTTCACCATTCTCTTGTCTCCTTCCCACCTTTGTTACAGTCACATGGGGTGTTTTGTCCTCAGTGGAGTAACAGCACAAGCAGATACAGACAGACAAACACACACATGCACCTTACACTTACTATTTGCTGTACCAAGAAGTCCTTCCAACCTGAATAAAATCCTGAATGTTGGTTCTGAATATGAAAAATAAATTTGAGCATAAATCTTTTCAGTTATTAACCATCAGCTTCAAATGCCTTTATTTAATATTTTGAAAACAAGTGGTGGGATAAGATTGGTGATGGATTAGCTGTTTGAAGAAGAGAAGAGAGTACTGCTATACTGACAAATATCTATGTATTAATTACAAGAAAGCCACATTCTAAAAATAGAATGGAACCTGAACCTAGTACACCATCATTCTAAAATATAACAGCTTAGACTATTGTATAGAACAGAAAATGAATGAAAACCAAAATAGGACAGACTAGTCATAATATTATAGGTGGGGTTTTTAAGAACATCTAGAGAAGTTGTGCGCCCAACTCCCCTTCACTTTTAATAGCAGTTGAGTGCCTGGCTCCCTTTCGTCCCACCCCAGGCCTGAATACTTCACACAATTACATTTTCTACCATTTCAGTAATAATTACAAAAGTGACATTCTTTGGCATCAGAGTCTCCTCAGCTTTCAAGGCAGATCATGTTATTTACTGTAAAGCTCTCTGCTTCATCAAACTTCATTTTTATGTTAAAACAAAGCCATTCCCATGAAGTTCAAAACACACATAGGCAGCCTGTTTATGGAAAACATTATAGGAAGAAATGCATGATGTGTGTATAGTAATTTTAAGATGCATTTTTTCATTTATAATTGAGTGGACTTGTTGTGGGTTAATGTTATGTATCTGTGGCCCAGAGATCAAAATCAACATCAGCAACAAACTAATGTATTTAATCCTATTATTTCAAAGGGACTGGACATTTATAGAGTTCAAAAAGAACATGGGGCTAGAAGGATCAATGGTAAGGCTGCTACTTCAAAGTGCATGGCTTGAGTTAATATTTTTAATCATAACATATGTCTGAGACTCAGTCTCTGAGCCTCTCGTGCTATATGTGGAATAGACAAACCATGTCACTGGGCAGAAATAAATTACCACCACACAAAAGAACCTTTATATAAAACAGGAAGCCCCCAACTATCTTCAGGTTCAGGGAGATAGAGTAGTACTTCTTAAACCGTGTCTTCAAAAATAGTAGCATCCAGAGAGGAAAACTGGGACATGATTCTGCAGTCCTTATAGAGGAAAAACTCCCCCTTTGAACTCAGTGCAAGTTTTGCTGTACTTTTGACTGTAATATTATGACCTGTGGTTCTCTTTCCTTAGTTTCTTTTGCCATTTTAGCTTTACAGTTATGTTTCTGATAATGTCTTTCTAGTTTCCTTGTTTTCACTCAGTGTTTCCTTCACTTATTTTATAGTTCTTCACCCTCTGACTCATTCTATAGTTTTTCTTTCTACTTTTTCCCTTCAGTTTTTCTTTCTGTGCAGTTCTATTTCTGCCAAGAATCTGAACCAGAGCTGAAGTGAACATTATACATTTCCAAACCTGAGTAAGAGATTGAATGTACAATTACTGTGAAATTCTGCTCTGGAACCCACTCCATAGAACTCTTGTTCAGCTCTCTTAGCCATTGTTCAGCTCTCTTGTGGCACAACCGGCATAACTAGTGTTAAATACTCTCTCAACCTGGAAAACTTTCACTGATATCAATGGGTGTTTGACAGATGAATCAAGTACAGAATATGCAATAGAGATCTGGAGTGCAGATACAAGATCCACAGAGCAGGTTAGAGATAAAATTGTACCTGCTAAATGTAGCCTAACCAACATAGAGAAATCTGGGGGAGGATTTCAAAATAAAATCTGACATTCAGTGCATTCCTAAGCCAAAAATTTACTCTTCAGGACTTGTATGAGTTCCAGGGATAAGTCAACACTAATAAGGGCAATAAGGGGTTGATCCAACTCCCATCTTCAAGAGGTAGCAGCCACAGAGAATCTGAGACTGAAAAGAAGGAAGAAATGCTGACAAGTCCTATTTGTGTTTCAGAAGTTATTTAAAATGAATTACTATTTAATAAATCAAGGGGCAATATTTTCAAATTTACAATAGCAGTAATTGCTGCAAACTCTGTCTCCGGTAACTTGGCTTTCCTGGGGATCAGGGATGGATGAATCCAGTGCAAACCTGCTGATGCAACTCAATGCCGTCTAATAGCAGCAAAGCTGGTACCCAGAGGACGTGCCACAGAGGGGCAGTGAAGAGAGCATGTGATGGAAGTGACATTTCTTCCCTCCTCCCCTCCATGCATTGGCCCTATTCCATAGGATCAGGCTCTCCTCCATCAGCATATGAAGAGAGAAGCATGGAGCCTGCACTGAACACTCACTGCTCAGGGAATTTTTTGCCACTCCTTCCACTCACCACTATGGCTCAGATGTAAGTTGGAACCATGAGGACTTAGCTCTCTTTGCTCCATGCAGAGTTGAGGGGTCTCTTCTGGCAGCGCTGTTCGCCTAGTATGGGACCAGTTAGCTGCTTTAATGCGGTGCCTCAGCCTCACTGGCTGCCCAAGACTCAGAGCATCATCAAAATAGGAATTTGTCATTAGTTGGGAGATCCCAGGCCCCTCATCACTCTCACTTGTGTTCTCTTCAGCTTCTTCATCTGCCCTAACACTATCGCCTCCTCTGACCTGCTCTGTTCACAACAGCACCACAACCCCAGCCCCTCTGCTTTTCAACATGGAGAGCTCTTTATGACACAGTCAACGAGACTTGGAATGAGATTTCCACCAGCCGTTCTCTGTCTTCCTTCTTGCTTCATCTGTCGCAGACCCTCTGCAGAGCCTCATGACCCATGATGATGAACGGCAACATGTGTAATTTCATACACACCCAGAAACAACATATTGAACTGTGTCACATTGGCCTGCTCACTTTCAGTCTCCACTGGAGATTGGTTACCATGAATTAAACTATTACTGTTGATATTGCCTATCTTATAACATAGTAACAATGCACAGATATTCTGAGGAAATAGTTGACATTTCAGAAATAGCCCAGTGAGATGACTGGTTCTCCCCTCTATATTGAAATAAGCATTCTTGAAAGCTACCAAGCCATGAGTACCTTTCTCTCATTTTTCACTGAAGCAAAGGACTAACTGTTAAAGACCATATGTGAAAACTATTCCAACACGTTAAGAAAACAAACTTTATTGAATGGAAATATGATTTCTCCAAGTTTGCCCAGAGTTCCTAAAAATACAACCCTTTTCAGATTGGTTTAGGAATAAATTGCAGCACGGTTTCCTCCCAGCAGAAGAAAAAGTCTTGGGTCTTTCAGAAGTAAATAGTCAGATCCTCAGCTGTCTATTGAAATCAAGCTATGACAATTTACACCAGCTGAGGGCTTGCCCCAGAGGCTCTATATCAACTCAGTGGGAAAAAATTCAGATTACTGCAAATAGGAGTTGCAACTGGGGATTTGAAGAGGAGGAGGGAAGATGAGAAATACATTGAAAAATCTGTTTATATATTGCATATACGGGAGCAGTGGCAGAGGAGCCAGCAAGCAGAGCTGAAAACAGGGGAATCTGAATGATAGTATGTCCGGGAAGTTTGGGGAGGGTGTGTGTGGTGTTCTGTTTGGGTTTTGGGGGGAGGTGAGTTGGTTTTTTTGGACAGAAGCTTAGGAGGGAAGGCTAGAACAGCTACTGAAGCAGCAGTGGTAAGGATCCAAGGAATGGAAGAGACAAGGGAGATGGCTGGGATGTGGAAGTTACGGGATGTACGTTATCCTGGAGGGGGTACCTGAAAGATGCTTTTTTGTATGAAGTGCTGCCTGATAGAAGAGAAGATGTGAGGTTTGGAGATGCAGCTAGAAAATATGATTGAGTTTCGAAGGAGATTTGAGCAGATGATGGAGGGAAGGAGAGAGGAGGTTGAAGGGAAAACTCAAGACTTGCAGATGCAAACTGGACCAGAGAACGGTGAGAATAGACTGCTAGAAGAAGAAAGTAGCCAGTGGAAGCATGTGACAGTGAGAACCAGGCAGAGGAAAAGACTGGCTAGTGAAGGAGAAACAGAGCTGAGGAACAGGTTTGCCGAGTTGTAAAATGAAGGGGAGAGGCAGGCAGTAACAGAAAAGCAAGGAAGAAGAAAAGAGTAGTTAGTCCTACAAGAAAAGAAGAGACAACGGAGATAGCCA
The DNA here is from genome assembly GCF_002925995.2 of Terrapene triunguis. Lineage (NCBI taxonomy): Eukaryota > Metazoa > Chordata > Testudines > Emydidae > Terrapene > Terrapene triunguis. Next base: position 38,428,126 of record NW_020664372.1, read on the forward strand.
AAGTTTGGAGATCCAGAAGGATAGAGGATGACTTGCAGAAGATTGCAAGTGTGAACAGAAGACAAGAAGACTTGCAACCAGAAAGATTAGAAGGAGGAAGGCTGGAGAAGTGCACCAACACCAGGAAGAGGCAGGTCTACATGATTGATGACTCCCTACTAAGAAGAACAGACCGGCCTGTCAAAAGAGCTGATCTGGAGCTGATCTGGAGAACAGAAGGGTGTATGTGCTGTCTGCAGGGAGCTAAGATACGGGATGTGGACCTGAGAATAAAGAGGATCCTAATGGAGCAGGAAAGAATCCACTGATTGTCTTTCATGTGTGAACAAATGATACTGCTAGATTCTCGCTGGAATGCATCAAGGAAGACTATGCCTAGCTAGGGAAGATGCTTAAAGAAATGGAGGCTCCGGTGATCTTTGGTGGGATTCTACCCATCTCTAAAGAAGGGGAGTGAAAGGGGAGACAAGACGATGATGATGAACAGCTGGCTCAGGCAGTGGTGCTATACGGAGGACTTGGGATGTTTGACCACTGGGAGGCATTCAAGAAAAGAGGACTATTCTCATGGGATGGACTCCACCAGAGTAAGGAGGGAAACAGATTTGTGGGATGGAGACTGGCACAACTGATTAAAAGAGGTTTAAACTAGGAATTCAGGGGAGGAGGTCAGAGAGGAATTTCCCCCCATGTCAGATTGGCAGAGACCCTAGGGGTTTTTCACCTTCCTCTGCAGCGTGGGCCATGGGTCACTTGCTGGTTTGAACTAGAGTAAATGGTGGATTCTCTGTAACTTGAAGTGTTTAATATCAAGATTTGAGGACTTCAGTAACACAGCCAGAAGTTAGGGGTCTATTACAGTATTGGGTGGGTGAGGTTCTGTGGCCTGTGATGTGCAGAAGGTTAAACTACATGATCATGATGGTCCCTTCTGTCTTAAAGTCTATGAATCTGTATTCCAAATCTGTTCGGGGAATGTTAAACATCTGAAACCTCCCACATGAGGATGAAATTTCAGAAATATTTAAATATTGCTTGACCGTTTTAATCTTATTTGACTAAAATGTAAGGTTTGCATGATTCCATATTACTCTCTGAGCATTAATGCCAAAAATAGCAGTTTTCTTAAATGGATCCAGGGATTTGCTGAATTTTGATTAAAATTTGATAGCACAAAACTTTCCAGAATATAGCAGCAGTTCATGGGATCAGCCAGAAACTAAGCAGTTTTCAAACTTTGCAGCGTTGTGTTTTTATTTTCACAGGCCTTTCAATTAAAGCTATTTCATGGCTCTAGCGGGGGGAAATGAGAATGGCATATAACTACCCACCACCCGCCCCCTTTTTCAACCTTTGTTCTGTTTGCTTTTTCAACCAAAGTGGAGAAAATTGCCAATATGACTGTCAACTTCAAGAACTGGGAAATTGCTACAATACACATACCACTGAGAAAACCCAAACTAATACAATTCGATGTAAAGCTACATATAAGTTATATAAAATGTTTACAATCAATGGCATGGAAATTAATGCTACTTATACTTTCAGGACTAAGTTCTGTTTTTCCCACACAAGTGTTCCAGCCCATGGGAAAGAACCCCTTTCCCAACCCCTCACAACACAACCAGGAATGAACCAGTCGGAATACTGCCTGTAGTAGTCCCTGAGTGTATCAAGAGACAGGGACAGAGACAAGCGCCCTATGGCACTTCATGCTTCATCAGGAGTGTGGCCAGTGAGGCCAAGGAAATGGCCAGGACTCTGGCCCTTGTGTACCTCTTGATGCCCAAAGGCAGACGTGGTAGGGAGCACATATTGCACCTCTCAAGAAGGGGTGCTGTTCATCATGCTCACCCAGGGCACCTGAGGAATTCTTCCTACAGCTAAGTCAGACCGAATACTTTGAACCTCCTCCGCTCAGCTGCTACAGTTCTGCACCTTAATTAATCCATATTGTAAGCCAGTTACTTCTAACATTTTTAGAAGACTTTCATCAGATCTGTGCAGAAAAATGCATTTGCAATTGAATGTCTACATTTGCGCGATGGACTCTACCAGTTGGGTGACTGCATCCGCAGATGGCTATTTAAACACCAAAAGCACCATCAGCAGCAGAGATGTCTGTCGGATTAACTTGATATGCAAATGTAAGTTTTCCTTAAAGGCCTATGTGAGAAATTGCCTGTTCCTCCTAGTATACTGCTGCAGTTCTGATCACCAGAAGTATTTGGCCTGAGCCCCTCTGATTGAAAGGAAAGGGAGCTTCTGGCAGAGCTTTTCTCTGTGAGGGCTTCTTGATACTGGAAATCCTCCTCCTCACAAGTACAAAATAGCTGGTGTCTTTTAAACTTCAGAACACGCTGCAAGGCTCATCTCTGATGTCAGATTTATGGGGAAAAGAGGAGAGGCCTGGAGGTCAAAATGTTTGGGGAGGAAAGTGGATATTTAAGTTCTTTATTAAGTTATTTTATTAATTAGTTATTTTATAGTTATTAGTTACTCTGCCGGTACGAGAGCTGCTTAATTTGCATATGTATTAGTCCAAATAAATAAATAAATAAATTGTGCATGGACCTCTTGCTTCCCTTTTTAAGGACTGCTCATTGCTGTTATATCAGAATGACCATGTCTTTGAAGCACGGCTGCTTTGCATTTCGTAAGTCATGCAAATATGGATTTCAAAAAATGAAGAGTTTGCATTTTGAAAATTATCTGGATATTTAATTCCTGCCTAGATGGAGATTCTTGATAGACAGATTTCAGATCCTGGCCTGGCCCTCTCGCCAGGCTAACCAATGCCATACAGAAATCAGGTTATAGCGCAGCTCCCTGCAAATTCTACAAACTATTTTATAATTAATATAGGCCTTATCCACAGTAGCCAGGGAACCTGGGGTAGGCCCTGATTTAAGCACATGTTTAGATGCTTTGCTGAATCAGGGTCATTGTGCCTTTCTTGCAAGAAAAATGTTTAAATATGGTTCTCTAGAAAGATGCTAACTTGGTTTGAAATTTCATTGTAGAAGACAGAGTCTGAGCGGCTAAATTTATCCCATGTGTTGGGGTGAGAAGTGGACCATTCCCAAGTTTATATGAGACTAAAGCAGACCTTTCTCACTGCAGACTAAGGCTACGCTGAAGGTCAGGCAGACACCTCTGGTCAGGACACTCTCGCGACAGAGAAGCAATGGGAAAACTAGTGTTAAAAAATCCACACCAAGCAAACTGTACGGTATAGTAAAGTGTAAGTAAAGTTGTACCCTTCCGTAAGCAATATGTTTCTCATTATACAGTCAGTTCTTAGTGTGCACTTAATCAATCATTCTGGGCCAAAGGAGTTTTAGGGGTTCACCTCTCGGAATTTGACACAACTATTAGATTTTAAGCAAATCCTGATTATAATTACTCAGTTGAGGCCACGGCCTAATAAGAAATTCTGCACTAGACTTTCTCCCCCCGCCCCTTTACTAAATTATTAAAGCAAAGTATCTGTGAGAATATTGGTGATGAGTCCAATCCTCCTTCCATTGAAGTCCAAAGGCAAAACTCCATTGGCTTTAGAGGGAGCAGGCCTGGACCTCAATTTCCCTGCTTTGCAAAATCATTTTTTAAATGTAAAACTACAAGAATATCTAGTTTAAGTTGCAAAATGGCCCCAGGAATATTCTTGAAGTGAACTGCAACATCCCACATGCCAATAGCATCATTCTGTGGTTTTGTCATTTACTTTGTAGTGAGTGCTGTGTTAAAAAAAAAAAATCACAATAAAGACACATATCAAGAAAATAGTATGGGTACAACTCAGGCTAGCTTTGTGGAAATCAAAATCACGACAAATTTCCCCCGGAAAAGGAATGAGAATTAGGAATGTCAGGGGAGGTGGAGCCAATGGGTTTGGTGTGGTAGAAGAGAAGGGGTGTGTGATTCCGCTGTCCCATTAAAAAATAATTACCAATAAAACAAAGCAGTGATGTGACCATTCATTGCTAGTGTCCTTCTTCAAGCACAAAGCCTCCAAAAAGTCAACCAGGGCCTAAGCCAATAGAAGTTTTTCTGCCCTTCTAACTTGGAAAGCTAATTAAATACTTGGCCAAAGCTCTTTTATCATCTAAAGGGCAGCATGTGGCCCTCCACCCCCACATATTTCATTCCAATAGCTCAGCTACAGCCAGTATACATTATAGCTTAGAATTATAAACATTACATTAATTTGCAGCAAGTCAGAAATACCATTAAAAGATTGCTGGCACTGCGGTTGCTGTGAGTGGATGAGGGTGATGTAGGGAAATAAAACTAGTGGAAA
>NW_020664372.1:38432528-38492777 GCF_002925995.2 Terrapene triunguis
AGAAGGGTGGCGAGCCCCGGCGGGGGCTCCGCTCTCACCCCGGTGGCCGGGGGGAGGGCGCCGGTGGGGAGGGCGGCCGGAGCCCTGGGAGGAGGGTGGCGAGCCCCGGCGGGGGCTCCGCTCTCACCCCGGCGGCCGGGGGGAGGGCGGCCGGAGCCCTGGGGGGAGGGCGGCGAGCCCGCTCTTCCCCCGGCGGCCGGGGCGAGGGCGCCGGGGGGGAGGGTGGCCAGAGCACCGGGGGGAGGGCGACGAGCCCGGCCGTGGCCCTGCTCTCCCCGGGGGCCGGAGCGCCGCGCCGCCCCCCTCCAGGTGCCGCCCCAAGCACCAGCTTGGTGGGCTGGTGCCTGGAGCCGGCCCTGCTCATACAGCCCAAATCTGATCATCTTCAGGGCTCATGTCCAGGCTCATCTTTTTACCCAGGCATTTGAAAATGGGAACTGGGTTGGGAATTGTAACTCTAGGGATCAGGGATTGTTCAAAGAGGATTTGTAGTGGGTTATCTTAAACTGCTGCACTTAGGATAAGAAGTAATTCTTAGCTCTTCTTCAGCTCTTTTCATCCATGGATCTCAAAGTAATTTGCAAAGGAAGCCAACATCATTATCCCCATTTTACAGATTGGGAAATTAAGCTACAGAGAAGCAAAGTGACTTGCCCAAGGTCATCCAACTGGTCAGTGGCAGAGCTGGGAATCTTCTGAGTCCCAGTCCAGTGCTCTATGCACTAGGCCACATTGCCTGTGTTTTTAAGGTATGTTAAAGGTCCCAAGAGCATATAGTTAGGCAACCCTTTTAGCATTTCTATGAATCAAACAACATTTAAGAAGTAGGTTTTATTCCTAAGAGCAGTGTAAGGCTCACTCATTTATGCAGTGGGTATTTTGCCTGCATGAGGACTGCAGGATCAGGCTCTTTGTAGATTTTGTTTAAAAAAAAGTGAGAGAGAGAGATGTTACGATACGTTTCATCTCAGGCATGGAGCAGAGAACTGTACAAGTTCATGGGGAGGATGCACCTCCAGCAACAAGATTGTGAATCCCTTACTGTACATGGGAGAAGTCTTCTTAACACACGTACACACCGATGCTATTCAAAACAAAGCACTTCAGTTGTTTTTCTACAAACCTATGTGTCATCCATAGGGAAGGGCTGCAGCGCCACGAACAGTAGCTCCCAGCGGGAAGTTTATGGGGTTTATATTCATCCTGGCAATTTTTCTTTAAGTTGAACAACTTACCCTTCTTGGAGTGTGTCCATCGTTACTGAAATATTAGCAATTTGAACTGCACACAAGGGTAGAGAACAAACATTTCTAATGTGCTTTGGATCCAAATTCTTCTCTCCCCGGGAGGTTTCTGAGGACCCCCCCCCACACACTATTTTTAAGTTAATATGTTTCTGTTATAAGGGTTGAAATATGAAACTAGACTTGACAGTAGAGAAATCATTTCCTGGGCATGTTGGAATTAATGGTTTCCCCTTTATTTAACATGCGGCCATTGGAAGGGTTCTCTGTATGGTTCCCTAAGTGTGCATTGAGACAATCTGCTTCTTTGGCTTCCGACTACACAAGGGGGATTTTGAATTTCAGTTGCTTCACCTTTCCTCCCTCCACTCTCCCCCCGACTAACGGGGTAAAAAAAGCAGAAAGGACTATGACTACATGGACAGAGGCACCCATTATACACACATGCTCCTCAGAACACAAGGCACCTTATCCATCAAGTACCTAGAAAGAGAGACAATGTAAATCAATCCATTGTTTAGAGAAGAGTGAAACAGCTGTCAGAAGAGCCAGTGCAAACAGATTCTCATACTAATTCTAACCAAGTTCTTCATTCTCCCAGCCAGGTAGTGTGACCAGACGGCAAATGTGAAAAATTGGGACAGGGGGTGGGGGGTAATAGGAGCCTATATAAGAAAAAGACCCAAAAATCGGGACTGTCCCTATAAAATCGGGACATCTGGTCACCCTACAGCCAGGTGAGGAGAAAATCAGTGAAGGGTTTGTGCTTGAATTGCTCTCAGCCTTTCTTTCTGCAAGCTGAGCTCACTGGGCTTTAAACAAAGCTCCATTACTAACAAACATCACGGGGTTAAAAAAGCAAAAGTGTGGGGAGGGCGGAGGGGGAGCCATTTTTGGAAGAGGGCCAACAAAGATAGTGTGGCTAGGAAGGGGGAGCGAAAAAAAAATCTACATCCTTGGAAGAAAAAGTGTTGAATGCCAGCTGCACAGAGCCTAAAAGAACCAGTGTTTCTGATGCTTTTGTCTCCTTATATGGTAAAATGATACAGAGGGGTTTCACTAGGCTGTGAAGGCAGCAGCCTGTTTCCACACAATACTGGCTGCAGAGAAGAAATCAGAAGAGCTGCCCTTCAGAGGCTGTAGAAATCCCTGGTTAGCTGTGCAGCGCTACTCTTCAAGTAGGGTCAGGTGCTCTCCTTACATATTTGTTAATGGATGTGACTCCCTGTCCTGCCTGGTCCAGGGAGAAACATTGACTGCCCGCTACTGCTCTGTAAGTAGATATCCCTTTTTTCCCTCGCACAGTACCACTGACTATACCTTAGGAGTTATTGATTTAAATAACAAAGCGTGCAGAGTGAGAGATGTTTGATCCTAAAAAGTGTTCTGTGTTGGATAAGGATAAGAGGAGGGGGAGATATTTAATCCCCCCTAAAAAACACAGGTAGGGCTGTGAAGAGGATAGGAAGAAGGGTTTTTTATAAAAGCAGATCTTTCTGTATGTCCCTCTGTAAGTGATATCTTAAGCAAGGTGATGAGGCATTGAGCCATTTCATTGTGTTACTATTTTTACTACTCTACTGGCTATTGTATGTTTATCTGATCCACAGGAGAAGTCGTAAAAGTAGGAGCTCAGGTTTTGGGTTTTTTTGTTTAAAAAACACCTCCATTAATATTTCCTAGCCCAACAAAAGAGCTGATTATTTTTGAACTGTAGCAATAGCTGATACACATACAACAAAGGTAGCTTCCTATTTGCTATTCCACACCAGGGACAAAATGTACACAGGAAAAGGGTGTACTTTTTTATTTGGAGAGATTTAACTGGAATGAAAAGCAATAAATAGCTCTGAATTTTTTCCTTTTGCTCGTGTGTGTGTGTGAAACCACAATCACGGAGGTGGATTATCATGGACTTTTCTGTATGCATAATAGAGGAAAGATCATTTCAATAAATAATGCTAACTTTCGTTTTTCTGCTTTCATGATTTTTCTAATCCCTTCCCCCATCCCCACCCTCAAACCAAGAGGTAATATTTGGGTTTTGATACATTGTTCACAAGACAGCATCCTATTTCCATGTACTTTCATACCGGGACCCAGTCACAATTACAAAAGAGGGAAACCAATAATAGAAATATACACAAGAAATGTCATTTTGTTGTTCATCAACTGCTATCTAGAGGTATGTTGATTAAGAGGATTGATTACAAATAATGTGTTATAACTAGTAAATTTGGATTAAATAATGATAATGTAACAAAATCTTCCCTTGGATATGCATATGCAGTTCCCATTGACTTCAACTGGAGTTGGCTTAGGCATATCAAAGGAAGAATAAGGACCATCGAATAGCTTATTGCATCCAATTGGTAGGGAATTTTGTAATTAAGTTTGCAGTTAAATTTCTATTATGATCCCTTATTTTCATTTGTTTCTACATTTCAGAAGCTCTCTCCTTTGGGGCTAACATCTTTGATTTATTTTTCCTTAGCCAAATGATGACTTTTTGGTTCCTGAAAGTTTGAGAAAAATTGATTCAGCCATTTGGATTTGAAACCCCCATCGGCACCCACTCTCCCCCCCCCCCCCCCCCCCCACACACACACTCACTTTTCTCACTGTATAAAAATTATCATCTGTTTCCCTGTCCCAGGCAGATAACTGAAAAAGGGTGGGCTTTGAAAGTTGGCTTGTAAGTAGAGCTCATTTTAGAGTTCTGTATAGCCTTGACCAAGTTTGAAGAACAATTAGCTGGATACTAATAAAATTATAAATGATTTGGGGGGGGAGGTGGAATTGCTGTTGAGCAGGTGTCATAGTGGAGAAAAAAGTGGGAGTACTTTACCATAATCCCACAACATCTTTTTATACTAAAGTTATTAGCAGTGAAACAGCTAACAACGTTAGTATTTACATTGTTATCATTAGGTTGAGAATTAACACTTCATTGAGATGAATAGGGCAGCTCAGATGATTCAGCTGTTGCTGAACATTCAAATCATCCAAGGTCACTAATGGGCTTGCATATTTTAGCAACCATAGGACTAGATTTTTTGTTTAAATGTAGACTTACATTCTGCAGAACGTGATGTGGTCACCAGACAATTAGCAGTGTTCATGCCACCATATACAAGCTCAGTCCCACCACTGCTATGATTTTTTTAGTTGATTATCACTGCTTGCTACTTATACTCTAGTAGAATGTACATAGATGCAGTTCCCAAAACACAGTTCCTGTCCTGAAGACAGGGTCAGGCAATCAGGGTGACTGTCTTGGATGCCAACATTTGGAGGTGCCAAATCCCCATTTGGGGGGCGGGTACAGAGAGGGTGCTCGACAGTTCTGCTTGGGTTTTTTGTTTGTTTGTTTGGGGAGGGGGGCTTTTTTTTTTGGTGCTTGCAGCACCTTTCGGGTGAGTGGGAAGCACTGAACACATTTTCTACCTCTGGCAGCAGGAGACCTAGGTTAGCTCTGACTGAAGATTTTACAGCCAGGACGCTATCAAGGATACTGGACCTAGACAGGGCCCGTGCTCTCTTGCTTTCCAGCTTCCTAACTAGGGTGTTATGATTTCTAAGAGAGCTTAATGAAGCCTGGTCCCCTTTTCTGAAATCAGCATGCACGTTTCCCCCACCCACAGAGTCAGGCATACAAGCACAGGGACTGCGGCTGGAACAGTTTACATGAGGACGATTTTAAATGGCTCATAGAAAGTTGCATGACACTGTCCTAAAAAAAAAAAAAAAAAAAAAAAAAAAAAAAAAAAAAAAAAAAAAAAACCACTAGGTTTGAACATCAGGAGCCGGAGAAAATCAGGATTATGACTGAAGTTATAGCTCTTGCAATTATAAGACCTTATGACAAATTTTGTTGCATTCTGTAAAGTCAAGCTTTAATTTCAGAAAAAAATTAAGATCCAGTTCCAAAACCCAGACCCACATGAGTAAGTCCATTTGGCTCAATTCTCCACTAAACAAGCTGAACCTTGTGTAGTCATTTACTCCTATGTAAGCTGGGTGTGAAACACTATCGTATTCGAAGGACAGCATGTTGTCTCCCGCTCACGCTGATGTAAATACCTACACCAGGTGGAAGGTGGTAGGCTTTGAAGTTCAACTGGGACCATTTAAGAAAAGGTCCTTTCTTTTTCTACCCTGCAAATGAGCCATAAAGCTGCCTAAATAGCAGCTGGAGATTCCCCCATTCTGGGGGGGTCAGCTCAATGCCCCCAGCGTAAGGTCAGCTCCATGCCATTCCTCCAACACCCAAGAGGCTGGTTACAAGCTCATGTAGGTTAGAGCAGGCATGAGGCTGTTTCACCTAATGCTGGGGAATAAACTGGTCCCGGGTAGCTTTAGAGAATGGGTGGAAGATAGAAAGGTGGCAGCTCAGTCAGCCCTAAGGACTGGGGACCTTATTTACATTTTTTGCCTGATTAATTTTAATTGTGCAATTTTAATGTTGCATTTACATATACTTAGTTATTTGTGATGCAATTTTACCCCCAAGATAGTAGGATATTGGCAGCCTCTGGGGAATAAATCAGAGGTATAGCAACAGCCACAGAGAAATCAGAATATCAAAAATATTGAGCTATGTATGTGAGTAAGTATATAGAAAAAGGGTTGATCAGGAAACACTGATTCCTTCAAAGCTGAATATTCAAGTACCCCTGTCAGGAAGATAAAAAGTTATGGTTCTTATTTCATTGTTAATTTGCACGTGCCCCTCTCTATAGAATAGTTTATCATAATAATTAGGCTGCTAAGTAGTAACATATACACCAATACATAGAACAAGCAACTTGAGTGAGTTTAACACTGCAATAAGAACATAAACTTCTTCATTTCAGGGCTTATGTGAATTTGCAACATTAATGCTGCATCACCATGAATGGAACAAGTCACTCTTTCTCTCTCTTTTTTAGTACAGTTTTTCATCTCATCCCAAAGTCTTCTTCGTTATGTGTTTAATTCTTAAACATTTTTGTTCAGCAGAATAGATGATCCATTATTTTCAAAGCCTTATAATTTTGAAAGCAGATAAAAATTCCTTGAGGGGTTAAATGGATTGTAACTTTTTTAAATAACTTGCATTGAGATAAAAAACCCATACAAAGACTCAACTGGGATCTAGACATCCAGCAGAAATGTCATTAGACTTATAGCCTAGATATTAGGAGACTGGGTTCAAAGACCCTGGTCTGATAGACATCTGATGTGACCATGGGCAAGTTACTAATAGTCTCAACACCCTATGAAGTAGAGAAGTACTATTATCCCCATTTTACAGGTGGGGAACTGAGGCACAGAGAGAGTAACTACATTAACAATTGTGAGGTGCTCAGATATTGTGATATTGGGGGGCTATATAAATACTTTGATATATAGCTAGATCATTGTTATTTAATGTTTGTGTAAAGTACCAAACTGAGAAACCCTTCTATTTATCTGTAGGAGAGGTAGAGTGATGCACCCTTCTATGCTTTTCTGAAAGAGATGCAGTATGGACTATTTGGGCCATTGTCATGGTGCTGCTGTATGGATTGTTTTATGCAGGATTTCTGTACAATGGGAGAGGCGGGAATTTTCACTGTACAGCATCACATGATGTTCTCCCATTGTCTGGTTATATCTTTGTGGCTGGCTGTTCTGGGCATTGTACTGGCTGTGTGCAAATCAATAAAAGAAATTAACTCTTTTCTGGCTGGATCTACATCTGTTGGTGAGAAAGTAGCTTAGTCTCTGTGACCGTTCAGTCCTGGGCTGATGTACTGTATTATATATGCCACAGATGATAGCTTTATTAACTTTGCACCATTTTCCTCCCATTAACTGTTTAAAAATGCTACCATTAGGAAGTTGAGTTTCTATGTTTGTAATGGTGAGCATTTGATACCCCTGCCTTAAACAGATCACAGCCTTATGCCTTACTATTTATTCTGAAAGGGAACGAAGGCAGACATCAACAGCAAGAGGTATTGAATTAGTGAATTAGCCAGAGGCTTTTAGCTTTAATTGTGAATTTCCTTGCTGTTATAGATTTAAGAATCACACGGAAGGTTATTTAAATAGGTTTCTTTTGTAGTGAAAATGTACACAGGCATATGTAAATACATATGTACTCCAGTCATTTCAATGACAATTTCAGTTAATCACAATGTAAGGTGTGCTGGGTATGCTGTTGAACTGTCAGTGCTCATATCTACCGTGCCTTCTGTACTTACACTGCCACTGGCACTTACTTTACAACTGTTGGAATTACTTTCTAAATTGGGGAAGATGCTGTCTGGTTGCGGAACTAGCCACAATTGCTAGAGTGTCCACTTACCCCTACTATTACTGGTGCTCCTCTAGCCAGGCCCAACAGAAACTTTCCCACACAAGAAACAACTTAAGTGCCTTTTAAAAAAGTAATATTAAATAAACTTTCCAGTTCATGATAGAGACTGTGCAATCCAGGTATGAACCTAGGTAGCAGGTATACTTTGCTCATGAGTATACATGCTACTACAGGTTGCTGTCTTAGACCTGAGATCAGATATCAGAATGCCACACAACAGGCAAAAATGTGGTGGGGTTTGTAAGAGGGGGCTGAATGGCTGGAAAGAACTAATTCATGGCTCAGAAGTATAATTACAGATCACCTTTCAAAGAGGTGGGTTTTTTAAATCAATTGGGCGTGTAACCTTTTATTCCATATCATATGCCAGCAAGGCCTGAAAGGGATTTGTTAATGAAGTTTCTTTACTGCTATTTTTTAAGCGTAGAAAGAGCAGAAATGTCAAGTTTGGCTTTCCCTGGTTTTGCTGAATGACTTCTGGGAGGTCTTAGGAATGCTTTTTGCAAGCTCCAAACTCTGTTTTGTTCTTGGAAACACACCCCCACCCACGCATGAAGCAAGGAACAAATCTACAATTAAAATAATTGCTTTTTTCTATCAGCACTTACTGGTCAAGATCCCCGTCTGACTACAGTCATGGGGTATGAGGCTGGGCATGTTCTGAAAGAGAGCAACAGCCTATCTTAAGATGCTTTGGTTTCTTAAAGGCACAGTACTGAATTCCCCCACTAAGTCCTTGGGTCCTGCTTAGAGTAAGATCACTGTACCATAGTATTAGGAGGCTTCCCTCCCTTCCCCTTCAAAGAAATGACAAAAGAAAGAAGAGGTGGACAACCAACCAATTGAGAAAGAAAGTTAGCAGCAAAGTTTACACAAAGAGAGTGGTTAAGCACCCGTTAACAGAGTTAGTACAGCTGCCACTATACAGGATACACGGGTCGCCAAATGGAAGAGATTGTTGAAGTCATGCTTCCCCATGATGAAACGAAGTGCAGAAGAGAGAGCTTCTGCCCACTCCCCTTTAGGAGTTTCCATTTCAGGGACCTTCAGAAAGATGGGGTGACTCTATGCTTGGCATGGGGGTGTTGGTATTCAGATCACATGTTAACGTCAAAGTATCCTTGAAAAGTTCTTCTGCCACCTGCCTGCCACCCTCACAGCGACCGGCAGGCTGCCCCCCGCGGCTTGCCACCTCAGGCACGTGCTTGCTGCGCTGCTGCCAGGAGCCGCCCCTGCTCCTGATGTCTATTAGCTCCGTAGAGCAGATTAAATCTGGAAAACTTTAGAGCACTGTATGCCAGGAAAGAGAAGAATCACATGAAAGTGACACTGCCACATACTAGAAACACGGTACAGTTAATTGCCAAAATCAGCCACCTCTGAGACAACACACAGGAGCACATGCAGAGAACTGAGATCTTTAACTAAACATGCGTAGCCCAACATGTGTTCAACTTCGACATATTTTAGCCATTTGTGGTTCCTCAGACTGAAGACCAGACTAACCCTCCTGAGAGCCATGTGGGTGCTACCGAAAGCCCTAAAATAGACTTTAAAAAAGCAATGGTGTGCCATGACAAAGCCCAGCAAACACGGAAGTCCAGCTCCTCAGCCCGTGCAAATCGACATAGCTCCATCTGGCCCAGAACATGTTACAGCAAAACAGTCAACGCCTCTTCCTGAGAATCAGGCATATCACTCACCATAAGTGAACAGTCCTTGCCCAATGGCTACTTAGAACTCAAATAGGCCCTCAAAGGTGGGTGATCTTACTTCCTTCTCCCCATCAGCCAGCCAGTCCATAGAATCACCCTAGTTTATTGTACAATAGCTATTCCATATTAGGCTCCATACATATACGCTTTACACCTTCTTTTCCAACTAATGCTTCTGGCAAATGTTCATTTAGTCTCTTCTTCAAATAAACAAAACAAAAAGAAATAACATTAGCCTCTGTTGCCTGCATGGAATTATGGTCTTGGTCAGAAAAATTATTAGCTCTTGGAAAATTCACCTGCAGACGATGCAACAAGATGATTGATAACAATTGTGCCCATAACTGCTAAGTTACGGGAAAGTTCATCTCTTGCCAGTAAATCCATTGTATAGTTCAGACTGGTAGATCATAACTACAAAGGACATCATAAATCTTTACACTTTAGCCTTTGGAACATTAACATAAATAGTTTCCAAATGCTCCATGTCTGCATGGACTATGTCAGTGGAGTTGCCAGACAGAAATCTTCCTTTCTTGAAGGAAGGAAAATAAAAGGTTTGAAAAATCCTACATGCACACAGGTTTTGTTGTTGTTGTTGTTGTTGTTTTTTGTTGTTGTTGTTTTCAAGAATCACATGTGTGGGAAGCGTGTGAACACCTCTGAGGAGCACTTAATTTCTAAACAGAGGGTTAGCAGAATCTCATGCTCACAGGAGCACAGACTATGGGTGAAATCCTGGCCCCACTGAAGTCAGTGACAAAGCTGCCATTGATTTCAACAGTGCCTGGATTTCATTCCATATCTCAGTATGCCATTACAGCGAGAGTTAAAAGCTTTCAGTCTCTTAATATAATTTGTCTCCTGCATTTTATAGTGAGGATATTTCCCCCTTGCTTTTACCGTTGTTTTTCTTTTTAGTGTTTGTCAGTGTGGCAGTGTAAATTTTAGTAACCACTTCTCTTCTAGTGAGCTTATTCACGGGAAAAAGGAAAGGAAGCACATTGTAAAGTTAATGTATTAAATTATTCTTTGATTATTGTCTTATAATCACTGACCTGCTTGGCACAGCAGGACCTGGATGTATTAACATTCTGGGCATGCTGAAGTGTCCATCTTTTTTTCCAGGCCTATGAAGAAACGGTTGCCTAAGAATTTCTGTATTCCTTTGGAGCTTTATTTATGATGTGGATCATTGTAGAAGTGAGATTTTATGATGGTATAGGCTTGTTTATTACTAGGATTTTGATGAGACTATAATTAACTGTTACAAATTAATAATAATACTGTTGTTATTTACATTATGGTAGCATAGGCGCCGACTCCATGGGTGCTCCAGGACTGGAGCACCCACAGTAAAAAATTAGTGGATGCTTAGCACTCACCAGCAGCCCTCCCCTCCAGCGCCTACCATCTGCCAGTGGCCCCGCTGATCAACTCCTCCCTCTCCCAGTGCCTCCCGCCCACCGCAATCAGCTATTCTGCGGCATGCAGGAGGTGCTGGCGGGGAGGAGGAGGAGGAGTGGGGATGGGACATGGTCGGGGGAGGGGGCGGAACTGGGCAGGAAGGGGCGGGGCAGGGGATTGAGCATCCCTGGGGCCCGGAGGAAGCTGGCGCCTGTGTATGGTAGCACCTGGAGGCTTTGTTGTGTTAGGCACTGAAGAAACACAATAAAAAGACAGTTCCTGACCCAAAGAGCTTATGCTCTATCCATGATACCAGACAAGAAGAGGGAGTTCTAGGTAAAGAGTGAAGCAATCTGATTGGTTTATTAAGGCCTGGTCTACACAAGGAAATTAGGTCGGAATAACTACGTGGCTCAGGGGTGTGAAAAAATCCACACTCCTGAGTGATGCAGTTAAACTGACCTAACCCCTGGTGTAGACAGCGCTAGATCAATGGGACCTAGCTACTGCCTCTCGGGGAGGTGGACCAATGGGAGAACCCTTCCTGTTGGCATAGGTAGCATCTTCACTGAAGTGCTACAGCTGCACCACTGCAGTGTTTTAAGCATAGACAAGCCCTAAATAGCAGTATCATTCACCCACTGTCTAGGCCCCTCTCCCAGCTTAATGCCGGTGCACGGGACAGGTGCCTGTTGAGTTGTGAGCATCTTTTATAAATCTAAAACAAACAAAATGATTTATTTCACCATTCTCACTTCTCATTAGATAGGCCCTATTATGATGATATGTGATATGATATGGCAGAGGTCTAGTGAAGCATTAATGGTTGGAAAAAGTTAGAGAAGTGTTATTCCCACAATAAAAAAAAACAGGGGTCATCTGATTAAATTAATAGACAGCAGGTTTAATACAAAAAAGAGGATGTACTTTTTTACACAACGCACAGTTAACTTGTGGAACTCCTTACTATGGTATGTTGTGATAGCCAGAAGTATAAGTGGGTTCAAAAAAAGAACTAAATATGTTCATGGAAGATAGATTCATTAATTGCTATTAGCCAAGATGGTCAGGGATGCATGCCCAAACTTGGGACAGCCCTAAATCTCTGAATGCCAGAAGTGGGGAATGGAAGACAGGGATGGGTCACTCCAACTGCCCTGTTCTCTACACTCCCCCTGAAGCTCTGGTACCAGCCATTGTCGGAGACAGGATACTGACCTGGACGGACTATTGGTCTGACCCAGTATGGCAGTTCTTATGAGCTTACTTTTAATTTTTTCCCCCTGCAGAAGAGGCTGCAAGTGTGCCCATAGCACTATAGAATAGAGATGGGATCCAACCAAATCCTCAAATCTAAACATCCCTGAACTTTTAGGAAGTTTTGATCTCGATCCCAACTTCTTGAGTGAATCCTGTCTGAACCAGAACTTGAGTTCTGAACCTAGAGGCCCAAACTTTGGGAGATTTTGCAATTAGCCTTCTTCTCTTTAAACCAGAGGGCTGTGAGCTTGAGAATCTCAGCTGAATACAGCTGCCCTGGAGTCACAGATAAGAAAGATGGTCACTTCAGTTATTAGGACCCAAACCATTTAAGCCTTTATAGACCAAAAGCAGTTTAAATCTTCATCTGGAAACCAACTAGCAAACAGTTCAAGTATGGTGCACAGGTAAACAGTCTACATGGGAAACCATTTCATAGGCAGACATTTACCCACTCTGCAGTAATTTTTGAATGGTTTTAAGGTGTAGTTGCGTACAGCTCACAATGCAGCAATTAATTTGCAAAGATGTTGATAATTGTAACAAAGTCCACCTAAAAGGAACTCTCAGCCTTCTAACCAAAGGCAAATAATAAAAACGGCTGCTACCTGCATATCCAGAATGAGTGGTGCGGTTCAATAAGACTCCCAGGTTGTGACCCTGAATAAAACAGGAAGTATTCCTCATGCAGGGAAGCTGACATAATCTCTGCTATTTCTTCCAGTTGCTTTTCCAGTCTATAAGCATTAATTCAATCTTATCTGAACTGAATCTCAGATAGCTAACTATCCAAGTCTCTCATAGACACTGGATAAATCAATCAACTGCATTGGATAGGATCAGAGGAATAGATGATATGGGGATGGGTGTTATCTACAGACGCGCTCATACCTCCTTTCTAACGCATCTAATGGCCCATAAACAAGCTGAATAGAAATAGCCACTGAAGCCACCCCATGGCTCAGTGCAGGTTAGCAATTGCACAGCACTACTCACTGGGATCTCTCAAAAAGAAGGAATGGAAGCATTCAAGAGTGACCCCGCTAAGCCTATGCCATAGGTGTGTCAACAACTCAGTGGTACAAAATCCCACTGACAGAGCGAAAAGACTCAGCATAGACACTTGGTCTTCACCCACATCTCCAGAAGGATCCATAAAGCAACACAATCAGTATAGTGTCTGTACAATAGCGAGGCCTCAATCAAATTCATTAGATGCCAAGATGACCAGAGGACTCTGGATCTCATTTGAGTTCCCTTCCCTACAACCTTCTGAATAATCATTCTTTTATGAGGAAAATTGGAGTCTAGTTGAGAATTGGAGTGATTGTCAGGGTCAAAAGGTGTTTTTTTTAATGAGTTCCTAATAATCACTTCTTTAAACGAAGACTGGCTGTCAATGCCTTCCTGTGGGATGGCAAGATTCATTCTCTAATAATGACCCCAGCAGATCCTCGCCAGCTTTCAGCATCCAAAACAAGTATTGCAGATCTATTGACTAGGTTACTGATTTAGAATCCAATTCACACTCGGAAATTTGGTAGGTTCTTGTCCCAAGATCAGGCCCAATATTATCAGAATTACTGCTTTGAGAGCCCCCTAGGGCATGCCAGTGACAACACCACTCACACTCCTGGAAGATCTTCTGTGATTATAAAATTGTTATTATTAAAATAATTAATCCAGTAAGTAAACCCAGACAAGCAAAGTGATGTAACAGAACACTGTTAAGGTGGCAGCACCATTACAGACACATACTCACTCTATTCTTGGGGAGAGCTCTAGAAGTTGAGACAGATCCTAATCTGATTCTGGCTCGCCGATGAAGAACTCCCAATGGCTGTACCTGAGACCAGATGTTTTATAGACCTTGATGGTCCTCATGCATATGTATGCATAGCTCTTCCCTTCTTTACCATACCTTAACTTCCTCGCCCTCATAATATTTGAGCATCCTTATCCTATAGGCTAGTATATTAATTAAGCAAAGGTTATTAACATACGTCAATTGAATTACTATGGTTATCTGTGGTTAGGCATCTGCAATCTTTCTTCAAAAAATACTACAGATCTCGCATTTGTGCTATCAATTCCATAGCCCTTTATCTTATGATTACTGCTATAATTACTGTACAGCTAGAGGAGCATAACTGAATTCCCAGGTTGCAGTCTGCACAGCATTCCCAGAACCTTTGGCAGTGGCACTGGCCACACCTCACACAGAAAGCACTCTGTCTCCCCAGCATATTTGACTCAACTAGCTCTACATGTGCAGAAAGCTCACTTCAAATCTGAATGACATAATCCACAAAATAGCGTGAAAACTCCTCACAGCAAGAAATGCTCAACTCGCACACTGGATGAAACAGCTCAGATTAACCAGGCTGTTCCCCAAGCAAGACCATTCTGCTGAATCAAACTTCATAAGCATTATTGCAGAAGAAAACTTCCTGTGGGCAGATTATTTCATTACTGTCCATTATGAGGATGCTTGCACCTTGGAGGCATCTGGTACTAGCCACTGTCAAAAGACCACTGGTCTGACCCAGCACAACCATCCTTATGTTCCCAATTTCCCCTCACATGAGGATTTAATTCATTAATTAATAAAAAGGTGTTGAAATTACTTGGCATTAAATTAAGTATAGGTGTGGTACCATGCAATAGGTCTGAAGGGGATATATACCATCTTGTTTCTTTCATTGGAGTTCAAGATAATAAGTCATACGTCTGAACTTGCTTGTTTTCTTCTTCATGACAGGTCAGGATTCTAGACATCAAAATGACTGAACGCTTTGACTGTCACTACTGCAAGGAATCCCTGTTTGGCAAGAAGTACATCCTGAGAGAGGAGAGCCCCTATTGTGTGAAGTGTTATGAGAGCCTGTACTCCAACACTTGTGAGGAATGCAAAAAGCCAATTGGCTGTGATTGCAAGGTACCTTGGACTTGTTTCATTGACATCACTTCTGTCAAAATAGATTGGCTAGGTCCATTCCCTGCATAAAGCATTCACCCTCCCCACAAGGGATCCCCACAACATTACAAAGGGATCTGGGTGGAAGATGTCTTCTCCATAACATCTTATTAACTAGGTAATTAAGAACCTGACCTTCCAAAGTGCTATGCACCTCCTTGGAGATCGAGAGGAATTGAAGGTTCTCAACACCTGTCAGGAAGTGCTTCAGTCCAGATTTCCAAGAATATCCAGTAATTTTGGGTGCCTAACTTGATTATGGCCAGGCCCACTTTTCCAAGGTGCTGAGTAATCACAGCTCCCATTGACTGGTGTTGCGGATACTCAGGACCTCTGAACATGAGGCTCTAGGGTTCTAATGCTGGGCACCCAAAGAGTGAAATACCCCAAATTATAGGGTCACTTTTGAAAACTTGGGGTTTAACCTCTCTGCCTCAGTTTCTCTATGGGTTAAAAGGGGCTATTAATAATTACCTGCTTTACACAGCTGGTGTTAGGATTATTTGAATGCAAGTGAAGTGCTTCAGGTGAAAACTGGAGAGTATTTTTTACCATCTAGGGGAAACTTAGAACACCAGCCTTGTGTTTAATAGGTTAAAAATGTTATTGAGTTTCTCTTTAAGTGATAAATGTTAATATTTTAGCTGTTCGTTTAACAATAAGAACACTACCCAAGTAACATGGGGAGGAAGGGGAGCTATGAAACAGACAATATGCATGTCTCATACACTCTTGCAGCAGAAAGCGTCCATAGAACTAACTTAACTGGCTACCCAGGAATTCCCCCCGTAGTAGGGGACTCACCACTGACAGATCTCTTTGCAGCTGAGCGTGATGTAGCAGCTGTTTCCTCTCTAGTCCCCTCTGGCAACGGTCCCTATGGTGCTGTGGCAGTCTGCCTCATCTCGTGACTCAGCCGTCTGGCCAGGTCTCATTTTAGTCCCATCCTCTTCTGGGGTAACAGAATGTCTAATAAGTAATTCCAAGACCAGGTCTCTGGCCCCTGACCCTGGGCCCGATGGTCCTTACATCCTTCAATCAGGGTTTTAAATCATCCTTATTCCCTTATGTCAGGGGAGCTTCATGCCACTTTCTCAAGGCTGGTAGAGGAACCCAAGCTCAGGCACTGTGCTGGCTTCTAGTCCTGGGACCTTAGGATCAGCAGTCAAGATCTGCTTTGCCAGATGCCTGATCACAGCCTCCCTGGATTCCTTCCTACTATTTGCCTTTCCTCCGGCCTTTCTCCCAGCCTTTTCCCAGGCTCTTTGTAATGAGCAGCTCCTTCCCACAGGTCCAGTTCCTGCCCTTGTGTCGGGGTCAGCCACAGGACCTTACTCCAGTACTGTGTCTTCCAACCATCTTCCCTCCCTGGGCTTCCTGCAAGTCTCTCTACCCTATTGTTCTCAGAGAGTGATAACAAAGCTCTTACCTCTCTCCCTGCAGCTCCAGACTTCCTTGCTTTATAGCACCACCTAGCTTCTCCCCATCTGGGCGTTATGCAACCAGATGAGTTAATTGGCCTCTCAGACCCACACTAACCCTTTCACCACATGTGTGAGGTAAACACTCCCATTGCACCCCTGCATACACGTATCCTCTCAGGAACACCAGCTCTACACCCCACCCCCCAGGTTAGCAGATGTGGTCGGGGCAAGGGATTGGCTAGAGTGCTCCTCTGTTCCAGCTCTCTGGTGGCGGAAAATGACACCTTCAGGCCACAGGCAGCTGGACATGGGTTAAAGCAGCTTTAAGGCTGCTCTCCTCTAACTTACACTGGAGGCCAAATTTATCCCTGTCTGGCCCTAGAATCAGAGAGCTGCAAACATGGGATAAGGTCATCTTTGCCCATTCCCCTCAGATTCTGCACTGAGCATGGCTCAGCTGAACCCAGGAGTGGTGGCCTGTATTTTCAAAACCACATTAAATAGGGTACAATCCTGCAGTCTATGTATAGGACCCCAGAAATAATCTCAAAACCTTCCTAGTTCAGTTTAGAATGTAATAGTTAAGCCACTTACCTCAGACATTCATCTATACATTTTCCATGTCCAAATTGCTCATGTAACAATCTAACCACTGCCAATAAGCAGTTTGCACAACTATGATTGTCATGGTGGAATTACAATGGAGAGTTGAGCTAGGGTGGTGGAAATGTAATTTGGGGGGGCATGGAAGTGAACTGGGGGTCTAAGGGTTAGGCACCTATTAAGGGGTGTGGTCAGGAGATTGGACTCTCAAAAAATGGTACAAATGCCAGTTCTTCTCTTCCCAATTCATTCACCCACTGTGACACTTTAGGGTTCAATGCAGACCAATAAGGAGTTATGTCACCACCTGTCCTGCAACTCTGCGTGCTTTTAATGCCATGGTGCTGTGGCCCTAACACCAACAGACAGCATGCAAGCATGAAGGTCACACCATGGCTTCCAGCTCCTTTTTGCAGGGTGACCCCAACGCTCCCCACATCACGCATTTCCCCAAAACTCTCTGCCCTACTGTGTCCAGCCCTTTCCTGGAACACACACAGAAGTTAAGTCAGTGGTTCTCAAACTGGGGCCACCGCTTGTGTAAGGAAAGCCCCTGGCGGGCCGGACCGGTTTGTTTACCTGCCCCGTCCGCAGGTCCGGCCGATCGCAGCTGCCACTGGCTGCGGTTCGCCGCTGCAGGCCAATGGGGGCTGCTGGAAGCGGCGACCAGTAAGTCCCTTGATCTGCGCCACTTCCAGCAGTTCCCATTGGCCTGGAGCAGCAAACCGCGGCCAGTGGGAGCTGCGATCGGCCGGACCTGTGGACGGGGCAGGTAAACAAACTGGCCCGGCCCGCCAGGGGCTTTCCCTACACAAGCGGCGGCCCCAGTTTGAGAACCACTGAGTTAAGTTCACTGCTCCGTTAATGAGACAGTGAACAGCAGCTCATTCATTTAACTGGGGTTTGACAAACACTATTTTAATCACAGCACCGAATTGGTTTATTATAAAAGTAACACAAGTTTATTAAACAAGAAGTCCTCCATTTAAGTGATACAAGTATAAAGCTAGAAGGGGTCACAAGCAAACAAAAGTAAAAATACACTTTTAAGACTAAAACTTAATTTCAGCATGTTTCTCACCTGTGATCAGTTCCCAGAGACTTCAACCCCTTGGTTGAAGGATCCAACATTCTGTGATTTCAAGAGCTCTGACCCCTTTTATCCCTCAAGTGATAGATGCCAAAATGGCCTTTTCTCCCTGCTTATATCTTCCCAAAGTTCATTGGCCCTGCTTCAAGCGGCAGGAAGGCTTCCTGGGGGTGCAATCTCCAACCCCCATTGAGATTGTTAAGTAGTTAGGGATCACCTGGTGGCTTTGTTTACCTTGCATGTAAATGTGCTTTTCTTTGTCTTTGGTCACACCTTGCTTAATTTACATTGGAGACAGGTAGATAGCTGCCTTCCCTCCTGTCTGGGAGAAAACTTTTTTCTCCCTTTGGTCACAGACTCAGTGAACATCCATAATTCCTCACAGAGTGTTAACACACACATTTCACAATGATATTAATCACCGGTGTGTCATTAGTTCTCAAATTATATATTATATGACACTTCTAGATCCAGATTATGACACCAGTGTGTGAGGTGTAGTGAGTATATCAGGCCTGACAAGAGTTGCTGACACAAAGTAGTGAACCCTCAGTGGGCCTCTGTGTCACACCCAGCCCAACTGAAAAGTCGCTGGAAGGACCCCTTTAGGAGACTTTACATAGGTGAGAAGGTTTTGCTACCCATGGCAGGAAACAGGCAATAATCTGTGAAATGGTAAATTCGGTGCCAACTTTCCTATAGCTCATAAACACACAGAACAGGGAAGGGAGAGAGTCTGACTGACCTGATAAACTGAAATCATATTTCTGCCCTTCTCTAGAATGCACTTTTGTTCTAACGTCTCTTTCTAATACCCTGAGAAGATATTTCCATGTGTTGACATTCAAGAATCCCAAAACTTGGACTGAGTTCAACAAATCTCAGACCAAGTATTCAGGAATTATTCAGGCTGAACTTTTCAACTCAGATTTATGGATTTAGAGAGTGTGGGTGTTATCCAATATACTTATCTTCTGTGTTTTTAACTAGACACTCTTTAATGGCTGATAAAGGTAGGTAGTAATATTTTAATATTTCAGATGATTGGGGGGGTTCTAAGTGTAAAGAAAAGACACAAAACTGTCTTTGTGAAGAATGTAACTGAAGTATTGCAAATGAAAATGAGAGTTTCTCAGTGAAGATTTGTTAAAAGTTATTGGAAAGAATAACAAAACAGATAAATCATATCTACTATTGTAGTGTTCTTTTTACTGCAAGATGGATCTATCTCACAGATCTTAAAACAACCCTCTCCCCAACCTCCCCCCCCCAAAAAAATAACAATATTGACAAGCATTGTAATGTGAGTTTAGAATGAAGCTGATTTTAATCATTTTATCTACCGCATGTAAAATAAAAACCGAAGGCCAATGAAGGATCTGTATTTATTTTCTTGTTCATGTATAGCTTCTATACAGCTGAAAAATTTCAAACTAGAATTTGATACATTTAAGAAACCACCCTATGGGCCTGATTCTCCTCACACTTATGCCAGTTTAAATGAAGAGTAACTTCACTGAAGTTACACTGGTGTAAGTGAGAGTAGAAGCAAGACCTATATTTTTTTTCCAGTCCTCAATGTCACTGATGGAGCCCTGAGGATCTCCATTTGTTTATGGACTTCTGATACTCCCTGTAGGCCCTTTGTCATAGCCACTGGCAGGCTTCTAAACCGAGTCGTCCCTCCGCAGCTGGCAAAGCGTTCATTTTTGCCTCATGCACAGAGCCGGATTAACGTATAGACAAATTAGGCATGTGTTTAGAGCCCAAATTTGGGGAAGGGGTGAGCAGGAGCAATTTGGCTAATGAAAGGGCAGGTGGGCCAAATATGAGTGGGATTTTGTGCACTAGGTCACAGTGCCACTCACTCAAATTATGGAGTGGCAGCTGGGCTAAATTTGAGTGAGTGATGTTGTGACCTGCTGCAGGGGGTCATATTAGAAGGTGGTGGCCCAGAAGTGTATGCTTGCCAAGGGCCCAGTGATGGGATAATTCAGTCCTGCATGGCACTTTTCTGTTATCAATGGCCAAGTGGCTCAGTTCACTGCTTCCTCAGATTCCTACTATCCAAGGATTTGGGTGCCTCATTCTCCACTGCTTTTTACCTTGAGGGGTCTTCTTCAACTGTGGAAAGTGGGTGTAAAATATGACCACAAGTACGGTTGACGTATTTGCTTTCGTAACACTTCATATCCACTGTGCACAGGTGTAAATGAGCACCCAACGTTCAAGGTAATAGGGGCCTGATCCTCCTTTGAATTACACCAGTGTAAGTCAGGAGTAACGTCTATGGAGTCAAAGCGGTGTAAAATAGGTGCAAGTGAGACGACAGGAGAGGCAGGCTCCGGGTCTCCAACACAGCAATGCAGAACACAATCCACTAAACCTTCTCTTTAAGACATCTAGGCCATGTCCACACCAGCGAGTTTACAGCTGTACCAATGCAGCTGTGCCGCTGCAAAATCACTTGTGTAGCCACTCTATGCGGATGGGAGAGAGCTCTTCCGTCAACGTAATAAAACCACCTCTACTGAGTGGTGGTAGCTGTGTCAGCAGGAGAAACTCTCCTGCCGACAGAGCGCTGTGCACACTACCACGTATGCTGGTGAAATTTATGTCACTCAGGGGTGTGTTTTTTCACACCCCTGAGCGACATACGTTTTGCTGACATAAGTGGGTAGTGTAGACATGGCCCTACGCTGAAAAAAAACCCTTTTTTTGACTTAAATCTAAAGGGTTTTTTTTTTTAATCTTGCAATCTCTTTATAGTACTTTCATGGATGACTGTGAATATAATTCACAAATTATACAGACTGGTACTTTATTTAAAATGTTGGTTTTCACAGAAACACAGATAACTAAATGACAACATGTTATGTTAATAATATATCTGGCCTGAGGCCATCATGTTAACTGTAAACATTTCTAGCTAATATTTATAAAACTCTGACAGGCAGATTAAAAATGTTGTGTATTGAATGGCAGGAGGCACTGGTAGACATTAAAAAAATATCCCCGTGTTGCTTTCACAGCCATTGCACATTATTTCTATGCCAACAGCTTCCTAAGATTGTCTCTTAAGAAAGAATGAATTTGTATTAAAAAAAAAAAATAGGTTTACATTTCAAAGCCCAAGTCACTGGTGAACTTGTGCTACAGCTATTGTTTCCCACTCTTGCTTGCTTGAAACACTGAACATTCTTTCTGGAAATTGCTCTGCCATTTTCAAAAACTCAGATGTTCACATTTGCTTAACGGCTTAAATTTGACTTTTGAGTTGATTTCAGCATTCTTTGTAATTTTTTAAAAAATAGTTTCTTTGCAGTTTTCTTTGGCACAGAGAACATCACCAATACAGAAAATACCCACAACAACTCACCTTTCTAATGCAGACCATAAGGCGACATATAAAGGAATGAAAAAATCTGTTTGCAAAATTTGAGAAAAAAATTAAAAGAGGATTGTTGTAGAAGGCTACTGTGGCAGCATATGGGCCAAAAAATAATCAAAAGGGTCAATCTTAAATATGCACTGCAAACAGAAAATGGAGCCACCAGTAATATATGGAACAGGAAGGTTATCTTAACAACACTTTAATTAAATCTCAATCCTTTGCTGAGCTGCAATTCTTATTTTGCTTTGGCACTGAAAATCTGACTTGTCTGATATCCTGTGTTGTGTTGTGAGGAGGAAGAGACACCAAGGACCTTCACCTGTACATTTTCTAAGCACTGGTTTTCGCAGTGCATCAATCAGTCACAGGACCTGCACACCAAAAATTTACACACTTTGAAATTGTATCCTACTCTTCCTGTCTTAGATTCTAAGGAGAACATTGTTTCTAGTAAAAATGCTGATGTTTTCACTAATTCATGAACACAAATATATTTGGTTACTTTCCTGTTCATAACCTCTCTAATCTCCTTCTTCCTATTGTGGTCTCTGAGGAGACCAAGTTCAGTGGAAAACACAATGGCTTGAGTAGTAAAGCCTAACTAAAAAACAATACTGTTTCAGGGCAATAAGGGATTTATGCTTATAAAACTTGGTAACTCTAATCTTATGGTTCTGTTCAGTTTAAAAAAAAAAGTTATTCACCTACAGTTATATCACAGAAGAGGAAAAATATATCGTATCCTGAATGTGTAAATTATGGAAGAATTATGGAAAAAATACAATCTCACCCTCACTTAAGAAGGTTTGATTTGGAGAAGTTTGCTTTGAGAACAATATTATATAATACAGGATTGACCTTTGTAGAACGATCAGGCTGAGAAGCACCCCCCGATCCTGTTTCTAATTCATACAAGTTTATTAAATTAGGGGGGTTTTAATCATCAAATGAAACTAGCTAGGGGAGGAAAATTATTTTTTGAGCTCAGAAGAAAAGTAACTTACTTAAGTGCTAAATATTTTTCCTGTAGATTCTGCTACAGGCTTTTTTTAAGCTCTGCAGAAGCATGCAATTCCCCCCCCCCCCCCCCCGCTTTAACCAGTAACACATATCCCTGAGATTTGTCTAGAGCGCTCTTTCTTTGCGTAGGCTATAGAACATTCATACCATAAACAAATGTGCATGTGTACACACACACACACACAGTTTCAACTTCCTTACTTTGGTCAGAGACCCATGATCCATCCAAGGTAACCCTTCTACATTTCTCACCTGTGCTTGCTTCCCATATCAATAGGATAACAGAATCTCTCCCCTGTACATCAGTTGGCACAAGCTAAAACATACATTTTCAAAAACAGCCTCGAAAGTTGCACCCATAATACTGGTTTAAAAATCAGGGTCAATGGATACATTGGGCCAGATCCTTATCTGCACCCGGGCTGCTTTGCTCCACTCTGGTTGCACAAAGCCGCTATGAAGCCAGCTTAACGAGTCTCTTGAGGATGCCTTCTAATGCTGGGGTATCCTTGGATGTCATACTACCATGATAATGGCTTTATGTCACTCCCTCCTGACCTCATACATGTAGTGAGGATGGATCGAGTGTCTTTATAGTCATGATCCCTGCTGCTGCTGGAACAACTCCTCGCAGTTGTGAGCAGCCAATGCAAATTAGAGGAGGTCTGAGGCTGCTCTAGCTTGCACTGGAGACTGGTCCAGCGGTAGGACATAATTTGGCTTCAAGTCACCATTGCACATGCAGCTCAACCACAGCTCAGCAATTTCGCTAAGCCAATATGTCTACATTACACTTCAAGATTTAACCTAGCTTTGGTTAGCTTTGATGACTCTAGAGGTTTCTGGACAAAAAACATTTCATTGTTAAAGAAAAGGGAAAGGCATAGGTGTGACGTTGTGCAGTCTATATGGTTTTATAAAAACATAATAAGAAGTGAATATAATGTAACTGGAATATGCTTCATGCAAAAGGTCTCTTGTAAGGTATCATTACACACTCATCTACTGAGTGTGATCATCCTATTTGTATAGATGTGCCACTCTTGTATCTAAAACTAGAAATATGAAATATAACTCTGAGGGCCTATTGTAATTATGCAAAGTGTGGGCCATTAATAGTGGTTTGGAATCTTGATGACTCCCATAAACCAGGACCATTGTCTGCAGATGGCTCTGTTTACCTGTTAGTCTTCCCTGTATATGTGTGTGCTGGCAAGTGGGTAATGAAGTCTTGCAGTGACATGTGATCATGTCACCTGACCTGGAATCCATCTTTAACCTGGGTGCTTTTCCAGTGGGGGAGGGGGGTGGAAACCCAGAGGGACAAAGGGTTCCCGCCTTATGCAAAAGATATATAAAGTGGTGGAAGAGAACAGAGGGGGAGAGGAGCCATCATGAAGAATCCCCTAGCTATCACCTGAGCTGGAACAAGAGCTGTACCAGGGGAAAGAATTGTGCCCAGGCCTGGAAGGTGTCCAGTCTGAGAAAAAACTTACTGAAGCATCTCTGAGGGTGAGATTATCTGTGTTCAGTTTGATTAGACATAGATTTGCGCATTTTATTTTATTTTGCTTGGTGACTTACTTTGTTCTGTCTGTTACTACGTGGAACCACTTTAATCCTACTATCTGTATTTAATAAAATCACTTTCTACTTAGTAATTAACTCAGAGTATGTATTAATACCTGGGGGAGCAAACAGCTGTGCATATCTCTCTATCAGTGTTATAGAGGGCGAACAATTTATGAGTTTACCCTGTATAAGCTTTATACAGGGTAAAACGGGTTTATTTGGGTTTAGACCCCATTGGGAGTTGGGCATCTGAGTGCTAGAGACAAGCACACTTCTGTGAGCTGTTTTCAGGTAAACTTGCAGCTTTGGGGCAAGTTATTCAGACCCTGGATCTGTGTTGGAGCAGACGGGAGTGTCTGGCTCAGCAAGACAGGGTGCTGGAGTCCTGAGCTGGCAGGGAAAACAGAAGCAGGGGTAGTCTTGGTACGTCAGGTGGCAGCTCCCAAGGGGGTTTCTGTGATCCAACCCGTCACAACAGGCTTCATTATTTCCAACTTTAAAAAGTGCAAGTTATATAATCCTCACCAAAAATGTAAGCAAAAAGAAAAAAAAATAAGCAGTTAACAGATACCCACTTTACCAACTTTGGAGGTAAAAAATATTTTGAAGAACAAAGAAAAAAAAAAAAAGGGGGGGGGGGGGATTCTTATTTTTTCCAGTTTCCTAAGTTTAAAAATGCCTCCAGTTTCACAAAAGACAACAATAAAGAAAATAGATCTGCAGTCATTCCATTTTCCACCAATGAAATTTCACATTTTGGAAAGCTGTCTGTTGGCTCTAGGTTGCACTTTTCCAGGACAAATATTATTCCTTGGAGATCGTGATTAAGTTGTTCAACTTCCTTTCAAGAAATAAATGTAAATATCAATCTCGTCAACAAAATAGGGTGTTTTTTTTTCATTTTGATGTTAGAAAATCTGATATTTAAGGATCAGAAACTGGTTTCTTTCAGAAGGTTGTGTCTGACGTGAACAGAGCAAGTTGTATGAATAACTCTTTGAAAACAGTGAAATAGGAACCTCTATGAGTATTACACTTTGTGTGACCTCAGAGTAGGAACAACAAGAACATACTCAATTACTACTTGAAAAGAGATTTTGAGGGAGTTGAGGTGAGCAGGGCAGGTATTCAAACAAGATTTTCTCACTGTGCCACTGTTAATGATCTGTCTCACTGATGATAGTAAAATGCTGACATTCCTTGGTTCATTCTTCTCTCATCTGTTCACCAATATAATTTAGTGCAAGCAGTTTGTCCAAATTATAGGTAAGTTTTTAAATGGAAAGTGAAAGGTTAGTTTTTCCAGTGTGTTTTAAAAATCGCCTTTTCATGATACAGGAATCAATGCAAACTCTGAGAACCTATACATTTAAGAGGCCCTTGGGTAAGTCAAGTATTCGGATTATTCAACCTATGCAAAAATGCAATGGGTTGCTGTCTTCTTTTTTCTTTTCTTTTTTCCCCAAAACCTTTTTAGTTGAGATTTATTTTGTAAAATCAGGATGGTTTGGATCTGGGTTTTGTCTGAAACACCAAAGACTTTGGGAGTTACAGTGGACTTGGGCTTTTAATCATTCCTAAAAGGACAATCCTTTAAAATCATTTTCTGCACTGACATTTCAGTGGAAGAAATCTTGTTTGGAACTGTGATGCCAATCCTAGTATCAGACAGTTCTAGAGTGGCACCTACAGAAATGATGTGACATCGCATCTATTTGGGGTGCCCAAGCAGCAATGTAAGTAGCAGCAAAGTGGTAGTGACAGTTCTGACCCATATTTAGCATCTAAGTAAAACTGAACTAAAGCTAGTCCTAAAAAATGGAGAGATACATGGCCAGTTCGATCCTTAGTGTAAAACCATTAACAAATGGAATTAATACCAGAGATGAATGTGGAACAGAGATGTCTGCCAAGACCCATGTTAAGGAGGAATGACCTAGAAGACAGCAATGGCCAAGACGGAGGTCAAAAATTTATTATATTTCTGTTAATGACTTAATTGTTAGGAGAAATACATAAATGAGACTACTTGTTTCTCTGTGGTATTACAAAAAGCAAAGGTTACATTGCTTTTGGGGTTTTGTTTAAAGCCTATTGTAAAGGAGATAGAATTGTCTTTTGCCTTTTTGAGTAACCACAGCAAATCAGTTCATCGTCAAGTAGGACAATTTGTTTTCCTGAGCTGTATGAATAAGCCTCAAAACCTGGCTATGTGATTCAGACTTGGATATCCTTGTGTAACCCTTCTGCCCATCAGAGTTAGCAACAACAAGGGCCAGGTTCAGTATCTAGGGGTCCCTTTTCAATAACACAATGGAAAACCGGCTCGAGCCCCCATCCAGTGACCTGGGACAATTACATACTGCCCCCCCCCGGGCGCCTCTAGGAGGCAATACTTCCCCTCGTGCAAGCACAGAGTCTGAGTGTAGCAAAAACCTTTTAATAAAGGAGGGAAACAACGCGGCATTATGTGGGGAAACACGACAAACAGGATTCATAACACAAACCATGAGCAAAAGACCCAGCCCCAAGTAAGCTTGTCAGTGTCCTTTTCCCCTCAGGGTCTTAAGTCCAGCAACCCAACAGTCACCCCACCCACAGTTTGTGTCCTTGGTCAGTGCAACCCCAGAGTTCAGAAGTTCATCTGCAGAGTTCACTACCCAGACTGAGTGGAAGGAGGGGGAGGTATGGGGGCACCTTACGTGCTCCGCTGCTCAGGTCAACGGCCGATTGCCACACCTCTCCGCGGGGTTCTGCTGTAGTCTTAATCGCCAGCCGCATCGCTCCACCAGCCATCCTGCTGGCCGCTCCTCTCTGCTAGCCATCCTGCTAGCCACTCACCAACTTGTCTTCAGGCCCTTCCCCTATTTAACACAGCTCTCAGTGATTTCAGCTTTTATTAGGGGGGCCTCAGTGCTAGCACACTCAGAACCACTAGCCCAAAGTAGGTCTAATGCTTAGACCTAGTAATCAGTGATTTCAGCTCTGCAGCACCTAACAAGACTCCTAACTACACCATTAAGAGGTCCAGAGAGCCCATACTACCAGGTACACATACCTGTCCCCAGCCTCTCTCAATTCACTGGGCTTTGGAACCCATGTCCCTTGCCTAGTAAGTGCTACTTAGTTGAGGGCGAGTTCCTCCATCATAAAATGCCAAGTACAGTTCTACTGTCCTTGATTCAAATAACCAGGATAACACTACTTTATTACTCCTGCTCCAATAACAAAGAGACTGGGGATTCCATAGCAGACAAAGTGACCATTTGGGCAAGCAGTGGGTGGGTGGGTGTGCCCATGCAAATGAGATCAGCCCCTGAAGTCCTTTTCCACAGCTCACCACCAGATCTCAGGGTAGAGCTTATTCTGACTCTGCTTACACTTGGATATTCTCCCAATTTACAATTGTGCAAATTATTCATTCTGTTTATTCTGTGGTTTTGGATTTCTACAGGATCTGTCCTACAAGGACCGGCACTGGCATGAAACCTGTTTCCACTGCTTCCAATGCAAGAACTCATTGGTGGACAAACCTTTTGCTGCAAAAGAGGAGCATCTACTTTGTACTGAATGCTATTCCAATGAATACTCTTCCAAATGCAATGAGTGCAAGAAGACTATCATGCCAGGTTAGGATATACCACTTTCATTTGTCTGTACTTTAAAGGCCTGCCCCAAAGCCCACTGAAGTCATTGACAGTCTCTCAACTTCATTTCATTTTATATGGTTTAAAGGCCAGAAGGAACCATTTTCTGTATATCACAGGCTATTCATTTCATCCCGATGCCCCTATATTAAGCTCAAATACTTTAGTTATACTAAAGCATTTCAGTCCTCAGGAAATTAAACTATGTGCCACTGGGAAACAGCGGGAGAGAGGAAGGTGTCCAAATGCCAAGATTGCTGCAATGGCAGGAAACTGGATGAGACCAAAAAATAAAGGCTGGGTCAAATATCAAAACTAACCCCAGCATCCCTTGTAACAAACGTCTTTACAATACTGAATTCATAATCCTAATTCATAATCTGATGGGCCAGTTGGGGATGTTATAACCTATGTTTTAAGTTATCCAGATCACCTAATTCACATAATAGATCTCCATACATCCATTATACAAATGAGATGGATTAATACAAAGAAAGGGGGAAAAGTAAGTTCAGTTCTATTTTTAATTCAATTTTTGATAAGCATTCACATCGTGCCATAATCAATTTGTACACTATATATGAAAGTTTTATGCAGCCTGGACAGCCAAAGTTCTTATACACCTGTCTGTCTAGTTTTGTCTTTCTTTCTTGTACACCATCTTGACTGGCTGCTACCATTTGAAGAGCAACAGGGTGCTTTTAAAGTTTAACTTTTTACTTAAATAGCTAAATTGGGAGCTAAATGCTCCCAGTTTAGCTTTTTAACAAAATGTGAAAAAAGCAGCCAGGCTACCTCCAAAGTGCTGTTGAGTACTGAATCTGAAAAGATAGAACCGTTTCCCTTTCAAGCTTGGCTATCCAAGAAACAGCTGCCTCTCAACAGCCTAAAACTTGGGTATATGGTAACAGACCATCGAAACGTGCTCTGTAGTTTACAATGCCATAGCATTCCATAACAATTTGAAGGCTTAAAAGGCCAGAGGTTGGGGCTGGGACTAGAAATAGATAATGAAAACAGTTTTTACTCTTAAAATTCAGGAGTCCATATACACGCCTGGTAATGATCAGTGATATGATGTTATTCCAGCTGAATCCTTTCTGAATTGGCACTTTCATGTCAACCATGTAAAAATTGGCATGGGTGCCTCACAGGCCATGACATAAAAATTGCAGGGGCTTGGGATATAAGATAGGATGTACAAATAGAAATCATGCAAATGGTTTTAAAAGCAGATGGCCAAAATTGCTCAGTGTTCCACATTTGCACTCTCTTTCCCCTTTTCAGGGGTATAGATACATTACTTGTGTTTTATTAGTTGAGAAGTATAGCTAATTGTGTCATTTTTAATTGTGAGAAGGAGTGTTCATGAACATTATTTTAATTTAGTCATCTCCTAGTGTTTGGTGTGCTCCATTTATTTTAAGCTTACAACCCAGACAGGAAATCAATTAACCAAACATTTCGCAACCACATCCCTGCCTAATGTATGCAGCTAAAGCCATCATCACACTTGGTAATCAGGCTGCTCTACACCAGTGTTTTTCAAAGTTCAAGTCGGTCGCGGCATGTAAGGCACTGGGTCACTCTGGTCAGCACTGCTGACCGGGACGTTAAAAGTCCTGTCGGCGGTGCTGCCCAGCTAAGGCAGGCTAGTGCCTACCTTTTCCGATAACACGCAGTGTCCCGGAAGCAGCCAGCAGTGGGTCTGGCTTCTAGGCAGGGGGGCCACGGGGCTCCGTGCACTGCCCCTGCCCTGACCCCCTCCTGCTCCCCAACCCCTGCCCCTGCCCTGAGCCTCCCCAAACCCAGAGCCCCTCCTGTACCTCCTGCAGATGTGGTTGATGTGGTTCAAAAAAGATATATTGGAATTGGAAAAGGTTCCGAAAAGGGCAACAAAAATGATTAGGGGTATAGAACGGCTTCCGTATGAGGAGCGATTAATAAGACTGGGACGTTTCAGCTTGGAAAAGAGATGGCTAAGGAGGGATATGATTGAGGTCTATAAAATCATGACTGGTGTGGAGAAAGTAAATAAGGAAGTGTTATTTACTCCTTCTCATTACACAAGAACTAGGGGTCACCAAATGAAATTAATAGGCAGCAAGATTAAAACAAATAAAAGGAAGTATTTCTTCACACAACGCACAGTCAACCTGTGGAACTCCTTGCAAGAGGATGTTGTGAAGGCCAAGACTATAACAGGCTTCAAAAAAGAACTAGATAAATTCATGGAGGATAGGTCCATCAATGGCTATTAACCAGGATGAGCAGGGATGGTGTCCCTAGCCTCTGTTTGCCAGAAGCTGGGAATGGGCGCAGGGATGGATCACTTGATGATTACCTGTTCTGTTCATTCCCTCTGGGGCACCTGGCATTGGCCACTGTTGGAAGACAGGATACTGGGCTAGATGGACCTTTGGTCTGACCCAGTATGGCCGTTCTTATGTAAAAGGGTCAGGGACTAACATAACTGGCATTTCCATCAGACTCGTCCTTGTGCTTGTATCTGAGGCACAAACACAAAGCAGAAACTAAATGAAGAAATAACTGTAGGACTTTAATAAAAGGTGTGGAACAGAGCG
Organism: Terrapene triunguis; assembly: GCF_002925995.2. NCBI lineage: Eukaryota > Metazoa > Chordata > Testudines > Emydidae > Terrapene > Terrapene triunguis. Next base: position 38,462,813 of record NW_020664372.1, read on the forward strand.
AAGGTAAGGCTAATACTGCAGATTTCACAAGAATTCCTAATGAATTCTCACAGTGCCATCTGAAGGAAGCCTGAGGCTTTCTGTAGCTACTCCTCTCTCCTTACCATAACTCACACACTCTGGAAACTTCCTCTATGAACAGCACCTAACTCCTTGCTATGCTAACTAATCACTGCACAGGTTCTAGCCATCAGTAGAACCCATTCAAAACTACAATGGTTAAAACTGCTATAACTGTCAGCATGAAGGACTTCATTTTGTGCATTGATCTCATGACAGGTACACGCAAGATGGAGTATAAGGGCAACAGTTGGCATGAGACCTGCTTTATCTGCCATCGTTGTCAACAACCAATTGGAACAAAGAGCTTCATCCCCAAAGATAATCAAAACTTCTGCGTACCCTGCTATGAAAAGCAGTTTGCCATGCAGTGTGTCCAGTGTAAGAAGGTATTATTCTTAATTTATGTATCTCAAATTTACAAATTTGTCATACCTACTAAATTGGTGGAGGGTTTTTTGTTTTTCTGTGTGTGAGATAAATTGTTATGAAAACAATGATAAAATCAGCTGACCTTAGGATATGCAGTACAACTTTAGGGTCCAATCCTGCAAACCCTTATTAACAAGCTCAATGCTTATTACCATGAGATGTTTCCTACAAGGGGATGACATCTTTAGCTCTGAGTGTGGGAAAGGCATGCAGCGTGAAATTTTCAAATTAAAGCATTCAGCAGTGATCCAACCCAGCTCCCACTGAAATCAATAATATTAAACAGGAGCTGAGTTAGGCTAATGCTGAGTCCTTTTGGAAATTCCAACCATAAAGATCAAGAGGAGAAAAGAAAGAGTTGCCATGTTTATAGCATATATTTTCTGAAATCAACGTTTCTGAAGTCATTACTCAGTTATAGGTCACAGGCGTTTGCAGGATCAGGTCAATTATTTGCACAACATATTTCCTACAATTCATACACCACCATTCTTAGTGAATTAGAATTAAAAAATACCAGAGGAAGAAATAAATGAATGACTTGATCCTGCAACCCAAAGTCTTGTGGCTGATTCATTGCTAACATAATTTATTATCACTGACTTCAGTGGGATGGTTTGAATGACTCGTTATGTGATGGATGTCCGGGACTGGGTCAAAGAGATGCAAGCAAAGGAGAAGAGATACAGTTTCAGCAGAGATTTGAAATTAAATGGTCTGTTGATGAGGAGGAAAAATAAAAGGAGTCTGTTTCAGACAGCAGAAGCTGCAGAGATAAATTATTTCACCACCAGGGATGGGATTATGTGAGAGCATGGAAAGGAGGCCAGTGCTGAGGTGAGCACAAGGAAAGGAGTAGAGGAAAACATGGTAATGAACCAGGATGGTGTAAGGGTTTTATATACAAAGAGGACAATTTTGAGCAAGATTACAAGATGAAAAGGGAGCAAATGAGTTGTTTAAAGATGAGACTTTGCATAATTGGGCATGATAATCACTTATCCCAAACCAAGGCTTCCCTCTCAAGGTCAGTTCCTGCCAGTAATCGTAAATGTTATTCCTGGTTTTAAAAAGAAGTCCTCCTCAGTGAGAAGGTGACCTCACAAAACCTCTTTTATTCTTGGAAAAAAAAAAAAAACACACAGGCTATCACTACAGGAGGAGTAACTTACCGGGAGCAGCCCTGGCACAAGGAGTGCTTTGTTTGTACTGGATGCAAGAAGCAGTTGTCTGGACAGCGCTTTACCTCCCGGGATGAGTTTGCGTATTGCCTGAGCTGCTTCTGCAATCTCTATGCCAAAAAGTGTGCTGGATGCACCAACCCCATCAGTGGTAGGTGTCTTACTACCATGATCTTCAGAAATGTAGAAGCAATGAATTTTAAAAATATTTGTTAGAAATGTAGTGGTCAGGTTAATTTAAGAGACCCAACAAATATCCCAGTCATATCATATCCTGAATTTGAGCACTTTTATTTGTGCAATCTTTGGAGTCTTGGAAAAATTGGAATGAGTCCTTACTTTGAATTTTTCTCCTTTTCATTTGATTTCCAGGGAACATGTAGACATATCCTAAAACTGCTATGCATACCGTACCACATACATACCCCATATGGTATTCAACCTACTTTTATTTCTGAGACACTACTGTATTCATCAACAATAGTTTCCCTCCCAATAGAAAGTACATTTAATTATGTCTCATATTCGACTGCAATGGGGTTTTCCTGGATTTTCAAGATAGGTGCTTAGAAATCACAAGGCTTTGAGGCACTGCCCTTCAATATAAAAATATTAAAGAGAACAATTATATAGTGCTGTATGACTAAGCATAAAAAGATAACCCTCCAAGTGAGGTGATCAATGCTTTAGACATGTGAGTTATACAGTCCAAGACTGAGGTTCTGAGCCACAACTCATTGCCTGTCTGCTTACACCTCTCCTGCCATTAGCAATAGTCCACTTTGGATGGCACACTTAGCACTTCTTTGCCATCATGGAAATTCAACATTTTCTGTCTATCTTTATGCTGCAATCTCCCCCTTTGAGCTTTTTGATACTAACTTCACTTCCCTCTAGAGTGACCAGATGTCCCGATTTTTGGGTCTTTTTCTTATATAGGCTCCTATTACCCCCCACCCCGTCCCGCTTTTTCACACTTGCTGTCTGGTCACTCTACTTCCCTCCCAACTGTCCAAAATACTCTTGCCAAAATCATCTCTCACTTGTCAATTCAACCACGTTGCACACATCCTTTCAGTCTCTTCACTGACTGGGACTGTACTGCGCCCTCGGCAATAGGTTCAAACAGTTTGTTCTTGCTTTCAAGGTCATGCAACACATAACTCATATTGAAATCTGAGCCCTTGTCCCCTTTCACCTTCCTCCAAACTTCTGCTTCACCAATGAGGCCATCCTCAATGGCCCCTTCACCTCTTTCTCTCAAATATTTTTGCACTTTCTTCCCATGCTTCCACTTTCTTGACACTCCCTCCTCAAAACTATCAAACCATTGCCTTCGCTCTACTCAGGTCACTCAATCCCAGTTCTGCAACGTTACCTTCACAATTGAGCAAGTTCACATTAAAACATTTTTTTTAAAAACCCTAATCTTTCAAGACATATGTATCCCTGTACTGAATAACCATGTTATCTTATTTCTTTAACCCATATCTTTCCTCTCTGTTCTGACTCCCTGGTGTACATTATAGTCCATTTCTCTGTCAAATCCATCAGTTAAGGCTCAAGTCCATCACTTAAGGTCCAGTTCCTATTCACACTGAGTAGCATGAAGATTAAAGGCTGCTCTATGCTAGAAAATTACATCAAACCAACAATGCCATTCTGGGATGTGAAAAATCCACACCTTTGAGTGACATAGTTAAGCTGACCTAAATCCCCATGTAGACAGCACTAGGTCGATAGAAGAATTCTTCCATTCATCTAGCTACTGCCTCTCTGGGAGGTGGATTATCTACGCCAGTGGGAGAACCCCTCCCGTTGACAAAGGAAGTGTCTACACTGAAGCTCTACAGAAGTGCAGCTGTAGTGTTTTAATTGTAGATAAGCCCTAGGATACTACTTACCACGTGTAAGGATGGCAAAATTAGACTAAAACAAAGCAGGAATGGAATTCTCTCTCACAAAAAGTGTCTTTCATTGCCTTATATCCGATATCAGTAGGAGTCCCCAAATAGCATTCTTACACTAAGCCACCTGATGACTGGTACTCCATTGTTTTTCCTTATTACTTTTGGTTTTTAAATAGGACTCGGAGGAACCAAGTATATCTCCTTTGAAGAACGGCAGTGGCATAATGACTGCTTTAACTGTAAGAAGTGTTCTCTTTCATTAGTGGGCCGCGGCTTCCTCACAGAAAGGGATGACATCCTTTGCCCCGAGTGTGGGAAAGATATTTAAAGTTTAAAACAAGGAGGAAAGCAGAGCTGTGCTTGCAATACATATTTTTTGAAACATGCGATGTTGTGTACTAGCTTTAGTCAACCATATGAAGACTTTACTCTTCTGTGTTTCTCAGTACCATTCACATCACGTAACCTTTTTTTCCTCCAGACTGTCTAAATCCAAAGGCGGATTGGGAGGGGGGCAACAAATGATCTCAGAATCTCTAGATGGGTTGTTGATGGTTAAGAATTTACACAGTTAACCAAGATAAGTGCAAGACTTGATATATGAAATGTTTTGACGGTTATTGACATTTTCTTTTCTTCACTGAATATTTGAATTTACAAACCTTAGTCTTTAAGAGAGTGATATGTTTGAAGGATTACAATGACTATGTGCTATAACTTCATAGATAGAGATTCAGGAGGAAATCTTGACCCACTGAAGTAAATGGCAAAACTCCGTTTGACTTCAATAGGCCAGGAATTCAAGCCTAGTGTTCTTGGAATGTGTAATTGCAGTGTGCTGTTAAGTGTGTAGAAAGATGAGAATGTAGCGTGTGTATCAGTGTTAAAGGATCTGTGCCATGCCTTAACTAGGAAAAAATGATTAATCAATCATTTAAGTGGGAATGTTCTGTAACAAATATTTTATTGCATGACTAGATGATCATTGTGTGAAATACAAATTCTGTCATCAGTATCAGTTGAAACTACACTGCATAGTGTATTTCTTAAAATAATAAAATCATTTAATAAATTCAAATTTTTTGTGATTTTGATTTTTTTTATTACTTTTAATGTGTCAACATTTTCTAAAGTAGAGTGTGCGTAGAACGCTTCCAAAGTTTAAAAAAATACAACATAAACCATATAAATACAACCCACTTCCCCAAAGTACCGGTAATACTGAATTTGCAAGGTTCTGATAATTATCCTCAAATGGACGCACCAAAATAGCAGGTAATCTCCCATTGATTCCAATGGGAGGAAGACTCTCCAAACAGAAATGAATAGTAACTAAAATGTGCAAGAAGACCAAAGTAATATCACCCACTACAATAATTAATGTATGCTCAATTGCTGTATTTAAAAACTGGTAAAAAGTATTCTTCTGAAAATAAAGTTTTAACATCAACTACAATTTGAGGTAGTTGGTCAATTTAGAATCCATATGGCCTTATATAAAAATGCTGACCATGTCCAAAACTTTGTGTGATTTTTATGGGTAAAACACAGCAATTGGAGAGAAAAAATGTGTCTGATCACCAACCATTGGAGATATTTGCTACTAGCAGTCACAGATGGGCCACATGTCCCTGTAGGCAGTCTCATCAGATCATACCTTCCATAAACTTATCAGGCTCAGTCTTGAAGTCAGTTAGGCTGTTCCAGAACTTTACTCCTCTATTGGTTAGAAACCTTCATCTAAACTTTTTGATGGCCAGTTTATATCCATTTGTTCTTGTGTCAACACTGGTGCTTAACTTAAATAACTCCTCCCCCTCCCTAGTATTTATCCCTCTGATGTATTTATAGAGAACAATCATATCTCTCCTCAGCCTTCTTTTGGTTAGGTTAAACAAGCCGAGCTCGAGTCTCCTCTCATAAGGTTACTTTTCCATTCCTCTGATCATCCTAGTAGTCCTTCCCTACCCCTTTTGTACTGGTGACCCCTTTCACATAGCAAGCCTCTGAGTGCAACCCCCCTTATAAATTCAAAACACTTGTTTATATATTTAACACCATTATAAATGCTGGATGCAAAGCAGGGTTTGGAGTGGAAGCTGACAGCTCGCGACCCCCACCCCCCCATGTAATAACCTTGCAACAGCCTGAGGGGTCCCAACCCCCCAGTTTGAGAATCCATTCTAAAACATGGGAGACCAGAATTGCACACAGTAGGAGCCTAGTTAACACTGAAAAATATAATTTGTCCTTCCCTCACCCTTTTTTTTTTTTTTTTTTTTTTTTTTAAATATAGTTCTCACAGCTAAACGCAGTTGTCTGCTGCAACCTCACCCAGAGCTGGATACAGTGTAATAGTTACTTGGCTTGTTTTACATATTACTTTTTAAGTACACCCTAATTTAAATTATTTTTTTTTGTAACAATGTACCATTGCTGACACTGTTTCCATTATTTTTTGCCTTCAGCCCCTTAGAGCCCTGCACGGATACAAAATCTGTATCTGCATCCAATCCGCAAACATGGTCCACAGCTATAAAGCAGATTCGCAGGGCTCTACAGATCCTTCTGTTATTACTGGTGTGGTTTCATGGACTGAAATTAGAGCTGAGGAATGGGGATTTTTCTGAGTCTGTGCATGCAGCACTGGGTAATTCAATTCATAGCTCCATTTCCCCACCTGTAACACTGAGATAATATTTACATCCCGGAAGTTTATACAATGGTTTTATAAAATGGGAGAGCTGTCTCTAAAGCTATTTTTATCATCTACCTATCATTTTTCTATGCCATATTTGTGAATTTGATTATTCCTCAGAGATTAACCTCTATGTGTCTTTGTATTCAATCTTATTTCAGGTTTCAGAGTAGCAGCCGTGTTAGTCTGTATCCACAAAAAGAACAGGAGTACTTGTGGCACCTTAGAGACTAACAAATTTATTAGAGCATAAGCTTTTGTGGGCTAAGTGGGTTGTAGCCCATGAAAGCTTATGCTCTAATAAATTTGTTAGTCTCTAAGGTGCCACAAGTACTCCTAATCTTATTTCAATGATATCAGCCAGTTTCTCCAATTTATCAAGCTTGTATTTTATTCAGTCATACCTTCCAAAGTCTTCATGTTACCTACAAATATTTCAGTTTAGTTACTGTGCTTGCTCGGTACAAGACAACTTCTGAACAGGCCACTCACTATGCTACAAGTGGTATGAATTTGTAATGAACATTACTGCTAGAGAAAAACCAAATTAACATCTCAAAATGTATTCATGAATGGACTTTAACTGTTGACTGGTATATGAATTTTTTGGGGTAGTTTAGCCTCACCAGGGAAGGCATGACTTTAATCCAGCCATGTTGTTTATTTGTAATTTACATAATTCTTTCTAGGTCTAAACTCAAAATTTAGCAAACAATTTAAGAGCTCAAGAGAACACACGAGAGATTTATTTGTACAGAAGTCACAAAGGAACATACCTGCCATGACAAATGTTAATTTTAACTTTGCATAGCTACTATTGCAACATGTTTATTCACGTCCAACACCTTTTGGTCTGGCACCATTTCTAGTTTAGATTTGCTAGAGAAAATTGCGGGTGATCGAATGTGCTGGCAGTGGAATAATATCATGAAAAACAATCCATTGAAGGAGACTTCTGGCACAAACTTCAAGAATGGTGGCCATGTCAGACAGTGAATACCCTCTTTATGCACTTTCCAGATGGAAGTAATTTGTATTCAGCAGGAGTTGGAGAAGATCAGTCAGTTAATTATACCTGACGTACTTTCAGAATAGAAGAATTTCCCTGTCATAGTTACCGATGCAAATCAGCTTTCAAAATAAAGAGAGAAAAAGCAACTTTGGAAATCTTTGTACCCAACATGGGTTACTTATTACCTGCAATGAATCTCCTTTAAAAACTAAAATTAGTATAGCAGTGCAGTTTGTGCAGGTAACTCTCATATATACAATTAGTTCACTGTTCTGTTTGCACAATCACATTATTTAATGAAGATTAAAAAAAAGCCATCCACTCCCAAACAGTTTTGGTTTTACAATATCAGATAAGTGAACACTATCGTTTTTATCATCACTTTCTATGTGAGCAAAAATGCACTTAACATATACAATACTACCCACCTAGGTCCTTATACTGCATCTATCACCGTGGTATCTGAGCATGGTACTGATTGCATTCAGGAGGCTCTCCAAGCAGCATGCCAGAAAAGTGATATTCTAGCCACTGTAAATAAATTATTCCAAAATACAGTAGCAGTTGTCCTTGAACCATATGCCTGGATGTATGGAAACCTTACGCTCAGATGATATACTTTTTCTACATACTTTCAGAGTAGGTCACTTGGTTTCTGTATCCATGTTTGCATCCAAGACATCTGTTGACAAGATAGTACCCTGTCGTATATGGGAACAATCAGTTAGTCCAGGGGTAGGCAACCTATGGCACGCGTGCCAAAGGCGGCATGCGAGCTGATTTTCAGTGGCACTCAGACTGCCCGGGTCCTGGCCACTGGTCCAGGGGGGCTCTGCATTTTAATTTAATTGTAAATGAAGCTTCTTAACCATTTTAAAAACCTTTTTTACTTTATAATATATAACTAAACTATTGTTGTATGTAGACTTCTAGAAAGAGACCTTCTAAAAATGTTAAAATGTATTACTGGCACACGAAACCTTAAATTAGAGTGAATAAATGAAGACTCGGCACACCACTTCTGAAAGGTTGCCAATCCTTGGGCTAGTCTAAACCTTCCAAATATTTCCATGTTGTTGGTCACCAGAAAAGTTCATTTTTATTTTAAGGAGCAATGTCAAGTTCTTGGTTATATTGGGAATAAAGATTAGAAAATAATTCACCATGTTTCAAGTTATATGCTGAAAACCCCAATGAGCAGGTTTAGCCAGGCCAAATTAATCTCTTCACTGCTGGTCCATAGAAGTTCTATGGGATTCCTAAGATATCAAGCCAGTTTCAAAGGGTACTTGGGGTATAGGCCAAATTCCACTAATTTAGGCATGAAACAGACTTCCAAACTGGTCATCCACAGAGAACTAAAGTCAGATTCACCTACCCTGTTTGTCATGTTTGTTGTTTAAATCCATCAGTTTTAGATTAGTATGGTGGTTGGCCCAACAATGAGAAGCAGTATATTTAGAATTTAATTTATTGTCTGCTAAAGCACACAGGTGGCCTCAGGAGTAAAAGTAAGTGCTGTTTTCTAGTATCCTAGGTCTGTTTTACCTTTACATCATTCAGTGCAAGGTCAGAAAATTAAATTTTGAAAAACTGTGCAATACACTGAAAAGTTCTGACAGGCCAATTTCATGCTCCAGCAGCGTTCATGTGATGTCATCAGCAGTGCAAGCTGGTGCACTAAGACTGAGAGAAAAACATGCTTGTAAGTTGTATGTTGGAAACCTCTCTCACCCTTCAGCTATTACTCTGAAACCAATGGATTTTTGAAGTCCTAATGTAGTCCGTTTTGATTCTACTATAATTGTTGCACATGCCCTTTGTTATGCTGTCAGCAAACTATTTGGGGTCATGTGACCCTCAAATGAACTGTAATTATGTTCTTCTACCTTCCGCACAAAAGTAATTCCTTCGTTTAAAACAAACACAGAAATAACAGTACTCAAAAACTAAATGTGGAAGCAGAAAATAAAGTGTAATTTTCTTACGAAATACTGTTACTTTAGGTTTAATTCTAGTTAAAAGTTGAATCACAGTGAATAAGAAATCCCTCTTATACCTCTGAAAAAAAAGCACTGTCAAACCACACAAAGGCGTTCTTCCTCAGGATATTCCAAGATGGGAGCCTCCTGTAGCCTTTCTTTCCTGAGAGTGCCTCCTGCAGGAAGCTATAACCTGATCAATTGGTTTTTTCCATTTGCTGAGCTTCTGACTGCAGGAATTAGCCCTCTAAGGAAAGGCTCTGGAATGTCCTGCATGCAGCAGAATCAGAGTGGAAAGGATCAGGGCAAAGAGCTACACACAGATTATCATACATCCTGCACACTGCAGGGCACAGCTCCCTAGCAATCTCTTCAAGACATCTACCAGGTGGGTTTGGGGAGACAGGCCAAAATTTCAAATTTAACTTTAAAAAAACAAAAACAAAACCCCAATATATTCATCATCATCGTGTACCAGTAACCTTCGCAATGTCAGCACAACTCTGGAAACAGTGTTTGTTAAAAAAATAGCCAGGAGAACATAAAACACCATTTTATATGTAATATCCTGTCAATGTTTTTCTAATTTCATGCTAGCTTGGCAATGTATCTGGGATCAAACAATAGTTTTAAAGAGGTCACGCTTGGGACCTGAACTTCTTCCCAGTGTTCTTTAAAATAATTTTTTTTAAAAATAGGTGAGGACCTGAAAAACCAAGTAGTACACCAGGTGTCTGGGTTGTGCACAATATAGAATAACCCAGAAGTCACTGTCACAGTTACCCGGCTAACCATACCTTTGACCCCTCCTAGTCACTTCGAGTGCATCCCCTTCTCTCAGGTCTTAAGCCATCATCTGTCTCTTTGGGTGGAATCACATGATTCTCTCACTCTCAGACCAGGCCTTGGGCTGTAGTTACAGGTGCTAACTGCAATTACCTCAGCAGGTGTGACAGAGGCTCAGTTCCCTGCATACCTGTTCCCTACAAGAGTAATAGCAGTGGCAACCAGTGAACCAAACAGCGTTCTTAAAGCAAAGTAGTGTTTATTTAGAACAGCGTTTCAGAGAAAAACCATCTTAAAAAACAATGAACCAGCCTATATGCACATCTGCCTTTCCCTAAGACTTACCATTTCCTGGATCTGGGGAAAGACCCAAATCTTTCAGAGTCTTCTGCAGAGCCTCTTTCTGTGTCAACCTGTCCCCCTGCAAACAGACCCCCCCCAGAAAGGGCTTTTTAACTGTTCTTTTGATCTCCGGGTTCCCACCCTGGCAAAACAAGGTTTGCATTTTGGCTGGAGACAATGTTTTCTCCCACCAGCTTGTAACTGCCCCTCAAGGTTGGTTTGGAGGTTGCTTGTCAGGAGCCTGTGTTGCTTCCTTGCTTGTTTTCCCTCACAGCCCCCTATTAAGCTAGAACAGGGTTTGGCAACCTTTCAGAAGTGGTGTACCGAGTCTTCATTTATTCACTCTAATTTAAGGTTATGCGTGCCAGTAATACATTTTAACGTTTTTAGAAGGTCCTCTTTCTATAAGTCTATAATATATAACTAAACTATTGTATGTAAAGTAAATAAGGATTTTAAAATGTTTAAGAAGCTCCATCTAAAATTAAATTAAAATGCAGAGCCCCCCAGACTAGTGGCTAGGACCCAGGCAGTGTGAGTGCCACTGAAAATCAGCTTGCGTGCCATCTTCGGCACGCGTGCCATAGGTTGCCTACCCCTGAGCTAGACCAATGCATTCATACAGGAAAGTCTTATAACCCAATATACATTAACTTCATCTCACTGACCAGCTCTCACATTTTTCATAAAAGGTATCACCTCTCAGTATTCTTAGATTATTACATGGACATGGAATTACTGTCTCACTTCCAATAACACAAGTGATTTTATTAGAATTATTTTTGCAGTTATTAAACTTTGCAAATTAGGTGTGCATCAGAAGCTACTGCTGCAAAAAGCAATCAACATCTGGATGAAAAATTCCGAAGGTGAACCAAGATACAGCAGTGGAACTCATTTCTACGGCAGAGAGCTGGACCAGGCATAACCGGATCAAATGAAAACCTGGAATTCATGTCTAAATCTCCCCTGCCCTGTACAGAAGGGAAGAGAGCAGTGACTTCTGCAGCCCCCTTTGTGAGTTAGGATATATAGGTGTAGGAGAGGGCAAGCCCTAAAGAACCCATTTTTAAAAGGGTGATGGATGAAGCCTCTGTGAACAGCCACGGACAGGAACTGCCTTAGCAATATAGTTTCAAGAAAGCAGACGGGAACACTGGTTTCCCAAAACAAGTATGGAGGCACTACCCTAGCCTTCTATGAATCCCCTTGACTTATCCCTCAAGGAGCCAAAACTGAAGCCAAGACAGAATGGAAAATTTTGCAAGGGGAATCTTGAAGAATTTTTCTTCCCTAAACTCCCTAGATCTGGCCTAGAGTTTTTCCATTATCTTGTATAGTTAAAAACAAAACAAACTCCCTGATGTTCTTTGATTTGCTTTTTAAATGAGTAGCATGCAGACATGTGGCCATTTATTTTGTGGGGGAAATATCAGAAAATTCATCTGCATAAAATTAAACATTTAAAAATGCTGTTCAGATTAAACATGCAGTGATCTATACTTACTTCGAGATACACAATCGGGGGGGGGGGAAGGGAGGGGAGAAGAGTCAACTTAAAATCTAGCATCACCCAAGGTACACAAAGCCAGTTCTTCCCTGGAGCATAGTTGAGGAGGTCAAACCAGATATATCAGGGTAGAGGTGTAACGCGACCTGATATAACACGAATTCGGATATAACGCGGTAAAGCAGTGCTCCGGGGAGTGGGGGGGGGGGCTGCACACTCCAGCGGATCAAAGCAAGTTTGATATAACGTGGTTTCACCTGTAACGCGGTAAGATTTTTTGGCTCCCAAGGACAGCATTATATCGGGGTAGAGGTGTCTAATGGTCCCCTCTGGCCTTAACAAAAAACAATCTTTATGTAAATATGACCTCTGTGACAGACCCAGACCAGTGGGGTACAGGAGTCTAGTAGAGGGCAAATATACTGATCACTGAATGAGTAGTTTTCTGTTCCCTGAGTGACCAGAGAAGGGGCTGCACTAGAGTAATCAGGAATCTGCTAGAACCAGTTAAGGCAGGCAGGTTAATTAGGACACCTGGAGCCAATTAAGAAGAAGCTGCTAGAATCAATTAAGGCAGGCTAATTAGGGCACCTGGGTTTTAAAAGGAGCTCACTTCAGTTTGTAATGCGAGAGCGTGAGGAGCTGGGAGCAAGAGGTGTGCTGCTGGAAGACTGAGGAGCACAAGCGTTATCAGACACTGTTTGGAGGAGGCCATGGAGAAGTAGCCCAGGGAGTTGTAGCTGTCATGCAGCAGTTACAGGAGGCACTATAGACAGCTGCAGTCCACAGGGCCCTGGGCTGGAACCTGGAGTAGAGGGTGGGCCCGGGTTTCCCCCAAACCTCCCAATTGACCTGGACTGTGGGTTCTTCCAGAGGGGAAGGTCTCTGGGCTGTTCCCCAACCCACATGGTGAACCTCTGAGGCAAGAAAATCTGCCAATAAGCGCAGGACCCACCAAGATAGAGGAGGAACTTTGTCACACCTCTTATCACAGAACCATAGAGACTGCAAGGAAGGGATACTTGAACAAATAACTGCAGCTATCTGTCATTGGTATATTTCTTCTATAGAGCTGGGTATTTGGTTAAAGATATTTGTCGATCACTTTCATTCTTTAAGCTATTTTAAATATTGCGGTGGTTTGTAAAATGTACATATATCTGATAATAAAATTGTTAAAAATTTTGAAAATGACACTAATATGAAAAAAAGTTAGTTTTAACGGTCTTGCCAATTTACTCCTTTTAATGTAATATTTTGTTTGAAAATGTATGTATCTCAAATATTTGGAAAACATCTGCCTTTCAAATAATTTCCTAAACTGCATAATCTTTCTTCCAAGAGCAAACAATTTATATTCAAGGAGCTCTAATTAGGGAATAGATAGAAAGTGTGCCTTACATGGACAAACTCACTGCTATCATAATCTGTATTTAAAAGGAGTCACGTGGGTATTGTATGCAAACTGGTAACATGCTGGTCATTAATATTATTGCATGATGCATGGATGGGTGGTGTATAAAGACTTATAGGTATGTGCTGGAAATATATTCTTAAAATGTGTTTTGCAAGCAGTGCATAAGCCCAGCCTGTTCGAGACAAAGGAATATTGTTTCGCCTGCTGGACTATGATGTGTCTCCAATGTAAATTGAGACAAGCCAGGCCAAAAACAATGGAAAGTACATTTATATATAAGATAAATAAAGCCATCAAAATAGCATGTGAGGGAGAGGACCATTTAACTATCACAACTGGGGATGGAGGCTGTACCTCCAGGCTCTTATAACAGACAAAGGCCTTTGGGAAATATAAGCAGAGACAGAAAGCCGTTTTGGCATCCAACACACAAGAAGCCAGAGCTCTTGAAATCTGAGAAAAGTGGATCCCTTCAGCTAAGGGGGCTGATGTCTCTGGGAACTGGCTATAGGTGGGAAACCTGCTTAGACAAAGACTAACTTTCTGAAGTTATTTTAGTCACTAGAAAGCGTGTTTTGTTTGTAACCTACCTTTCATATCTCTAACTCTTGCTTGAAATCATTCAAACCTATGCTCTTTGTTAATAAACTTATTGTTTTGTTACAAAACTATCTCAGTGCTGTTATACTGAAGTGAAGTGTAAGTCTTCAGCTATTGTAACACTGATGTGTGCTCTGTCTCTTTGAAGGCAACAAACTTAACTTCTGTGAGTGTCCACTGAGAGGGACTGAACACTGCAGAAGGACATCTCCAGAGAACTTGGGTTCACTGATGGTTACCTTCAACGCAAGGTTTGGACTGGCAGAGTCTTGAAGCATTTGTTGGCAAGGCAGGTGTGTCAAGCTTGTCAAGCTGGTGTGTCAGGGAGCTGAAACATAGCTCAGCAGCAGCAACGCTCACTCTTCCTGAGGCAGAGTGGTAACATGGTGGCTCACAATTCTGGTTATCCTGAGTAAGATATCACAATAATTATTGTGACAGGTTTATGGGATGATTTAGTAAAAAAGGTGTAACATTTACCAAAATTACAACCGCAATATTGCAAACACTTATGCACATACTTAACTTTAAGGAGTAGTCTCAGTGACTTTGAGTACACTTCAACATCACTATTTCAATTGAATAGGTTTAATTACATTACAAAATAGATCTACACTACTGAAAAGATTACTTTTAATTCAGTTTATTTAAATAGGATAAAACTACTTAAAAGACCACTCTTTACATACAAAATGTACATTAACATGTGAAACTTTTCTGTACTGAAGTGTAAAACCTGCACACAGGTTTTAGTGTTTAGTAAAAGGAGACGAGCACACAATATTTAAAAAAAAAAAAAACACACATCATTCTTACTATTTTACAGCATTCAGAAGTGCCTTTGATTCCACAATAATGCATGGGAAACTCCTGTCTCAGCCATATCCGACGTAGACTACTGTTCATATTTTCAATACATATACATTTAAAAAAATTCTAAGTAAGCTTTCAGATCGCTGCTGACAGCATTTTCAACTGGCTCAAAGCCAGAAAAAGGATTTCCTTCATGTTTAAATTCAGTGGTGACAGGCTTTCATATGGGAGGAATACAGATTTCATATTAGTTTTTGCATATAGAAGCTTTACTATTTACCATATACACCCAAAGTAGGTGCAGGATCAGGTCCACTTAACCACCAAAATCAATAGTTTTGCCATTGATTTTAATGGACATAGGACCAGATCCAGTGTGTTACACCACACAAGTAATAATCCAAATGAAATCCACTGGGATTCAAAGAAAAACCAACAATCTTATTTTAAAACTGTCACAGGTAGGAAAGAGGCTAGACATTGTTAAGAGTATACTATTCTAACTCAGTGCAGTGATTGTTGCTTCTTTACATGTTGATGAGAGGAGAGTGTTGGCCCACATTCTAGGATTTCCCACTTTATTTTAACAAGCATTATTATAATTGGGATAACAAAAGAAACTTGTTGCACACACGCATACAGATGTGTGTATAAGAACATTGCACTAATCCATTTATTATTTTTCCTCAGATTCATACTGAATATAGATTCTAATAATGTGCTTCCATGTGCATTTTTTTTTATCTCAAATGACTATAGAAGCTTCAATTTGAAGCAAGAATGTTATATAGTTCATGTGTTATTACTAACTTAACCTGTATTTTAAATACAAATACAAGTCTGTAGTTTTGTTCTGTATAACAAAAATATTTTTTTCTCTAGAATAAAATCTATCAATGGGATGATTTTATACTATATTGTTTAACTAGATTCTGAAACCCAAACAGGGTTTGGATGCACAATCTTTCATACCACCTGGAACTTCAAGAATTGTGTTGGGTATTTAGCCAGGACACGACCTACTAAACTGAATTTAGCTGTATAGCATAAAATATGAACATTTTTGAAGCCCACAAAGGTGTTTTGTAGAGACACACAGGAGATGAACTACAGTATACTTGAAAATTCAAAAGCAGGTTTTAGTATCTTGTAAGAACACCACCTTTGGAAGGGTCTCAATGCAAGAAGGTAGACACTTTTAAGGTGATTGGTGAGACTATGATTCCAGCTTTATATTAGGGAACTTTCAAATTTAAGAAAACTCCACAACAATGTGAATCCCTGTATACTTTAAAGAGAAATGTACTTCAACTGTTCTGAACTACAGGAATGATATATTTACATTTCCAGGACCCCCACTAATTCATGGCCATGTTACATGCTGGATTTTCTTCTTTGCTTCTGTAGGTTTTAGGTCATTCTGGAATAGAAGAAAGTATACAACTAATATTAGATGTGCTGCACTAGACAGTATTTAGTAATTATCGTACAATATCCAGAGGGGGTTAGCTGAGCACTTTAACACTATATGCACCATTATAGTAACTTCCTGATGCCATCTTCTGGAGGAAGTTAAAATGTCAGGCTTACCCAGAAAGTAAAAAGGAAGCAGGAGAACTATCAAGGCTGATAAATCTAACCTCTTGCAAACTCATCCATTTTTTGTTGTGGTGAGCAGGTTTACCAAAAGTATCCCTCTCACTAGGAAAATATGAGTAATTTAGAAATACATCCACATAAGAACTTTAGACTAAAGTCTGATCCATGAAGAATGTTTTAAAGCAAATACAGGAATATAATCCACTCTTAAAAATCCAATATAATTAAATCTAATTTTTAAAAATTAAAGAATCTTAAAAATGCTGCTGTTCTAAAAACAATTAAGACTACCTGCATAAATCTGCTGAAAAATTACAACTAGAGAAAAAAAAGTATTTCTTTACACTACCACGTATAAATGAGGAACCCATTGCTTAAGCCTCTGTGTGCACTTGCAAATTTAAAAATAAAAAGTTCATAAGAATTGGTAGCAAGTAGACAACCTCCAAATCAATCTCCAACAGTCATCAAAAATAAGAAGGAACCACGAAACAGTCTCCAGTTGGTTAGACAGGCAAACGCCTGGATAAACAGATGGACTTTGCACCATACCCTGAAGGTCAAACCAGCTCTGGCAGACCAAATAGGGGAGCAGGATCCAGACAAGTACAGTTCAACAGACGCTGACACCAAACTTTGAGAGTGCAAATCTGGGTATTGTGAGCAGCAATTGAGCTAATCACAGCCACTGGGAAGTTGCAAAGAGAGATGGTCTTTAAGGTAATCAGGACACACACTTTACAAATTAACACCAACACCATGAGTGGTTCTTAAAAGCAAGTAGCAGCATGCCTGAAATGGCAAGCGTCAATATGCAAGAAGTCTGCTGAGTTTCGTACTAGTGGAACAATCTGCCACTAAGTCTCAACAAGGACCAATGTTAAAACTGTTTTGCTAGTTTCATGCTGCACAGTAACATTCCCAACAACAGTGTATCTCGTAGGGTAAAGATTCTTTACTACCTTATTATGTACATGGTTTTCTTTAATTATGGAAAAAGTCTGCTCATGACCAACAATCTGTGCACCAAAACAGGAAGTCACTTATTCAAAAGAAAATACACCCCTCTTAAAATTATCAATTAAGATTGATCTTCCATTTATATACCATCCTTCAAATATGCACACAGGAATCACTTCCCGTACAACCAACACTACCAAGGAGTTTAGGACAGGAAGTAAACAACAGTATTACCAAATTAAAATTGCATGAGGAATTTGGGCTGTATTGACAGAACGTGGTCATCCAGGGACCAAGCAACATTAACTCCTATTTTATACTTTTCTTCGAGGAACTCTGAAGCCACTGATTAATTAATAGTAACGTTAATTAAACCATTTGCTCATTCATTACAGCCTGATTCAGCAAGATACTTAAACGTATATCTAACTTTAAGCATGAATACTCACACCGATGTCTCATGTTTAAATTTAAGCGCATGCTTAACTGTATCTTGCTAAACTGGGGCCTAAATTATTTTTGTTAGGCTACAAAATAATCTAAGATGCAGTAAAGATTTTGATTTCAAGAATGTCAACGGTAATCAATTCTGAACATGAACGTATTTAAATTAGGGCTGACAACTGATTTAAAAAAAAATCACAATTAATCGCAGTGTTAAATAATAATAGAATACCATTTATTTAAATATTTTTGGATGTTTTCTACATTTTCAAATATATTGATTTCAATTACAACAGAACAAAGTGTACAATGCTCACTTCATATTTATTTTTGATTACAAATATTTGTGCTATAAAAACAAAAAATATTTTTCAATTCACTCATACAAGTACTGTAATACAATCCCTTTATCATGAAAGTTAAACTTACAAATGTAGAATTATGTACAAAAATAACTGCATTCAAAAATAAAACAATGGAAAACTTTAGAGCCTACAAGTCCACTCCGTCCTACTTGTTCAGTCACTCAGATAAACAAGTTTGTTTACATTTGCAGGAGATAATGCTGCCCGCTTGTTTACAATGTCACCTGAAAGTGAGAACAGGTGTTCACATGGCACTGTTGTAGCCAGCATTGCAAGATATTTACGTGCCAGATGCACTAAAGTTTCATATGCCCTTTCATGCTTCAACCACCATTCTAGAGGACATGCATCCATGCTAACGAGGGGTTCTGCTTAATAACGATTGAAAGCAGAGCAGACCGACACATGCTCACTTTCATCATCTGAGTCAGATGCCTCCAGAAGAAGGTTGATTTTCTTTTTTGGTGGTTCGGGTCCTGTAGTTTCCACATCAGTGTTTTGCTCTTTTAAGACTTCTGAAAGCATGCTCCACACCTCGTCCCTCTCAGATTTTGGAAGGCACTTCAGATTCTTAAACCTTGGTTCGAGTACTGTAGCTATATTTAGAAATCTCATATTGATACCTTCTTTATGTTCCATCAAATCTGCAGTGAAAGCGTTCTTAAAACGAATATGTGTTGGGTCATCATCCTGGACGGCTATAACATGAAATATATGGCAGAATGCAGGTAAATCAGAGCAGGAGACATACTATTCTTCCCCAAGGAGTTCAGTCACAAATTTAATTAACGTTTGTTTTTTTTTTAACAAGTGTCATCAGCATGGAAGCATGTCCTCTGGAATGGTGGCCAAAGCATGAAGAGGCACTCGAATGTTTAGCATATCTGGCACGTAAATACTTTGCAAGGCTGGCTACAAAAGTGCCATGGCGAATGCCTGTTCTCACTTTCAGGTGACATTGTAAATAAGAAGCCGGCAGCATTATCTCCCTTAAATGTAAACAAACTTGTTTGTATTAGTGATTGGCTGAACAAGAAGTAGGACTGAGTGGACTTGTAGGCTCTGAAGTTTTGGTTTTGAGTGCAGTTATGTAACCAAAAAAAATAAAAATAAAAATCTACATTTGTAAGTTGCACTTTCATGATAAAGAGAATGCATTACCGTATTGTATAAGGTGAACTGAAAAATACTATTTTTTGTTTATAATTTTTACAATGCAAATATTTGTAATAAAAATATTATAAAGTGAGCAGTGTACACTTTGTATTCTGCGTTGTAATAGAAATCAATATTTGAAAATGTAGAAAAACATCCGAAAATATTTAATACATTTCAATTGGTATGCTATTGTTTAACAGTGCGATTAAAACGGTGATTAATTTTTTTGAGTTAATCGTGTGAATTCACTGCAATTAATGGACAGCTCTATTAAATATTTAATAGGTGAACAAAACCTGTAGACATACCATACAGCACCTTTGTGCTGTGAACCAAACAAATTCCAAAACCACTTAAGTTTGGGCATGGGCAGTATCTAAAAGATCTCTAAAGAACATTGCAGTAGTTTAGTGATGTTTTCAGTAGGTGGTACTCTTCCTGTTAGGTCAGTATTGATCTAGCGCTTAAGCATGGCTTTGAAGTGTTGCTGGAAGAGCTGCCTTTGAGATTAAAAACATACAAATGAGTACCTGAGCACTCAGAAATTACATGGCATTTTCCACAGAAATCAACTTCCCCATCTGTAAAATGGAGATGCCCTATTCTATTTGGCCTCCCGTGAGAAAGATTTTTTAGATAAGTGGATGAAAATTGCTTTAAGGCTAGGTCTAATCTCTGAGTTGGGAGTGAGATTCTCAGCACAAGGAGAAAGTCACGCTAACTCTGAATGACTTAACACACTAAAAATAGAATGTAGCCACAGCAGCGTCAGAGACCACAGGCACGTACTTGGGGCAACTAGCCCCTCTCACTCAGCTACATTCTGTTTTTAGCGCGCTGGCTCAATCAGAGCGAATGTATGTCTCCTAGAGCTGGGAATCACACACCCAGACCGAAAAGTAAACACGTATCCCTAAGAGATTAGCATTATTTAAGAGTAGAGAAGTGGCTTCCTGAGAACATTTTAATTCAGTAATTACATTCTGCCTACCTAAAATTCCTTCTGCACTTCAAATCTGAGATTATTTTTTTTTTCATTCCTTCCCTGAACTCCCATGAAACATTGCTGTTTCACCCAAATGTAGCCACACTACAGTGGTAAGTAATTCTTTGATGTCAGCCAACATCCCTGTATGTTGGCCCTTATCTCAAAGGATTTAAATTAGGTTCTTTTGGGATAAAAGTTACATAAGCTATACCTACCTCACAGTAGTGCTCTAAAAAATAGATGTAAAGTACTCTTTTCATTCTAGTTTCTGCCCTTTGTGCTCCACTGTACCAGTTCTCAAAGATTCTAATGATCTCTTTTTGGTCAATGCTTAGAACCAGCATTCCATCTGCCTCTACCTGTTGGCTACCTTCAGCACTGTTGCCTATGCTTATCTTCTCAAGATCTTGCCCTCCCTCAGTTCTTGGGACTCAATCCTCTCCTGGTTCTTCTTCTACCTCTCTTCTTCAGTGTGTCATTTGCAGGATCCTCCTTATCCACCCTCAAATTTTCTGTGGGGGTTTCACAGGGTCCCATCCGTGGTCCCTTCCTCTTCTCCTTTTATACCTTGTCCTTGGGTAATCTTATTTGTATACAAATTCAACTAGCATCTATCTCTATGCTTACAACTCTCGAATCTGCCCGCCCCCCCGGTCCAAACTTAAGTTCTTGGTCTTTTCCTTCTCAAACCCTCCTGCCATCCTCCTCCTCAATCACTGTGGACAATACGACCCTCTTCCCCTATCACTCAACCCTTGTAACCTGGGTATTATCTTGAGCATTGCCTTCTCTAGGTCCTCATCTTGCCAATTCTTACTACATAACATCTCTAAAAATATAGCCTCTTCTCCCTCCACACAGCTATAACTCTCATCCAGACCCTCAACAATGTGGGTCTTGATTCCTGCAACATCCTTTTCTTGAGTGGCCTTTTCTCTTGCCCCACTCATAGCCACTCAAAATGCTGCTGCAAAGATCACTTCCTCAGCTTGTCACTTGAAACCTCTCTTTGTATCACTGCACTGGGTCCTACTTCTCCAGTGCATCCAAAGTGAAGACACGTAGTTCAAGGCCCTTCACACCCTGTTCCCCAACCTACCTATCATCTCTCATAAGCTATCGCAACACTAACTCCTGCCTCTGCTCTGCCAATGACACCAGCCTTGACTGCCCACTTGTTAAGTTTTCAAGCATCTTCATGCTTTCTCCCATGCTGCTCCTCATGCATGAGGAGCTCCCCAACAACATCCATAAAACCACCTCATTGTACTCCTTCAAATCCCTTCTTCTTTGCTGTGATGCTGTTACCCTGGAATTGAGGGGTATGTTACACCAGAATTTGATCAAACTAATTGCAGCCATATTGTGTGCATTCAGTCACCATGAATTAATAAAATAGAACACCGCATAGTTAAGGGTTTATTTGGACAAGGAAGGCTTTTGAGAGAAGGTCAAATACTAGCTGCAGGCTTGCAGTTTCTGCTAATCAGAATAGGAGGAGGGGAAAAAAAATTCAACAAATTATAAGTCTGAAAGAAAATAAGTGGATGAAGACTTTGAGCTTGGGTGCCTTCGATATAGAAGTTTATTATGGCTAAGATTGCTAGGAATGTTTTGTTGACGACTAGTTGACTGAAATTAGAGGAAGTAATGACCCACTGGGGGTCGTTATGAGCTATGTGTTCTGTAAAAATTTAGTTATAAAAAGACTAGATAATAAAGCGTACTCTGGAGCAGTTTGCTGAAGCTATCCCGAGAGACTTTTTCCTGACACCATACTCCCCGGCAGGGAAGCAACCAGCCATTGCTGACCTGCTGCTAATTACTCAATACCATCTCAGATTTTAGGTAATTACTTCGGATGTCCTAAACATATTGCTTGTGTGTGTGCACGCTTAAATCTAATAAATAGTAGTTTTAGATAAGAGCACACTTCCTTGTATCAATCTTTCATCGGACGGAAGCATTGTGTTCCCATTGATTTATTCCTGAGACCACCTGGAGTGAAACAGTTAATCCACAGCTTTGGATTCTGAAAACCTTGGGTAACAATGCCTACAAAAGCAACTTGATAACAGTTAGACTGCTGATGTGCTGAGAGAGCTGACTATCATACTGACCAGTATTATCTCATCGTTGCCTTGTGCTCATTCATCTAATCACCTGTGTCTCATGTCTTGTACTTTAGACTGTAAGATCTTTGGGACGAGAATCATCTTTTTGTTTTGTTTGAACGGTACCCAGACAATGGGATCCAGGTCCATGACTGGGACTCTTAGGTGATTCTGCAACACTAGTTATTAACATGAGTGATGAGTGCTAAAGAATTAGTATTTTACTGGGAGGGCAGTCTAACGGATAAGATACAGGACAGGGAATCAAGAGACCAGAGTTCTAATCCCAGCTCTTATGCAATTTTAGGCAAATCACTTCCTCTCTCTGCACCTCTGTTTACCCTCCCACCTTTTGTCTGTTTGGTTTCTTTACACTATAAACTTTTCAGGGGAATCACTGTCTCTTGCTATGTGTTTGCCTACTACCAACCATACTGCACGTACTACAGTAATGCATATACCAAATCATTATATAAAATGACTTTCAAGATAAAACTAAAATATAACAGTTATAATGTTATAAAAGGATTCTCAATATAGGGATCTGAGGACCTACCTGCTCCTTCATAGGCTCAAGGAAAAGATTTGCAAAAAACTATACAGTGGTGTGAACATACATACCGCTGATTCAGATTCTTCTTTTGGAGCTGCTCTCTTTAATTTCACAACAGCAGCTCCTGCTACAGGGGTCAAAGGTGGCACCTTCAGATTAGCCAATACGCTATTAGTCACTGGAACACTGTTCTGTTTAGCCTCATTCTTCCTAGTTTCCAGTTTAGCCTCCTGTGATAAACTGGAGGCTGAAATGTGTGTTGAGGCGTTTGAAGGAACAGATAATCTCCTAAAAGTATCGGCTGTGATTCCAGCTGGAGGAGGTTTTAGGCGATCAGTAGCTCCGTTTTCTGTCTTTTTCACTTTTATACTTGTACTTGTTGAACTGCCATCAAATACAATTAGTGGCCGTTTCCGTAAGCCTTCCACAGTTGTAACACTGAAAATACAAGTTTTAAAGTTCTCAGAAATATAAACTAGATTATCAAGAGTTCTGTTAGTAACTCAAGATATAAGCAATGTAAATAGACAATTAAAAAAATGAATCTAGCCCAACCTGGCAATATTTGTCAATGTAGTTTTCCTTAAACTGTTTTACTCATTCCAATTTAAATTAAAGCAATTGCTTCAAAAATATCAATCTAGCCAATTTAAACTCATTCCAAACAATACAACTGTCAAATTTAGCAGAGCCTTAATATTGTTCTTTACAGTTATTTTAGGATTCGACTGTATCAGAACAGATACAATTTATTCCAGATATAAGGCAAATATTTGAGGAGCTGTGAATTGCCTTCTTCATTTAAGTTAAGATTCACTGGCAATTTGAAATTTTATAAAAATCACTGCTCCTAACATCTGCATTTGTTCATGATTCTTACGGTGAGAAAGCCCAAATGGGGGCTAGACAGACTATTAGTGAAAATATTTCGCAAAAAAATAAAATAAACAAACATAAATAAATAAATCCCTATTTCCGAAATAAGTTGTTTCTGAGCCAAAATAGCGGGTCTAATTTCTTTTTTGTTGGAACTGCTCATGCTTTTCAATCTACATGCAATCAGGTCAGGCTAATTAAATATTTTATTTATAAATAGAGGAACACTGTAAAACTGTGTAGATCCAAAAGATAATTCAAAAGGCAAACAAACAGCCTAAGTGGCAAAAAAGTTTACATATGATTTTAACATAACTATCCTTTTACACATACTGAAGTAAGGACTAAAAGAATTCTAAACCTCAGGGACATGGATAAGACACAATCACCAGGAAACCTGAATATCTGTAAATTAATGAAATTAATTTAGTGTCAACCATTCAGTTTGCTGATTTTTCATTTGTGACAATACCTTATATTTGTGATATACTCCATAGAAGTTGTTCAAATAAAGTGTTACTTTATAACATAAGTACCACTGAGGTGGCTATACATATGAGTGGTTTAGATATACATGGTTATTTAAATGTAAATAATCAATATACTTTACATATTTAATACTATACATGTTTAATAACTAGGTCATGACACCCATATGATTCAATTACAACATCATTAGAACAGCCACTAAACATGGAGTTGCTGGTAGCCTTTAAATGCAAAAATAAAAGTAATTCCAGACATCTGCTGGATGATAGCACTTACCAACGTTTCTTTAAAAATGAAAGGAACAATAGTTGAAGAGCGCACATGCATCCATGCTCACAAGACAACATTAACTGACAGTGCATCAAAGCTGGCCATCAGGTTTGCCTTTTATTATACAGCAATTGTGTTTAATGAATCCATTAATTTAACACTTAAATGAGCAAAATACTTAAAGAGCCTAATAAAAGCAACCTACACACACACACAAATGAAGTGAGTTAATTTCTACCACTCACTTTGGATTCTTCCTTACAACTTTTATTCCTGACAACAGCACCCTAATCTTGAATGCACTCCATAATAGTTATCTTCAATGTCCACCCCCAATATACCACAATATAAA
The DNA here is from genome assembly GCF_002925995.2 of Terrapene triunguis. Classification (NCBI taxonomy): domain Eukaryota; kingdom Metazoa; phylum Chordata; order Testudines; family Emydidae; genus Terrapene; species Terrapene triunguis. Next base: position 38,487,724 of record NW_020664372.1, read on the forward strand.
GCTATACTATCTGTTTCAGTCTCCTTCCTTAACATGCCTAAAGATGTAGCAGATATTCCTTAGTTAAGGATTGCTCTTTAAATACTCCATGTTGTGGATACTGACACTCAGGAGCTACATATATGTTTAGGTAGGATATTTGGTATTTATTATTGTGGGGATCACTCATATTGTATTTTTGAGGAGTAACAGCACCTTTGTTATCACAAATGACAGAGTGATATCTTATAAATAACATATTCCTAAGGAAGCCACTAAAGCAGGAAACTTCTCCTGGCAATCAGGGAACTCTGTTTCTGCAGAATTTCAGTTTCCATTCAAAAACAATTCAATTTGTAATCTTTAAAGTTGTGAAGATTACCTGCTGAATGTGAACAAAATGCAAACTGATGTAGTGTTGTCTTCCTGAGCCTGCAGACAGATATCCTGAAACAACAGAGAGGTATAAACTGTCTAAGACCCAACTCCGAGCCCCAGCACACAGTCTAGACAGTTGTGCAGTGCTCTGGGGAGTTCTTCAAGGTCTGGCAGGATGATACAAGAATCCTTCACTCCAAGCTCCACAGCAGGCAAGCTACTCTTTGGCAGCAACACAGCTTTATCACTGAAGCAGCTTCCATACTGTGTTACGGGGTATAGCCGGTAGATTCATCCCCCACACTCACAAAACCCTTCTTCCCAGCAACACTCAGGCAGCCTGGTGGTGTTGAACTCTACAGCACACAGAGGATGGTTATGAAGCTCCCCAAATTCTGCTCATGCAGAGAAGAACCATATTGGTTCTACTAAAAGGTCATCAACAGCCATGGAGGGGACAGTATACACTCCTAAAAGGTGTGCGAACTACTTTGATTCATCTCACTAGGGTGTAACTGAAGTTTCTCTATGTCCGTTTTAGTTTTGCTTACCAAAACTGCTGTAAGTCTAGAACTTTAAAAAGCCTTCAGCAGCCTGTCTCCTACCCTCTCCACACTGTGTGCATCATGAATGCTGGCAGTAAAAAGATAACCCAATAAAATACTAGCCAGACAAAGTTATTTTTTAAGCATTGAATATGAACAGCAGATTAACTACTGAAAAGTCTTGAAGTTGCCTAATAGTGGCTAATCCAGGGGTGGGCAAACTTTTTGGGCCAAGGGCCACATCTGGGTGGGGAAACTGTATGCAGGGCCGGGGCAGGGGGTTGGGATGTGTAAGGCAGTGCAGGGTGTGGGAGGGGGTGCAGTGTGCTGGAAGGGACTCAGGGCAAAGGATTGGGGCAGAGGAGGGGTGCGGAGTGTATGGGGGGCTCAGGGAAGGGGGTTGGGATGCAGGAGGAGGCTCAGGGCAGGGGTACAGGAGGGGTGTGGGGTGGGCAGAGGGCTCTGCGTGCGCTGCCCTTGCTGTGCCTCCAGGTACATCCCCTGAAGCTCCCATTGGCCGTGGTTCCCTGTTCCAGGCCAAATGGGAGCTGCGGGGGGCGATGCCTGGAGGCATAGGCAATGCACGGAGCCCTCTGCCCCCCAACCCAGGGCTGCAGGGAAGTGGTGCCGGCCGCTTCTGCAGAGTGGCGCGTGGCCCGTGGCGCCACGGGGGGCAATCCCGTGGGCCGGATCCAAAGCCCTGAGGGGCTGGATTGGGCCCACGGGCTGTAGTTTGCCCACCCCTGGGCTAATCAGTAGGAAGCACTTAAACTGTAATTGGCACTTTCAACATACAATATATTAAACACCAATACAATAATCTTAATGCAACCCTTACAAAAAACACAAAGTGGCTGTCTAAATGGGCCTATTTCTATTCTTTGGTCTCCATATATTCATTACTTTTTATTATAAAATGTGTTTAATTATAAACAAGTTTTATTTGTACCAGCATAATTATTTCTAATGTGCAAACTCAAACTCTGCTCAAGTATGAGATCTACATGTAGGGTAAAATTGGGTACAGGAATTCTTAAGAAATGTAGATTTCTTGGTGTGCTCATCTGCATGCCTGTACCAAAAACTCAATTCCTGTTCAGCTATTACAAAACGCTGCTGATGTATGAGATCAGTTATTGCAGGCTTATGTCTGCTCACTGGCTGAAGTACTGTGGAGTGCAAAAATACAGACAGACAGCTAGATGTATTCATAAAGAAACTATCTAATACACTCACATAAAGCTGTCGGAAACTGAGGCCCTGAACCTTTAATGTGAAGCAGAGGGAAACCCTTTAAAATCACAGGGATTTGACATGGATATAGAGATCTTTCCATGAACATCGCATTACAGAATTTGGACCATAGTGTGGAACTGAAATATAAATAAAATAAAGTTTTCAGACCACTTTATTTTCTGATCAAAGTTGAGTTTAAGGCCTTATATGAGAGAAGAGCCATTTAACTAAAAAATTGGTATTGAATTACTGGCAGGTACAATAAACACACTTTTGTTGCAGACTGGTGCCCATGCCCCTTACTCAATTCCTAGCACACGAGCAAGCATAAATTACTATGGCCTGGTCTACTGTTTACAAATTTGGTCAACACAGGTACATTAGACAGGGGGTATGAAAAATCCACACCCCTGACTGGTGTAACTATGTTGAACTAACAACCAATGTAGATGAAGCTACATCAGTGAAAGAATGCTTTTGTCAACGTAACTACCATTGCTCAGGGAAGTGGTATTCCTATGTTGATGAAAAAACCCCTTCCATCAATGCTGCACCAACACAACAGTGTTATGCCAGCACAGCTACAGCAACGTACCTACATGAATATAGTCTCTGTAAAGTAGACATACCCTATATCATTCACACTCAGTCGGTTAATTATATTATGCCTTGATATTGATTTTTGAGACATGTTAATAGTAACCAACAACTACAATTAGTAATAGTAATGTTACTATTATTACTTGTCACTAACTGTTACTATTAACAATGACAAGTGCTAAGCTTTTCATCCCTTATCTATCTCCGTCTGTAAAATGAGGAAAATGATGCTTACCTCCTTTGCAAGGTGCTTTGAGAGCTACTGATGAAAAGCACTGTATAAGAACTAGGTATTATTATCATCAGTGTTCTATTGCTACAATTGAACTTCTTCCCCTTCTGGGTCACCATTATGGTAATACATTCTGATATCTCACACAGCATCCCCTGCAAGTACTAGCAACATGTACAAAAACTGTAATTTACACATTTTATAAACTGAGTAGAAAAAGATCAACCTAATTATGTTTTCCAAAATGTGCCAACGGCTATCCAGGAGTTACAAGCACAATTGAATTACCTTTTACTCTCATTTTTTGTTTCATTTAGCTCCCTTTTCTTTTCCATCATTTTCCCCCATCTACTTTTGGGTAAGTCCCGCTGAGGCAATGGTATGGCATGTTGAACATAGAGATTAGTGAGGCCATCTTTGTCGAGCTTTGCATTATTTTCAACCAGTATGTTCTTCTGTGGGAAAAGGAACATAGCCACTATTAACAGGAGAAACTTTCAAACACAAATAACTTTAATGGCACTTCATTTTTTCAACAGTTAATTTAGCATAACTAACATTTTAAACAAGTAATGAAATAGGTGATTTACACAACATTGCAGATCAATACATACATTCGTGAGACTCCACGCAGGTATAAGGATGTACCTGCATGGACCCAACAGCAGGATCACAGCCCTTGTTAGCTCATCTGAAAAAATGGGTTTAAATAATTCTCAGAGCACATTCTAGTTCAATTAAACTCAATGCAAAACATTTTAAATTATGAGGATTTCTCTGAATCACAGAAGGGATCAAACCAACTTTAATGGGTTTGCAACCTTATCTGCAGAGAAGCTACGACCTCTTCATAAAAATCACACACAGGTGGTCTTTCAAGTCCGTAGATCTGGAGTCCTGATTCCCCAGCTCCCAAAACACAAGCTTCTACCATCTGAGCAGAAGGCAGATCTCCATTAGCTATCTATAGTTGAATGCCTATTTTCTAAGATACAACCAACCAAGGGCAGGTCTTCACTGCCCTTGGTTGGAGATAGATATATTGGGGATCGATTTATCGCGTCTCGTCTAGACGCGGATAAATTGATCCCTGAACATGCTCCCCATCGACTTCGGAAGTCCAGCTCGTGAGAGGCGGAAGCGGAATCGATGGGGGAGCGGTAGCGGTCAACTCGCCGTCGTCCTCACGGCCAGGTAAGTCGACCTAAGATATGCCAACTTTCAGCTATGCTATTCGCGTAGCTGAAGTTGTGTATCTTAGGTCGACCCCTCTCTCCCCCAGTGTAGACCAGGGCCAAGAGAAGAAAACATACCCTCCCACACATATGGGCCTTGAACCTGTAAACCTTTATGCCTGTAACTCTATATGTGAGAGCATATTAAAATTCAAGGTAACTACTCACACAGGTAAGATTTAACAAGTTAAGGATAACAGTACTAAATTCTATTTCCAGTTAAACTGATGACAAATAAACCACTATGACATCAACTAGAGTACCTATTGGGTTCCGGGAAGTGGGCGGGCGAAGCCCGCCACTGCTAAAGGATCCTTCCCCCAGCCTAAGGGGGACCCACAGGACCTAAAACCCAAATGATTACGGGGGACAACTAATGTAAAAACAGGGACAGGAGTGCGATTAAAGGGTCAAAAGAAGGGAACCTGATGGGGACACCGAGCAGAGAACCCCGGACAGCGCCCACTGCTCCTCAAAGGTGTCAAGGGAGCCAGTGGACGCCGCCCAGAGGAACTCTGCCCGGATACGTGAACGGACAGAGGATCGGAAACAGGCCCCACAGTCACAGGAACCTCCATCGGCCAACCTCCTCTCCCTGGTTTTATAGATGGCCTGGTTTTTTTTTGGAGGGCAAGTATCAGAGGGGTAGCCGTGTTAGTCTGGATCTGTAAAAGCAGCAAAGAATCCTGTGGACATGCATTCGACGAAGTGGGTATTCACCCACGAAAGCTCATGCTCCAATACGTCTGTTTGTCTATAACAGGGGTCGGCAACGTTCGGCACATGGCTCGCCAGGGTAAGCACCCTGGTGAGCCGGGCCAGTTTTATTTACCTGCTGACGCGGCAGGT
>NW_020664372.1:38493177-38515834 GCF_002925995.2 Terrapene triunguis
ATGTGCTGGCCGCGGCTTCTCGCCACCCCCATTGGCCCAGGACGGCGAACCGCGGCCAGTGGGGGCCGTGATCGACCAAACCTGCCGCGTCAGCAGGTAAATAAAACTGGCCCGGCCCACCAGGGTGCTTACCCTGGCGAGCCACGTGCCGAACGTTGCCGACCCCCTGGTATATAAGGTGCCACAGGACTCTTTGCTGCTAGAGCAGGAGGTGAACTCAAACTGTCAGCAACAATGTATATTAATAAATGTATTTAAAGTTACTTTCGGATCAGGGCATTTTAATAATGTAGGTTTAAACTAACCCAACAGTTTGACGAATTCCCTTTTAACTTCGTGCAAATATTCTTTTACTTTCTGGCAAATCTGCCAGCTTTCAAAATGAACAAGTTATCCAAACCGAAGCGACAAGGCGTTGCTAAAATAAAGCGCTGTAATGGAAGCTGACTCTATCCTGGCGTGGAGGAGACCAGCGCCTCTCCAGAGCCAGCCTGCTATTTTCAAAGGCCGTTTCACAGGGAAGCATCGATCCGCGTGAAACGGGCTCTAACAGTCCCGGGTACAACCAGAGCAGGGACACGAGCTGGGTTACAGCAGCGACCTCCCCGGCTCTCTGCGCTGCCCCTGCGCCGGCACCGAGCCCGGCTCAGGCTGGCACGCGGCAGGACCCGGGCCGCGCGGGGCCGCATGGCTCCCGGGGAGAGACTCAGTGCCCGGGCAGGGATCTTCCAACTCCGCTCTCCTGGCCCAGGGACCCCAGGCGGTGCCGGGCGCCCCGCGGGCTCTCTGGGGCTTGGTGAGGGGGGTCCCCCCCCGGCCGCACCTGCTCCAGGGTGAGCCGCAGGAACTCCTGCGACAGCAGCTCCGGGTGCAGCAACAGGTCCGAGTCCATCCGGCCGCCGCCGCCACCCTCCCTTGCTGCCCCCCGGCCTCCTCCCCGCGCCGCCATTTTCCCGCGCCGATTCCTTCCCATCGCCGTTCCCACAATGCTGAGGGTGGCGCGTGGGCAGGAAGTGACGCAATACGGACTGAGGGGAGGAATGTCAAACCCCGCCCAGGCCGGCGCCGGGAGGCGCGTGAGTGAGCGTTACACGTTCCAAAAAAGGCGGCTTCAGCCGGGGGTGGGGCTGCGCGCTCAGCTCGCTGCGCCTGCTTCGCGCGAGCGTTGCCCCAGGGCGCGAAGCACCAGAACTCCCACCCCTGCCCTGCGCGCCGCTGGGGCTGCGCTCCGCCGAGTTTGACTTGAGTCCCTACGAGGCGCATCGGAGCTGCCTTGTAGGGTTTGCTGGGGTGTTGTGCTGTCTGTAGCTGTCCACAGCATTAATGCCTTGCAGCAGCACAGCCCCCCATGGAACAGATCCTGCAGAGCGCTACCTACTTTAATTGCTAGCTAGTAAAGTATTTAAGCACATTCTTAATCAGGGCCAGCTCCAGCTTTTTTGCTGCCCCAAGCAGCGAAGGGGGGGGAGGGGAGCCACCATCGCTGGCCCTTGGGCGGCAGCTCAATTGTGCTGCTCCATTCATCGGCAGCAATTTGGTGGCGGGTCCTTCGATCCCTCTCTTCCTCTTTGGTGGCACTTCAGCGGCAGCTCAAAGAGGAAGAGAGGGACTGAGAGACCGGCCGCCGAATTGCCACCGAAGACCCGGACGTGCCGCCCCTTTCCATTGGCCGCCCCAAGCACCTGCTTCCTTCGCTGGTGCCTGGAGCTGGCCCTGTTCTTAATTTTAAGCAGAGGATCACAGAATCATACAAATGCAGTGCTGAAAGGGTCTTAGTGATCACAGTCAGCCCCCTGAGCAGAGTCGGGAGAAAGTAAATAGAAGTATCAGAGGGGTAGCTGTTTTAGTCTGTATCCACAAAAACGACGAGTCTGGTGGCACCTTAAAGACTAACAGATTTATTTGGGCATAGGCTTTCGTGGGTAAAAAACCCACTTCTTCAGTAAGTGGGTCTGAAGAAGTGGGGGTTTTTACCCACAAAAGCTTATGCCCAAATAAATCTGTTAGTCTTTAAGGTGCCAGCGGACTCCTTGAAGTAAATCTAGACCAGGGGTAGGCAATCTATGGCACTCGTGCCGAATGCGGCACATGAGCTGATTTTCAATGGCACTCACACGGTCCTGGCCACCTGTCAGGAGGTCTCTGCATTTTAATTTAATTTTAAATGAAGCTTCTTAAACATTTTAAAAACCTTATTTATTTTACATACAACAATAGTTTAGTTATATATTTGACTTATAGAAAGAGACCTTCTAAAAACGTTAAAATGTATTACTGGCACGCGAAACCTTAAATTAGAGTGAATAAATGAAGACTCGGCACACCACTTCTGAAAGGTTGCCGAACCCTGATCTAGACCATCGTTGACAGGTGTTTGTACAATCTGGTCTTAAAATCATCCAATGAAGGGGATTCCGCAACCTCTCTTCGAAGCCTATTCCAGTGCTCAACTATCATTATAGTCAGGGCCGTCCTTACCCATACGCAAATTTCCTGGTGCCCTGTGCAGCTGTTTGCTGCTCCAGCCCCTGCCCCGCCCCTGCCCCAGGCCCCCCACCTCTGCCCTGCCTCAGCCCCGCCTCTTCCTGCCCCTGCTCCGCCCCAGCCCCACCTCTTCCCACCCCTGAGGAGTGCAGCAGGGTGGCGGAAAGTGCAGGGACCCAGCCCCAGCCAGCCCCCCCCGCCAGCCTTGCCCCACTGTAGTCCATGAAACTTATGCTCAATCTAATATAGTGAGGGATTACTGAAAACCTGATTCATCATATGTGAGGTTCATCAATCCCAAAGGATTGGACGCTTAGCCCCAGGCCAATATGAGTCTCAGTTCTTACCCAATAATTATCCTGATGCCAATACTTTAGTAACTAAAATTAAAGGTTTAATAATAAAAGGAAAAAGAATGAGAGTTGCAAATGGTTAAAAGATCAGTATACATACCAATATGTGTCAAGTCCTCAGGACAGTTTCATAGCAGAGATGATTTATAAAAGTCTTTCTGGATTCAGGTCCGAATCCAAAGGCAGCTTAGATGTAATGTCTGTTAAAGTTTTTCCATGCATTTTCCAGGATATTCCAAATAATTATTTGGAAGATCTCCATCTTATGACTTATACTTTCCCTGTTCAAAGTTTAAGCAGACTAGAGATGGCAGGATCAGGCCCTTTATAGCTCTCTAGCAAGCTGAGAAGCCTCTTGTCAAAGCAGGACCTTCCCCCCAGGAAGAATAGGCGGTGCAGATTGTCTGTGGATCATTGCTTTCAAGCTAATCTTCTATTTCCTATGCATACACAGGTAAACTAGTTGCACTCATTCACATAAGGCAATCAGTCTGTACTTCATTATAGCATAGATAGTTAAGCTGAAGACAACATAGATAATATTATTAGTTTCCTGTAGTATCTTACATATTTGATCTTAAGGTTAACAGAACCATGTGTGTGCTTAATATAAAGCAATTAAGACATAAAAGGGAATTAGCATCTACAAGCTAATCTGGTTACATTGTTAAACTTCTAACAAGATATAGGTAAACAGGCAAATACACTTAGCATCTACCCTTGATTTCTATTCAAGGGCGGCTCTATGTTTTTTGCCACCCCAAGCATGGCAGTCAGGCGGCCTTCGGCGGCACGCCTGTGGGCGGTCCACTGGTCATGCGGATTCGGCAGCGTTTCTGCAGGTGATCTGTCGGTCCCGCGCCTTCGGCGTACCTGCCGCCGAATTGCCGCTGAAGCCGCAGGACCGGTGGACCACCTGCAGGCATGCCGCCGAAGGCTGCCTGACTGCCGCCCTCATGGCGGCTGGCACGCCGCCCCCCGCGGCTTGCCGCCCCAGGAACGCGCTTGCTGTGCTGGTGCCTGGAGCCGCCCCTGTTTCTATTACTACAAATAAATGAGTTGACGATTGCTAGTCTAGTATATCTCTTTGAAATTCACACAAGTTGATTACATTTCAATGCCTTTTGTTAAATTGTTATGGATCATCCCCAGGTTGGCTGGTTTGTCAGTACACTAACCTAAATCTCCCTTGCTGCACATCACTTTAATTCCTTCTTGTCCTACTTTCAGTGGACATGAACAACAGTTGATCACCAAACTTTTTATAATAGCCTTTAGCATATCTGAAGATTGATATCATGTCTTCTCTCGGTCTTCTTTTTTCAAAACTAAATGTGCTCAGTTTTTTTACCATCACCTCATAGGTCAGGTTTTTTAAACCTTTTATCATTTTTGTTACTCTCCTCTATACTTTCCAGTTTGGCCATATTTTTTCTTAAAGTGTGGCACCTAGAACTGGACACAGTACTCTAGCTGAGGCCTCACCAGTGCAGAGCAGAGCAGGACAGTTACCTCCCATGTCTTATAAACACCCCAGAATTATCTTAACCTTTTTGGCAACTGCATCACATTGTTGGCTCATATTGAATTTGTGATCCATTATAACTCCCTGATCCTTTTCAGAGTCATTCCATTGAAGTCAATGGCATTAGGCACATGCTTTACAGGATTAGGGCCAGACTGCTCAGCACCTTGTAAAATCAAGCTGAAAAGACATATTCTGAGACAGGATGGAGGGACATAGTTTGTGTGATCAATGCTACCCTACCATTCACCTTGGGTAACTATTTAATTTGAGTTTTAAGTCATATTACAAACTACATAGGTACCACAGCAATAGGTATTTCTCTAATTCATTAAATTAAATAAGTACAACTCACACCTTCCCTTCTACAAAAGCATTCTATATAAATGTGAAAATTCTCTCTGAGACAATGTGGGTGTGGTAATATCTTTTGTTGGACCAGTCATAACAGCCAGTAGGGAAGAGGAAAAGCTACGTTCCTCACAGCACCCTGCCTGTGGGGTCAGGTGAGGCACGGGATATCGGGGGGAGAGGGGGAAAGAGCAGGGCACATGGGGCTACTGGGAGGTCACATAGACTGGGGTTCAGAAGGGCTAGTTGGGGGGACAGACTGGGCCAGAGGCTGAATGGGAGTGGGGGTGCAGGGCCACATGCAGATGGGGGGTAAGGGGTGCAGGGCCATGGGGGCAGAAGTGGCTGAGTGGGGGTGAAGGGTCACTTAGGGATGGGAAGTAAAACCATGGGGGATGGCTGAGTGGGGGTGCAGGAACACATGGGGACAGGGCAGCTGAGTGGGGGTGTAGGGACACATTGGGACGGAGCCAGATGTGCCTGACTGAATGGGAGAGGCTAGGGGTTAGCCAGGGTCTGCATGGGGGAGGCTCCCCAACTCTCTCAATATCCCTCCCCACCCCCAAACAAACCTGTTCCATACTTCTCCCACCCACACTCAACAACCCTCCAGGTTCACACCCAGGCTCCTTCCCCCAAGCCTTTGCACTGCTTCTGAGGGATACGGGAAATATGTTACTGTACTGTAGTTTAAATGAATTATTACTCAAAATTCTGTATTAATATGCCTAATAAGTAATCTATTTGTCAAAAAACATTTCCTGAATTTTTTTGTTTCCTGTATTGTTACAGACATACCGTATATGCTCAATCATAAGCCGGTTCGTTTATAAGCTGACCCCCGCCAAGATGGATAAGTAAAAATGGAATTTTTTTGACCCATTCATAAGCCGACCCTATAATTCAGGGATCAGCAAACTTTGGCTCCCGGGCCATCAGGATAAGCCACTGGCGGGTCGAGATGGTTTGTTTACCTCGAGCGTCCGCAGGCATGGAGGTAAACCTAAGTAAACAAAGTGTCCCGGCCTGCCAGCGGGTTACCCTGATGGGCCGGGACAGCAACTGGTGGGGAAATTGGGGGGGGGGGAGAAGCAGGGGGTCAGAGGAGTAACCCCGTGACCACCCCCCACATGACCCCACCCCTAGCCCAGGCCCCTCACACTCCCAGCAGGCGGGGCTGGGCGGCACGGCCACAGCCTGCCAGCCTCAGAGCAGCAGCTGCTTTGGGGGCTGGGGGGAGAGCAGCGTGGCCAGAAGCAGAGAGACTCTGGCCCCGCCTCTTCCCTTCTGGCTCTGCTGGCTGTGCTGCCTCTCCTTGTCCCCTCTGTTGAGGGGAGGGGCTGTGTCCCACCTCTCCCTCTCTATACCTGTTCATAAGCCGACCCCCTTCTCTGATGCGTCCCTTTTTTACTAAAAAAAATTGGCTTATGAATGAGTATATACGGTACTTGCTGACAGGTATTTTGAAATAAATTATCAAAATAATTGAAACTGGCATGATTATATTGTATTATTTTGACAAATAAAATATTGTGCAAAGAATGTTTAATTTTTCATTGCATAATTCTCCGAGGAGTAAACTACACTGCACACAAGATACTCTGTGTCTGTTGTCATTTACAGTAGAACCTCAGAGTTACGAACAACAGAGTTTCGAACTGACAGGTCAACCACGTAGCTCACTTGGAACTAGAAGTACGCAAACAGCAGAGACCAAAAAAAAGCAAATACTGTGCTGAACAGTACTGAGTTAAATGTAAACTAGTAAAAACAAGTTTAAAAAAAGATTTAACAAAGTAAAGAAACTGTTTCTGTGCTTGCTTTGAGGTTCTACTGTACAAACAATTGAACAGGTCTGACACAGTGTATCCAGCAGAGGGCAGTGGTGTACATAACACAAGAAAAAGAATACAAGATCAATTCTCATGCTACAGTGCTAACATCTTGGACAAGAAAATAATGATCTCAGGGCCTAGTTTTACTGGTTACTGGTGTCTGACCATTATGGACTCATACAGTCATTTCTAAAACTTTCTAGCAGCCCATGTTATCACTGTAGCTGAATGGAAATCTTGTGTATGTCCTTTAGGTCAACGAATCCATCTTTATATTGTAAACACCATGCTTATCTTTGGTATTATATAAACAATAATAAATGAGATAGGCACTTCTCAAATATTAGAAGTCATTCCTTCTTTGCAGTTGCATCCATGTACCATTTTAAGATCCTACTTCTAACACTTATGCATGTGCTTAACTCTGTGAGTAGTCTCATTTAAATCAGTGGAATTATAGTAGCAAATGAAGCACGTGCATAAATGTTTGCAGAATCAGGGTCTAAGAAAGGACACATATCATTTACATATTAAGTAGTTGTTACTTATAAACTACTCAGAAAAAAATACCAAATATCTTTCACTGTATTTGTAACCATTTTAAATAAGTTTGCCGTGTTTTATCAAACCTTAAGATAGATACCATATTCTTTTAAGTCACTGTTTGTATTTCTCCTACCTACACACTAAGTGAAATCAAACCAATCTTTCCATGCATTTGTCAAAGTACCTTCGGTTCCTAGTGTAAAAAAGTTTAAACTTCAGAGTATTTTAATATATTAAAAAACAAAATAAGGAATAGTGTAGACCCATTAGGTCCTTTCAATATCAATACTTCTCTTGAATCACAAATTATATCTTTATGTGTTTGATAACTCATATTGTTGCATATGCAAGTGACAATAGTGCATTGCAGCAGGGCTTTTCAACATATGGATCTCAACCATAGGTGCCAACTTTAATGGCGTTGGTGGGTGCTCAATCCGCCTCTGCCCCCGGTCCCGCCCCGACTCCACCCCTGCCCCCTCCAGCCCCCATTCCAACCCCTTCCCCAAAGTCCCTGCCCCAACTCCGCCCCCTCCCTGTCCCATTCAACTCCTTCCCCAAATCCCCGCCCCAGCCCCGCCTCCTCCCCTGAGCGCGCCATGTTCCCGCTCCTCCCCGCTCCCTCCTGGAGCTTGCTACAGCTGTTTGGCAGTGGCAAGCACTGAGAGGTAGGCAGAGGAGCTGGGACGTGGTGCACTCAGGGGAGGAGGCGGAGGAGGAGGTGAGGTGAGATGGGGCGGGGCAGGGAGCTTGGCTGCCAATGGGTGCAGAGCACTCACTAATTTTTCCCCATGGGTGTTCCAGCCCCGGAGCACCCACAGAGTCGGTGCCTATGATCTCAACCCCCTTTCCCTTTCCAAATTGCTAAATGGGAGAGGAGTTTCCTGGCTAGATCTCAACTAGTTGGGGATGTGGGGATAGATATGAAAAATGGATATTCGGTTATGGAGAAGGTAAAGACATGTTTCTGAAAAGGAACTTATCTTCTCTAGCTGTGGAAGAACAAGTATGTCACACAAACATGCTCCAAACATGTACAGATAGTGGGAGGGTACAGTTTTCTGTCCTCTAACATTTGGGAAATAAAGTGGACTGAAGCTGAACTGTCAGGCCTAATTATATGTAGTGAATGAACATCTTAAGCACAAAGATACAATGCACAATGGGGAAGAACATATACAGGAATACTTCATCATAATATATTAAGTAGTCCATAGAGAGCAATAATACAGCCACTGCTATGCCTACTTGCATAGCAAAACCTACAAAAATAATAGTGGTGTGGTGAAGAGTTATTTTTCAGTTTATATAACTATGTTAAATGTTGCTATTTAGTATAATTGTATTCGGGCCAGGCTGACAGTCAAAACAGTGAAATGTTCTGCCTATTTTAAGTTTAATCCTGACAGGGGCTGTACCTCACGTCATTTTCAAGCAACCTTTTCTGACCAATCCAGAAGTGGAGTTGACACACTCAGTAGGCAGGTGTAATTAGCTTTTAGTGTGACTGTCAGGAAGGGTGGTCCCTACACCATATATATCAATATGGAAAATACTAAAAATGAGTATGTGATGGGTGCCACCTGGAACTGGGGTACCACTGAGCCCACCTAACCTACCAGCTTGGGTTCCCTTTACATTGTACTGCTGTGACCAGCCTGCCAAGACCTCTTCCAGGCTCCAGTCTGCAGCTTCACCAGCACACATACAGGCAGGGACACACCCAGCTGCAGAAACATACAGATGATGTGATCAGCTCTGCATGGGAAGGCTTCAGCTAAGGAACTTCCCAGCCACCTAGGCATGCACCCTCCTCTGGAGTGTAAACCCAAAATTATACCATCTTGCGCTGCACAGGGAACTGTACAGCGTAAGCTCATAAAAATCGCCCCCATCCCTCAATGTGGAGAGGAAATATACAACAGCTTTTTACCCCAAGTTATAACTTCCATGCACTGGTTTGTGATAAAGCAAAAATGAATTGATTAACTACAAAAGATAGATCTTAAGTGATTATAAGGGATAGCAAACAGATCGAAGCAGGTTACCTAGCAAATAAACAAAAACGCAATCTAAAATTAATATACTAAAGAGATTGGATATGAGTAGCAAATTCTCACCCTAAATGATGATTTAAGCTGGCTGCAGGCTCTTAAAGGGCAAGCTGCACTTGCTTGCAGCTTAAAACCCTAGAAATCCCTCTAGCCTGGGTCCAGCCCTTCCCCTCAGTTCAGTCCTTGTTCCTCAGGTGTTTCCAGGAGTCTCTTTGGGTGGGGAGTCAGTGAAGAACCACGATGATGTCACTCTCCTGCCTTAAATAGCTTTTGCATATGGTGGGAACCCCTTGTCTCCAAGCTTGGTTCCCATGCCTTTCAGTGGAAAAACACTGATATTCCAAGATGGAGTCTAGTACCAGGTGATCTGGTCACATGCCCCTGTAGTGTCATAGCAGTCATGACTCTGAGGCTGTTTGTAGCATCCTCAGGAAGGCTCCCAGGTTGGGAAATAAATTTCTAAGGCCTATTGTTTTCTCTAATGGCCCTTCCCAGCCAACCATCTAGACTGATTGCATTCTGCCTAGTGGGCATTCCCCAGGTGTAAATACATTTGTAATAGATGCATAGACAATATTCCTAACTCGAGATACCAAAATGATACATGCATACAAATAGGATAATCATATTCAGTAAATCATAACCTTTTCAATTATATCTCACATGACCTATCTTGCATAAAATACATTATAGTTATGCCATAATCATATTATAATAATATCTCTATGAAGAATATGGAGCATAGTGTTGCAGGGTACAACTAACAAAAACTAATTATAGTAAAATACTTTAGTCAGGCGTCAATAAAAAAAAATTTATATAGCTACACACAGGAGGTTTGTTATTGAAGTAAACGGGATCAGGATTTGGCTGATAAAAATGATAGCTCTGCCTATTAACATTTGATGATCTGCAATAACCAAAGAGGTTTGGCTACTGTAGAGTAAAATAATTGTGCATTGCTCTGAGTTAGTAATCTACTTATCCATTTAAAAACAAAATAGAGAATTAAAAATAATTACGTTTGTAAATTAACCATGTTGCCATTACAACATACAATTATAATGCCACAAGTACTTAATGCATTTTACAAAAGTAAGAAAAAGCAAAGGGAAATAAATTATGCACATATATATATATCAGTACTAAAAACCCTAAAAAGAAATTGAACTTGGACTTTGAATGACTCAACACAAATTAATTGTGCACAATCTATGTAACCACACAATTTTATCACCCTGCCCCATTCCCCAATTGTCTGTTATATCCACTTGTCTTTCTCATTGTTTCCTTGTGTTCCCTTTGTCCGTGTTCACCTGTTGTCTCTTGAGCTCTTTGGGGGCAGGAACTGTCTTTTTGATTGTGTTTGTACAGTGCCTAGCACACTGGAGTTCTCGTCCATGGCTGGGACTTTTGAAGTACAAATAAAATAATAAATACATAAATAATAATAATAATTAATTGTTATATCTTGTCTTAAATTAGGCCCTGATTCTGAAAGTGGACCTTTGTGCCTGTATTGAGCTCCCATAATGTCACTTGTATTTCATTCCATTGCATTGACTTAAATAAGAACATAAGAACAGCCATACTGCGTCAGACCAAAGGTCCATCTAGCCTAGTATCCTGTGTTCCGACAGTGGCCAATGCCCGGTGCTCCAGACAGCATGAACAGAACATGTAATCGTTAAGTGATCCACCCCATCCACTCATTCTCAGCTTCAGGCAAACAGAGGCTAGGGACGCCATCCCTGCTCAACCTGGCTAATAGTCATTCATGGACCTATCGTCCATGAATTTATCTAGTTCTTTTTTGAACCCTGTTACACTCTTGGCCTCCTTCAAAACATCCTCTGGCAAAGAGTTTCACAGGTTGACTGTGCGTTGTGTGAAGAAATACCTCCTTCTGTTTGTTTTAGACCTGCTGCCCATTTCATTTGGTGACCCCTAGTTCTTGTGTTATGAGAAGGAATAAATAACATTTCCTTATTTACTTTTTCCACACCAGTCATGATTTTATAGACCTCTATCACGTCTCCCCTTAGTCATCTCTCTTCCAAGCTGAAAAGTCCCAGTCTGATTAATCACTCCGCATATGGAAGCTGTTTCATACCCCTGATCATTTTTGTTGCCCCTTTCCAATTCTAATATATCTTTTTTGAGATGGGGCGACCACATCTGCACACAGTATTCAAGATATGGGCATACCATGGATTTATACAGAAGCAATATGATATTTTCTGTCTTATTATCTATCCCTTCCCTAATGATTCCCAACATTCTGTTCGCTTTTTTGACTGCTGCTGCACATTGAGTGGATATTTTCAGAGAACTATCCACTATGACTCCAAGATCTCAATCTTGAGTGGTGACAGCTAATTTAGATTTTATATGTATAGTTGGGATTATGTTTTCCAATGTGCATTATTTTGCATTTATCAACATTGTATTTCATCTGCCATTTTGTTGCTCATTCACCCAGTTTTGTAAGATCCCATTGTAACTCTTTGCAGTCTGCTTTGGACTTAAGTATCTTGGGTAGTATTGTATCATCTACAAATGTTGCCACCTAACTGTTTACTCCTTTTTCCAGACCATTTATGAATATGTTGAACAGTACTGGTCCCAGTTCAGACCTCTGGGGGACACCACTATTTACCTCTCTCCATTCTGAAAACTGGCCATTTATTCCTCCTACCCTTTGTTTCCTGTCTTTTAACCAGTTACTGATCCATGAGAGGACCTTACCACTTATCCCATGACAATTTACTTTGCTTAAGAGCCTTTGGTGAGGGATCTTGTCAAAGGCTTTCTGAAAATCTAAGTAAACTCTATCCCCTGGATCACCCGGATCCACATGCTTGTTGACCCCCCTCAGAGAATTCTAGTAGATTGGTGAGGCACGATTTCCCTTTATAAAAACCATATTGACTCTTCCCCAAGAAATCATGTTCATCTATGTGTCTGATAATTCTGTTCTTTACTATAGTTTCAACCAATTTGCCCTGTACTGAAGTTAGACTTACTGGCCTGTAATTGCCGGGATCGCCTCTGGAGCCTTTTAAAAAAAATCATTGTCACATTAGCTATCCTCTAGTCATCTGGTACAGAAGCTGATTTAAATGATAGGTTACATACCACAGTTAGTAGCTCTGCAATTTCACATTTGAGTTCTTTCCGAACTCTTGGGTGAATCCCATCTAGTTTTGGTGACTTATTACTGTTTAGTTTATTAATTTGTTCCCAAATCTCCTCTAACGACACCTCAATCTGAGACAGTTCCTCAGATTTGTCACCTAAAGAGTGGCTCAGGTTTGGGAATCTCCCTCACATACTCAGCCATGAAGACCAATGCAAAGAATTCCATATAGTTTCTCTTCAATGGCCTTATCATCCATGAGTGCTCCTTTAGCATCTGGATTGTCCAGTGGCTCCATTGGTTGTTTAGCAGGCTTCCTGCTTCTGATATACTTACACTTTTTTTTGCTGTTACTTTTTTGGTCTTTGGCTAGCTGTTCTTTTAATTCTTTTTTGGCCTTCCTAATTATCCTTTTACACTTCACTTGCCAGAATTTATGCTCCTTTTTATTTTCCTCAATAGGATTTAACTTCCACCTTTTAAAGGATGCCTTTTTGCCTCTAACTGCTTTTTTTTACTTTGTTGGTTAGCCATGGTGGCACTTTTTTGGTCCTCTATGTTTTTTAATTTGGGGTATACACTTAAATTGAACATCTCTTATAGTGTCTTTAAAAAGTTTCCATGCAGCTTGCAGGGATTAAATTTTTGACACTGTACCCTTTAATTTCTGTTTAACTAACTTCCTAATTTTTGTGTCGTTCCCCCTTTCTGAAATTAAATGCTACAGCGGTGGGCTGTTTTGGTATTCTCGATCCATTCCCCCTCCCTCTGTCGCTCGCTCTCCCGCACCCTCACTCAATTTCACTGGGCTGGGACAGGAGGTTGGGGTGCGGGAGGGGGGTGAAGGCTCTGGTTGGGGGTGCAGGCTCTGGGGTGGGGCCAGGGATGAGGGATTTGGGATATGGGAGAGGGCTCCAGGCTGGGACAGGGGGTTCGTGTGTGTGTGGGGTATGGGTTTTGGGTGGGGGAAGCGGGCTCTGGGTGGGGCCAGAAATGAGGGGTTCAGGGTGCAGGAGGGGGCTCTGGCCTGTGGCGGGGGTTGGGGTGCGGGGGGGTGAGGGCTCCAGCTGGGCATGTGGGCTCTGGGGTGGGGCCGGGGATGAGGGGTGTGGGATGAAAGGGGGGGGGCTCAGGCCTGGGGCAGGGCATTGGAGTGTGTGGGGTGCGGGCTCTGAGAGGGAGTTTGGGTGCGGGAGGGAACTCTGAGCTGGTTTGGGGTATGGGAGGAGGTGCGGGGTCCCGGCAGCACTTACTGTGGCTCCCAGGAAGTGGCTGCCAGGTCCCTGCGGCCCTTTGGCAGATGGGTGGCTAGGGAGGCTCCACGCGCTGCCCTTGCAACCACAGGCACCACCCCTGCAACTTCCATTGGTTGTGGTTCCTGGCTAATGGGAGCTGCGGAGCCAGCCCTTGGGGCGGGAGCAGCGCATGGCACCTTCCTGGTCACCCATGTGCCATAGGGCCGCAAGGACCTGGCGGCTACTTCCAGGAGCCACATAGAGCCAGGATAAGCAGGGAGCCTGCCTTAGCCTCGAGTCGGGCCCCTGCTGCGCCGACTGGAGCCACCAAGGTCCCTTTTCGACTGGGGGTTCCGGTTGAAAACTGAATGCCTGGTAACCCTAGGTGCGTATGGAAGAAATGAATGTCCACATGAGGGCATACATGGAGGGAATCGTGTGTGAGGGTTGTTGGTTGGCAAGTAGTGCACGGGGGAAGCGAGCAGCTGTGCGTAGGGCATGGGAGGTGTGAATTGCAAGGGACAGGTGAGTGCGTGGGCAGGGGAGGGCCTGCAGGGGGAGCTGGGTGGGGGTGGCAGGGAGAGTTAGTGTGGGGTGGGGCAGTGAGGCTGTGGGACGCAGGGGGAGTAGCCGGTGTTGGGATGTAAGTACGGGGGGTGGGGGGTAGAGTAGGTTGACTGGGGCGGGGCGGGGCTGCCCTCACTCAGGCCACGCTCCCATGGAAGTCAATGGGGCGGTGCATTTTTCTCCCCCACCCCCCCGGCCTCAGGCCCCGCCCTTCCCCTGTCCATCACCGGGCTCCGTGCCGGCGCCTCCCATGTGACCGGAAGGACCGGGGGAGCCGCCCCCGGAGGAGGCTGGGAGCCGGGGCGGGCCGCAGGCGGAGACCCGCCGGCACCAGCGGGGCTGGCAGCAGCGCGGCGCCGGTAGCGAAGCCGCCCCGGACCGGAGCCAGGGGTCCCGGCCCCGACAGCCCGGGTAAGCGCCGGCCCCTCCCCCCGCCGGGGCCGCGTTCAACGCTCGGGGCGGAGCTGAGCTGCCAACCGCCGCCGCCGCCCGGCCCGAGCGCGGGGCCCGCCCGGCCCCGGCCCCGTGTGCGGGGGCAGCGCTGGCCCGAGCGGGGAAGGGGATCCGGGCGTGGGCTGCGCCCACGGCGCTGCGGGGGAACTTACTGGAGCCATTTTGTCTGGCCGGAGCAGTTCGTGAGCTAGTGCCCGAGCCGGTGGGTGTAACTCGTGCCCGAGCGCCGCGGGGAGCTGCTCTGCCCGGTGCTGGGCGGGTTTGCGCGTCAGCCCGGGCAGGGTGGGGTGGGCGCTCCGTGGTAATGGCCGGAGGTGGCTGCAGTGATACCTGCTGTAGGCCAACATCTGCTGGTGAGAGAGAGAGACAAGCTTTTGAGGCACATGGCATCTTCTCTGGGTCTGGGACAGGTGCTCCCAGCATGAGAGCTGTGTAGCATAAGTATTAGCCCCTATTGCAGGGGTTCTCAAACTGGGGGTCGGGACCCCTCAGTTGGTCGCCAGGTTATTGGGGGGGGGGGTTACGAGCTGTCAGCCTCCACCCCAAACCCTGCTTTGCCTCCAGCATTTATAATGCTGTTAGAAATTAAAAACACTTTTGTATATATTTAAGCGGGGTTGTACTCAGAGGCTTGCTATGTGAAAGGGGTCACCAGTACTAAAGTTTGAGAACCACTGCCCTATTGTAAGGGACCATTCAAGGCAGCGTGACCCCTTAACAGCTCTGCAGTCATAGGACAAAAAGGGGAGTTAGCGGGTTGTAGATTGTTGTAATAAGCTATAAATCCTGTGTGTCAATTCAATCCATGATTTTTAGTGTCTAGCAGAATTATGAATCTAAGCTCTCAGACTCATCTTTTGAAAGGGTTATGCAGGTTTCCTTTGAGGATAAGGACTGCTAGGTCAGTTATAGAGTGATCACTTTGTGAAAAGTGCTCACTCAGGAGGAATAGGGTGTTTATGTTTTATCACCACACCTGCCTTGTGTGCGTAAAATCTTAGGACAGACAGGGCTACAACTACACTGCATATTACATTGTACTGACTAATCAATGTGGCAA
The DNA here is from genome assembly GCF_002925995.2 of Terrapene triunguis. NCBI lineage: Eukaryota > Metazoa > Chordata > Testudines > Emydidae > Terrapene > Terrapene triunguis. The sequence continues at coordinate 38,508,780 of NW_020664372.1, forward strand.
AACCTTAAGAGGATATCCAATGATACCTTCAGAATGTTCTTAATTTATGTTTAAAAGTCAGAATATTGTATTTTTTATGTATGTTGAATGTCCAGGTAATGGAAACAATACTAATTACAATGGATGTTCAATATTGAACAACTTCCCTTGGTATTTCTGTGAGAGATGTAATATGGCACTTACAAGGAACAGCATGTTCCAGGGTACATATTCCAGTGCTATGTGCTTATGACACAACATGCTGCAAAACATTTAATCAGATATACATTTAAAAGATTGTACTTAAGCTGAAAAAACTTTCTCTACAACCTTACTCCTGTATAGCCCAGTCACTTATTTTCTCTAGGCACTAGATCTATATTGTCAGAGAGCATCTTCCTCTTCCTCTGGACTTGCATGATTTGGTTGTAGCAGAGAATCATAGAATATCAAGGTTGGAAGGGACCTCAGGAGGTCATCTAGTCCAACCCCCTGCTCAAAGCAGAACTAATCCCCACAGATTTTTGCCCCATATCCCCAAATGGCCCCCTTAAGGATTGAACTCACAACTGTGGGTTTAGTAGGCCAATGCTCAAACCCCACTGAGCTATCTCCTCCTCCTGGCTACAGGAAGATTGTAGTTCTCTTTTGGTTACTTGTATATCAGTTTTTTATCCCCTTCATTCTGACCAGAATTGTATAGCTCTTCCACTGGCAATCAGCATTTTTACCCTGGTCTACAGGAACTTTGAGTGACTGACAGCTTCAGGTCAGAAGGCCAGTCTAAAGTCTCAAGGGGCTGGCTTTTCACTCTAGGCTACAGGCTATTCTTCAGATTTTTGTTTTGGCAGCCAACCTGGGTGCAATTCTTTTACTGTATACATTCAGCCTTTATAGAGGAAAATTTGGCCAGGTTTATGTCATGGTGAGATTCTTAACCAATATAGTTGCTATTTTGGAATAGGCTCTCTTTCATTCAGGTACACATTTATTTTGATCAATTTAAAATGATCTAGAAGGTACTGATTGTGAAGGCAGAGCAGCAAACAGCATAGTCAAAAACAGCTTGGTAATGCTTCTACTTAACATCATTCTGTGTGTGACTGTTAGCTGACAAGCCCACTGAGTTTTGAATCAGTTTCTTTTTTAAATGCGACTTATATGGGTCTAGGTCTCAGGGTACATCTGCAAAGCAAGTAAACACCTGTGACTGGCCTTGGTCAGCTGGCTTGGGTTTGCAGGGTTTGGGCTGTGGAGCTGTAAATTGCTAGTGGGGAGGGTTTCCGACTCCTACAGCCTGAGCGCTAAGGTCTCCACAGCAAGTTTTAGCCCTGCAGTCCCCCGTCCCCCTGCCTGAGTCGGCCATGGGGGCAGACAGAGCCCTAGGGCCAGATTTTAAAACCTGAGTACCTTTAATTATGCCCCTAAAGCTATTTTAAAACATCTGAATAGAAGTGACCTGATTTTTCAAAGGTCCTTAGCACTTGCAACTCACTATCTTAAATTGAAGTTGTGGCTGTTTATCTCCTCTTAATCAGGCCACTTCTATGCAGATGATTAAAAATGGATTTTGGAGTTTAACTTTAATGACCCAGGTTTGAAAACATTGGCCCAAAATAGTTTCTGGTGGTGTCTTTCTGAGAAGGCTTACATTTTTCTGTGATCTAGTGGTTCGAAAGTAGACTGTTTTGGGAATATTTATGGAAACTTTCATATTTAATGCTTTGATATTTATTCACTGAATGATGAATAGTGGTGTTTTGGAGGTATTGGTCTTCTTGTACTTGTGCAGGCAGATGTTTAGGACACATGCATTTTTATTTGACTTTTTTGTTTTGTTTACTTGTGGACTAATAATCATTACTTGTGACTTCCCCCACAGATTTCTAACTCTAAAATATATTCAAATGATGTTCAGAGTAGCATCAGTCTGTACACTGACTAAAGACCAGTCAGAATTCTCAGGTTTTAGGGACACATAAGAGGGAAATTGCTCAAGACTCTCATGTAGTTTACGGCTTGTCTCCATTACCTGCTGGATCGACGGGCAGCGATCGATCCAGTGGGGGTCAATTTATCACGTCTAGTGTAGATGTGATAAATCGACCGCCAAGTGCACTCCCGTCGACTCCAGTATTCCACCAGGGCGAGAGGCACAGGTGGAGTTGACGGGAGAGCGTCAGCCATCGACTTACTGCAGTGAAGACACCGCGGTAAGTAGATCTAAGTACATCGACTTCAGCTACGTTATTCACATAGCTGAAGTTGCGTAACTTAGATCGATCCCCCCCTAGTGTAGATCAGACCTAAATTTGTCACCCACTCTACTTCCTCACCAACTCTGTCAGGGAGGGATGTGAGAGAGCTGCTTTCTGGTGGTTCACACTTCTTAAGGACAAGGGCCTCTTTGAGTAGGAAAAGCTAGTCAATGCTCCGATTTCATCGATGACATGCCTAACATTTAGTATGTTAAATGGGAAATTAACTTTAGTATTCCAAATTTAATTTGGATACAATGAAACTATAATTGATACCAGTGTAGATCAGGTGTCAAACAACCACACTCTGAGTTGGATCCATCCCCTTGTAGTAGTTGTCCATATGTAGGATCTTGTGTAAATCATGATTTCATGGAAATCATGAAAATGCCCCCAAATCATGATCTTTCCATTTTTTTATAAAAAGGAAAATGTCTACAATGAAGTCTTCAGTACAAAAAATTACTTATAGTGCTGTGTGAAAATATCATTCAGTCTTTGAAACTGACCACATTTAGTTGTAAAATTAATTCCATGCAAACTTTGTGAATTCAGTACTTTGCCATTTACACTATAATGAATTTTCTAAAAACTTAAAATAAAAACTATGATTTACACAAGGCCCGATCCATGAGATTCACATTCTTCAGAATATATCTGTCATACAGGGGAAATGTGGATGGAAAGAGAACCTTCTGAAGTGAATCAGTGTAGTAGTGTGACAAATAGTTGTGAGAACAGGGAACAGTACACATTAATTTTTGAGGTGTTGACTTTTAAACCTCATGAGAACACATTGTGGGCCGCATTTTCAAATAAATTGGGTGTGCAGTTATGTGGGTAAATCTAGTAATTGCAAATGCAGATAGTCAAATAGAGTGCAGAAATAGTAGTGTTCTTAATTTTTCCTCATAGAATGAAACTGACAATTTCCAGTTAAAACTTAATTACTGTGTGAGGGTACCATATGGCTCTTTATTTTTGTGCAAAGCTCCCATTATCTGGGAGATTTGCTATGGATTCTGTGTAGTGTAGTACTCTAGCTTTAACTTCACCCCTCAGGCTACAATTAAAAATATAATTCGGCCTTCTCAAAATGAGTTTTGAAAGATGTGATGTAGACTCAAAGTACCAAACTGTTTCAATATACTGGAATATGTAAATTGCAGTTTTGGTTATTGTGAACTGCTGTTTTGCAGCACCAACATTTAAGTTATTTAGTCTTTTCTTTTCTTTTGCTTTGAAATGGATTCTTTGTGGCCGAATAAACTAGATCTAGACCTTGCAAATCACCTTTCTTTAAATTCAGATAAAGCAATAATCGTCTCGGTAGCATTTTGTGCCCCCAAGTTTCTTGTCTGGATTTTTTTGATTTTTAGCATGCTATGAAAAGTTACTTCTACAGTGCCCAAAATATGCTAGTGTCTTTACATGTAGACACAGAATAAGGTGCTTGCTTGCTGTTGTATTACACTAGTGACCACTTGGGAGCTCCATTGGTGGAAGGGTAAAACTAGAAAGTGACAATCTAGCAATTGGAAGAAGCCTGTTTGTTTATGCACTCAAAGCAACCAGCTATATTCTCAAATAAGCTATGCTTTGAATTAACCAAAATGCTTCCATTTTCTCTGCACCCTTTACACATACTTCTTCAATTTATTCAGTCCCCTAAAGGTTTTCATTTCTTCCTTTGTAAGGTGACTTCTTTTGAATCAGGAGTCTGTTTTGAATATACACATCACAATCTAGATTGCTTGAGGGTTATATGTTGTATACTCTCTTTGTGCACTGCCTTTTAACAGTAAAAGATGTCATGTGCATATTGAGGGTGAAATATGCTGATGATTAGAAGCAGAAGATTTCTGAATGGCTTATTTTATAAAGGCATTCTAGATTGTCATTAACTTAAATTTGATCAAAGAGGGCATAAGTGCTGTGTGAGAGATGTTAACTTATCAACCTAAAGGCTGTCCTTCACTAGAAGTTTGATGGTAGCCAAGCCTTTTACACGTTAAAGACAGAGGGTAATGATTTCAGAATCGACTAAGGCCATTGAAAGTCAGTGGGACTTAGATGCTCTTATTATTTGTATTGTAATAGCACCTAGGAGCCTCAGTCATTGTCAGGGCCCTGTTGAGTTGGATGCTCTTGACAATTTTGTCCGGTTTCTAACAAATTGCTTTGGAATTTGGTGTTAGTGGTTTGCATTTGTTTACAATGAAATACTGCGGTTTGTTTTTTATGTCTTTCATACTCACAACTGTGCTAACTTAGCCGGCTGTATTGTACTCAAACTAACGGTTGTTACTTGATTCAAGTATATATTTCTGAGAGCGCTGACAAGCTGATGTTCTGTGTTGATTAGATAACTTTTTTGTGCGATGTTTGGCCTTACTTTTGTGTGTATGTGAATAAAATGCTGTTTTTCTCCCTTCCAAAGCAGATCATCCAGAAGACACAATGAGTTTGAAGGCCTTCAAGCTCGTTCCTGCTGTTGAGCGGGAGATGCTAATGGGAGACAAAGCTCGAATCAATGTTGAATGCATTGAGTGTTGTGGGAAAAACCTCTATATTGGAACCAATGAATGCTTTGTCTATCACTTCCTACTGGAAGAGAAGATATCATCAGCTGGAAAAATAACTTTTGCTGCCACCAAACAACTGCATAAATACTTGGGCTTCAAGAAAGCAGTCAGTGAGCTGAAAGCAGCTTCAGCACTCAACAGGCTACTGGTGCTTTGTGACAACACAATAACATTAGTTAACATGATGAACCTGGAACCTATCCCCACTGGAGCTAGAATCAAGGGAGCTGTGACATTCACATTAAATGAAAACCCTATGAGTGGGGACCCTTTTTGTGTAGAAGTTTGCATTATCTCAGTGAAACGGCGGACCATCCAGATGTTCATGGTGTATGAGGATAGAGTCCAGATAGTGAAGGAAGTGTCCACTCCGGAGCAACCCTGTGCCGTGGCTGTAGATGGTCATTACTTGTGCCTTGCTCTCACTACACAATATATCATATTGAATTATAATACTGGCATCTCCCAGGATCTGTTCCCTTATTGCAGTGATGAGAAACGGCCAATTGTGAAAAGGATAGGCAGACAGGAGTTTCTGCTGGCTGGACCTGGAGGGTTAGGTGAGACTAAAAATGTTTTAACTTCCAATTTAAAGTTTCCCTCCATTTCACGATCAGCTTCCCGGATTGAGGTAACTTTAGTAATTGATGCCATAATGTAGAATAAATGCTGCATTTCCTTACAGGCTACACTTGCAATACTTGAAAATTGAAGGATAAGTAATTCACTAAAACTAGTCCTGGGTATTCTTATTGCATGGTTTTACAAATTTGCAAAATCTGCATAACACTTTAAAAATGGTAAACTTGAATTGATCTAGATAAATTTGATTCTGGAGTGTCTATAGTGAAATAGAAAAATTCAGATGGAATAAATTCTACTGTCTCATCGCCCAGGGCAAACAAAAGTATGAACCAAATGAAATTTTAAAAGCTGTTGGCATCAAATTCTGGCTATAATGACTGATTGAAACTGGGACTCAGGCAACCCACATTTTCTTGTGCCAGACTTGCTGCATGACTGGGGACAATCTATTTAAAATCAGTGTCTCTGCTTCTTCATCACTGAAAGACAGTTATACTCCCCCATCTTCATAAAGCAGTGTGAGAGCTACTGATACACCCACTTCACTATAATACTAACATTAAGTGTTGTTTCAGGATACGCAGAACTGGCATTCCACCTTGGTTCCTTATAAATGTTGCAGTGTAGCAGCAGAAATTACTTTTTTGGTTGCCTTGCTCACTTGCCTAAATTTTCCGGATAGTGCTGTTCAATTAGTAGTGCTCCATAATGGACTTCAGGAATAATAATAATTACATTAGACAAATTAAAAAGGGACACCTTGGGGGAATTCTACCACAAATTATGAAATCAAAACTAGATTGCATGCAGAACATCAAAGTCCCCTCTTCCTGGGAGGTCTGATTTCTCTGTCCCACTTCCTCTGTAGCTTGCATAAATAGCTGTCTTGGAGCATGCTCTGAAGACCAGTATACTTGAACTTCTCCGATCACAGACAAGCCCATTTCAGAGCTGAAGGCCCCTCATAGGGAATGCTCTACCACCAGCACTTCTCTCAGATTGATGGGGAACCACCTGAGTGCCTCTCTGATCATAAGTGTAGCATGTAGCAGTTTCAAGTATCAAGGTCCCAATTCAGGGCTGTATGCAGCTTTTATACCATGCATTAAAATGCAGCCGCTATGGGCATTTACAAGACCACTGTTACTAATCAGGTTTGTTTCAATTATATTGAATTTACTAGATTTGTTGGTCATGTGTCTGAAGTGCTAAGTACAGTCCATTACAAACCTTGCCAGTCTGGATTCCAAATACAAGGCACTTTTCTTTGAACTTCCCTTCTCTTACATAAACACATACCAGCAAGTACACTTGTTTTGGGAGGGTGTGCTTTTAATATAAGACACTCCAGTGCATCTGCTTCTTCCTCTGAAGAGAAGATAACACAAACATTTGACATACATAGTCATGTTGCTTAATGCACTACGGGAAGGCACTCAGATACTATGGTGATGAGCATGGTATAAAAACCTATTTAGACTAGAACAGGCCAGACCACCAGTTTGCCCTGAAAGGAGTGAAGTGATGCATCAGTATATCAATTGAGTTATCAGAGGTTGAGAATCAACTGTCATATCCCTCGGTTGTCACTTGCAGGATGAACCTTTATACCCATGTTGGACAACTGTGCTTAATATCTAGATTATCT
>NW_020664372.1:38515934-38645153 GCF_002925995.2 Terrapene triunguis
GGGGGTGTGGGAGGGAGTGTGGGGTGTGGTGTGCAGGAAGGGGCTCACGGCAAGAGGTGCAAGGGGGTTGTGGTGCAGAAGGGAGTTCAGAGTACAGGAAGAGGCTCAGGGCAGAGGGTTGGGGTGCGCGGTGCAGCAAGGGGCTCACGGCAGGGCGTTGAGGTGTAGGAAGGGTGCGGCGGGGGCTCAAGGCAGGAGGTTAGGGGGCTAGGGCAGGGGGCTGGGGTGCAGGAGGGGATGCGGAGTGCGGGAAGGGGCTCAGGGCAGGGGGTTGGGTGCAGGAGGGATTTGGGGTGCAGGCTCCGGCCCGGCACCGCTTACTTCAAGTGGCTCCGGGGTGGCAGCGGGGCTCAGGCAGGCTCCCTGGCTCCGCACCACTCCTGGAAATGGCCAGCATGTCTGGCAGTGGCTCCTGGGGGTGGGGTGGGGCAGGCCGCTCCACTGTGTGCTGCCCTCACCTGTGGGTACCACCCCCGAAGCTCCCATTGGCCGTGGTTCCCCATTCCCAGCCAATGGAAGCTGCAGAGGGCGGTGCTTGCAGGCGAGGGCAGCGCATAGAGCCCTCTGTCCCGTCACCCCAGCCCGTGGGGCTGCAATGACGTGGTGTAGCCCGCTTCCGGGAGCGGCACGGGGCCAGGGCAGGCAGGGAGTCTGCCTTAGTCCTGCTGCGCCATGGGGCTGGCAATCCCACAGGCCAAATTCTGCCTGCGGGCCGTAGTTTGCCTTCCCCTGCTCTAGCTCTAAATGTAGACTGGCACTTACAGATTTGATGTGCTGCAGTGAAAATCAAGATGGCATTTATATATTTTGTTTTATCTAATCAATCTGTTCTTTAACACCCACTTCTGAGTAAGTCTCTCTAAAGAATTTAATTCTTACCTTTCCCCTTTTTATTTTTCATTTTATTTATTTACTTTTAGTGTAAAAGAAACTCCACACCAAAGACTTCCTGTCATCCACTTCAACCACTTCTTCATTGGATCATTCTTTTTAATTTTCTTGCCTCTTCTTCCCTGCCTTCCTCAACTAGCTCAATACTGTTCTGTTTTTAGTTTGTGTTCCTACATGAAAGTTCTAGAGCAGGGGTTGGCAACCTTTCAGAAGTGGTGTGCCGAATCTTCATTTATTCACTCTAATTTAAGGTTTCGCGTGCCAGTAATACATTTTAACGTTTTTAGAAGGTCTCTTTCTATAAGTCTATAATATATAACTAAACTATTGTTGTATATAAAGTAAATAAGGTTTTTTAAAATGTTTAAGAAGCTTCATTTAAAATTTAATTAAAATGCAAAGCCCCCCGGACCAGTGGCCAGAACCCAGGCAGTGCGAGTGCCACTGAAAATCAGCTGGCGTGCCGCCTTCGGCATGCGTGCCATAGGTTGCCTACCCCTGTTCTAGAGACAATGACAGTTTAGGCCCTCTGCCTGTCTCACCTAGCATAATATCTAGGACTCAGGTCTAGACTAGGAAAATATGTTGTGTTTAAAGGCTATTTATTAGTCAGTATATCTTTTTATGTGTTCAAACATATTAGTGTAAAAGTATAATTAAGCAGGCCAAAAATACTTCACAGCGTCCCAAATGCTGCAGGCCTATCTGTTAATGGCACTTTGCAAGAATATAAATTCAAATGTGTAATCTAATAAAAACATTATTATTACTATACAGGAGTGAAAGTAACTCAGGACACTTACTGGTACGGGGCGGGGGCGGCTCTGGCCCCTGAAGGGGCGGGGCCACGGGCAGAAGGGGCGGGATTAGGGGTCAGCATCCCCCAGCCAGCCCTTCCAGGCTGCCTGGTCTGTGCTGCCCGGGGTTCCTGTGGCGATTTAAAGGGCCCAGTGCTCCGGACACCGCTACTGCGGTAGCGGCATCCAGAGCCCCGGGCCCTTTTAAATCACCGGCCCCGAGGCAGCTGCTCCCTTTGCCCCCACTCCCCCGCCCGTCAGCAGCAGAGGTGGGGCAAAAGGGGCAGGGACCTTAAAGCGCTGCAGGGTCCTTTGCCGCAGCAGCGCTTTAACGTTGCTGCCCCTTCCCCGTCCCCCCCGTCCTCCCCCGTCGGCAGTAAAGACGTACAACACGTTTCCGCTCTGCACTTCCTGTCGACTTCTATGTCAGTGAGTTAGTGAGCAAATCTGTAGCACTATATAGCAAGTTCCTGTATCGCATGTTAACGAGTCTCGCGTGTTAAATAGGTAGCACTGGGAGGCGTGGCGCTACTGTGCGTTAAGCGGATTCGTGCGTAAACAGGTCTGTACTGTACATCAGAAGCAGGAGACCTGCCAAACTATCAGTGAGGCATCTGGACCATTTTGGTGCTCAAGTGCACTCAAAGAAGACAAGGCGGTTGCAGAAAAGCTAAATGAATTCTTTACATTGGTCTTTACTGCAGAGGATGTGAGGAAGATTCCCACACCTAAACCATTTTTTTTTGAAGATGCCAAATCTGAGGAACTGTCCCAGATTGAGACGTCATTAGTGGAGGTTTTGGAACAAATTGATAAATTTAATAATAAATCATTGGGACCAGATGGTATCCACCCAAGAGTTCTGAAGGAACTCAAAAATGAAATTTAGGACTACTGACAATGGTATATAACCTATCGCTTAAATCAACCATTGATTTAGTTGGGAATTGGTCCTGCTTTGAGCAGGGGGTTGGACTAGATGACCTCCTGAGGTCCCTTCCAACCCTGATATTCTATGACTGGCAGATAGCAGCTAATGTGAGGTCGATTTAAAAAAAAAAAAAAAAAAAGGCTCCAGAGATGATCCTGGCAATTAAAGGCTAGTAAGCTTTTCTTCAGTACCTGGCAAATTGATTGAAACTATAGTAAGGAACAGAATTATCAGACACACAGATATGTTGGGGAAGCATCAACAGGGCTTTTGTAAAGGAATTAGAATTCTTTGAGGGTGTCAACAAATGTTGACAAAAGATATAGTGTACTTGGACTTTCAGAAAGCCTTTGGTGGCATGGTCCTTCACCAGAGGCTCTTAAGCAAATCATGAGATAAGAGGGAAGGTTCATGGTTCAGTAACTGGTTATGATAGAAAACACAGGATAGGAATAAATGGTCAGCTTTCAGAAAGGGGAGAGGTAAATAGTGGGCTCCTGAAAGGATCTGTACTGGGACCAGTGCTGTTCAACATATTCATAAATGACCTAGAATAAGGAGTAAACAGTGAGGTGGCAAAGTTTGCAGGTGATACAAAATTACTCAAGATATTTACCTCACCAGCCTTGTCTCTCTCTTAATCTCTCTTACTGGACCAGCTTCTGTTGGACAGACAAGCTTTCAAGCCACACGGAGCTCTTCTTCAGGTCTGGGAAAGCCAAGATGGTCAGGGATGCAACCCCATGCGCCTGGTGCCCCTAAGCCTCTAACTGCCAGAAGCTGGGATTGGACGTTAAGGGATGAATCACTTAATTGCCCTGTTCTGTTTATTCCCTCTGAAGCACCTGGCATTGGCCACTGTTGGAAGACTGGATACTGGGCTAGATCAGGGGTGGGCAAACTTTTTGGCCTGAGGGCTGCATTGGGTTTCCAAAATTGTATGAAGGGCTGGTTAGCGGAGGCTGTGCCTCCTCAAACAGCCAGGCGTGGCCCAGCCCTGGCCCCTATCCGACCCCTCCTGCTTCTCGCCCCTAACGGCCCCCCCCCGGAACTCCTGCCCCATCCAACCCCCCCTGTTCCCTGTCCCCTGACAGCCCCCAGAACCCCTGCCCCTGACTGCCCCCCACCATCCACATCCAATCCTTCCTCTCATTCCTGATTGCCCCCCCCCAGGATCCCTTCCCCCATTCAACCCCCCTGTTCCCTGCTCTCTGACCGCCCCGACCCCTATCCACACCCCTGACCACCACCCCGAACTCCCCTGCCCTCTATCCAACCCCCTCGCTTCCTGCCCTCTTACCCCGCTGCCTGGAGCACCGGTGGCTGGCGGTGCTACAGCTGCGCCGCCCAGAGCACCAGGACAGGCAGCTGCGCCGCCCGGCTGAAGCCAGCCATGCCACCGTGCAGCACAGAGCACCAGGTCAGGCCCGGGCTCTGCAGCTTGCCCGGCAACAGCTCACAGCCCCGCCACCCAGAGCATTGCGTCGGCAGCGCAGTGAGCTCAGGCTGCGGCGCAGGGGGAACAGCAGGGGAGGAGCCGGGGACTAGTCTCCAGGGCTAGGAGCTCAGGGACCAGGCAGGAGGGTCCCACGGGCCATAGTTTGCCCACCGCTGGGCTAGATGGACCATTGGTCTGAACCAGTATGGCCATTCTTTTGTTCTTAACATAAGTGTGGCCTGGGTTTCATTTTTCATGCCTTTTCCGTAGTCTAGACAGGGTCTAACTGCTTGTGTCTCGTTACTTAAATTGCCTGTTATTGAATGTGTACATTTTCCCTTTCATTCTGTTTCACTGTAACTTTCTACATTCTTACTTTTTACCATCTCCTCCTTCACTTTAAGTAGAATTGTGTGTTTCCAGCACTTTTCCTGGTATGTTATATGTGGTTTTACAGCTGCTTTGTAACATAGTTAGGTTCTATATATCTTGGCATTTAAGTGTTACCACTCTTCTAACAATAACCATTTCAAACATGGTTCCAACTAATACTTGAGCCTTATTGTAGACAGGACTAGAGCAAATGTTGATGAGGGTTGTTTTTCTTCATGCTGGCTATCATTTCCACGCATACTTACTGGACAGAGGACTAAGAAGATTATGTGGTTCATTTCCTCACAGTTGCTCACACTATGTAGTCATCAGTTACCAATACAGTTGTTTTCTTCCCTCTTCTCACCCACTTGGAAAGCTCCTAATACCATCAGCTTTTGTGACAGGCAAAAGTTCTATCACTTTACCTGATTGGACATATCCCATTTTGACAAACAAAGGCAAAAGCAGACAAGAAGAAAAGTGAGGCTTAGTTTGCCTGACTTGTTTATGTGCATGCTCAGCAGCATGCTTCAAAAGAAAAATGCTGGTGGCTGGATAGCTGAAGATTGATAATTGGAAAAATCTCTGCATTTCCAGTTTTGAAACTAGTGTAGTTCAGTAGTGGCTAACACTTGTTACCATCACATAGTTACTCAGTTTCTTATGTGAAATGAGTTGATTTCATTCTAGTTCCCAGTAGCCACATGTCCACATCACAAAAACTACCAAAACAACTGTTGGCAATAATTGGCAGTGTTATTGGCAATTTCAGATGAGGATGGAGACAGACTTATAATCTTGCTACTTAGGCCTTTCAGATTCAGGGTTGAGGTAAACAAGCAGAAATTGGCTTGAGAAAGTATTATATTGTTGCTGCCCAGGTTTTACCTGTTCCAGAGGACTTAATCTACAGGTACCCTAGACATTTATCACTAAAACCAAAATGTACCAGTACAATATTCCATTCTAAACTTTGCATATTGAATTATATTATGAAGCCTAATTTAAGTGATTTTTATTATCTCTAGATATTGAGTATTCTGTATAAAAAAAACTGTGGCTTGATTTGCCATAAGGAATTTACTGTACAATTTTTGGAAGTGCTAATGGATTTTTCTCTCAGAACAGAAATGCTGCATAAATCTCTGAGAGAAAGTGGGAGGGAGATATAGATTCTTAAAGTCTATAGTATGATTAGTGGCAAATGATCCAAAAGAGAGAGATGAGTCAAACTTATTGAATGGTTACTTGAAAAAATCCAAAATACATAGCGTCTAGCAGAGAAAATAACCACAAATTAAGTGGAAAGAGCCTTACTAAAAATTCAACAAGACTTTGGAGACTCTATCTTAATTTTTAATGTGTTTATTAAATCTTCAGTGTATTTTTTTTGCCTTGTGTGGCAATTTGCTTTGCAAGATCCTCTACCTTTCTTTCTGGAGTTTTTTTCAAATTTTTGTAGACACATGTCTTGCAAGGGGAAAAAACCCCTCTTCTGAAAGAATTGGGGCCCTCACTCAGCTATAGCAATTGACTCAGGAAATATAGGTGAATTGAATTAACTTGGATACTGAAATGTTTTGCTGGCATTTGAGATGTTAAAGGGAGCAGACAGGCCAAATTGCAAGAGGAAGAGTGCTCAGGCAACCTGTAGGAATATTTCTATTTTTTTTTTACTAAGATAGCAGTGTTAGAAGGGACAGGCTCATGGAATGCTGGACAGGCTCATGGAATGCTGGCTTGGGTTTGGTGGGTTAAAGGGTGTACACATTGTTTTTAAAAGAAATAGTTCACTGTAAGTTTCTTGGACTTGAATTATTTACATCTAGGAGGAATAAGCATTGAAATGAAGCTTGTATCACTTTACTGTGCACAAGAAAATAATTTTTGTGTACTAATTTGAACATAATTAATCAATAAATATCTAATTGCAACAGGATCCTTGGAGAGTCAGTGTTTTGTAAAAAGTTTAACAGAAATGCCCTTCCATTGTAAAAAGTCCTTCATTGTTTACACTTGTAAATTACTCATAATCCTGGGTTCAAGGCAAGAAAGGTTCCAGTGCTTGATTCCTGAAAAACTGCAGGCTTTGGCTTAAGCTTCAGACTTTCTTCCCTTTCTTTGCAGGTATGTTTGCAACTGTGGATGGCATTTCCCAGCGTGCTCCTGTGCACTGGTCAGAGAATGTGATTGGAGCAGCCCTGTGTTTTCCTTATGTAGTTGCTCTTGACGATGAGTTTATTACAGTGCATAGCATGCTGGATCAACAACTAAAACAGACCCTACCTTTTAAGGAAGGCCACATCCTACAAGACTTTGAAGGTATTAGCTAGTACACCTATCTCTTTGCATGAATTTCTTGGGACATAAAAAAAAAATCAAACTTTATGCTGACATAGTATCAAGTAAAAAAAACAATGGGCTCCTTTGAAGAACAAGCTACCTCTCGTGAAACACACACTAATAGAATATCCTTAAATGTAACACTTTATCCTGCTGTTAATAGTATTTTTGCTAAAGAATATTATGTCCTGTGTTCCTACGAAACATTGCAAATGAAACTTCTCGTTCTTCTTTGAGTGATGGTCCTTATTGTATTCCACTGTAGGTTACACATGCTCATCCTGTACTGGAAAATTTAAAAGTGGTTTTTGTTGGTCTGTGCATGCACTCTGGCTCACCTCATGCCTCCAACTGAGGCGATAAAGCATGGGGCAGACCAACTTCCTCTCCAGTTCCTTCTCACTACCACATGATCCGGGTCAGAACCTCTGTCTTTAGCTTCAGCTTTGTCCCTTATGATAAGATTTTGCTTTGTAAATAGTTTTTAGTATCTTGTACTGTTAATAGTTTTAGTGTTTTCTTAAAAACAATGAGGAGTCCGGTGGCACCTTAAAGACTAACAGATTTATTTGGGCAAGAAGAAGTGGGGGTTTTTATCCATGAAAGCTTATGCCCAAATAAGTCTGTTAGTCTTTAAGGTGCCACCGGACTCCTCGTTGTTTGTTTTTGTGGATACAGACTAACACGGCTACCCCTCTAGTGTTTTCATAGTTTTTAATGCTAGATTAATCTTTGGGGGAACACTTCCTTTCTCTCCCCCCCCCCCCCCCTTGTACCTTGTGTGGGTACTCGACTAGGCCCACGACTCTGTGCTTTAAATTCTGTGCTTCTTGCCAGCGATACTTCTTGGTCAGCGACAGCCACCAACGCTGCTTGTACTGCCTCAGGGAAGTTCACATCACAGTGAGATGCAATATCTGCGTCTTGTTCCCCAGCCATATTGGAGAAGAGCAGGAATTCCACCTTCAAAAATACCTCATGGAAAAGACCATGAGGCCTCAATCAGAGCAGGCCAGGGAACTCTTTGTCTCCCTCCTTCCCCCCCTACAGTGGCCTTACTCAGCAAGGTTTGAGCCTCCTGCTGCTAAGCACAATATTGGTGCCAGAGAATCTACCCTCAGACCTCCTGGTGGGATCCTCTCAGGAACCCAGGAAGCACTCTCAAATGCGTGAGACTGCTTTTCTTGAAATCACTTTGAAGAAGTCGGATTCAGCTCTGAGCAAGACTAGCATCTCATCCCAAGTGGACTTAGAATGTACTAAGTCCCAGAGGCTTGACAAGAAAGCTCTTAAACATCGGGCTCTGTTGATAATAGAACGTGATCTGTTGGTATTGTCATCCTTGACACCTCCGAAACCTCTGGATCCATCAGCACCGACAAAGATGTTCACTGCTTGTTCATAGCAGTCTTCAACAGCATCCTCTCTGGCTCCAGTGGTCTGGGCAATGATGACCCTGCTTGCACTGGGGAGAACTGGGTCCCATACTGCTTAACAGGACATCTTCATACTGCTGGATCCAGAATCCCCTCCATCGGGTCTGTTCCTTTCCAGAGATGTTGTAACATCACCTAGGGAGTCAACAACTTGAAGTTTATTTCCCCCTCTTTCCTTGAGATACAGCTTCTCTCTGGTGGCACCGATGGTACTACCTCTGGAACAGGAATCCATTTTCTCCTCATCAGGAAACTCTGAACCAGCTGAGGAGCCTTCGTTTCCTTACCCTACATCTCCTCTGCTGCCCGAAAGACTAAGGCCAGGTCTACACTACCGCGGTAGTTCGACGGCTGGCAATCGAACTTCCGGGTTCGATTTATCGCGTCTGGTCTGGACGCGATAAGTCGAACCAGGAAGTGCTCGCCGTCGACTGCGGTACTCCACCTCAGCGAGAGGAGTACCGCGGAGTCGACGGGGGAGCCTGCCTGCCGCGTGTGGACCGCGTCTGAACCGCGGTAAATTCGAACTAAGGTATGTCGACTTCAGCTACGTTATTCACGTAGCTGAAGTTGCGTACCTTAGATCGAATTGGGGTGTTAGTGTAGACCAGGCCTTAGACCACCTTGAGATCAACCTCCACATTTAGCTCTGAGTTGCTGTCACCCCTTTCCAGGAGGCCTCCACATCCCCCTTTCGACTCTTCCTACTGGCCATATTGGGGCCCCGGGACCAATACACCCCTGCAGAGTTGGTCAGATCTGCTAGGGAGTTACTCCTTGCCTCCCCTCAGAGAAGGAAGAGCATTATGCACTGGATCCAGCAGTTCTGCTGGAACCAGCAAGGCTTCCACCTTCATCTCCAGACAAACCAGTAACCCCTTTGTCTCCTTCGCCTCTGCACCCCTATTTCCCCAAGTGAATTCAGGCAGTTCCAGGAGCATCTTCGTAGAGTTGCTGGTGAACTACAGATTCCTCTTGAAGAGATTCAGGAATCCTAGAACAAACTCCTTGACATCTTCTACTCAGAGTGGTAAGGGGCTAATCTTTGTTTTTCACCCCTCTCCCAACTCTTTGATGGTCAAAGCATCTTCCAAAAGGCCTAGACAGCAACACCCCCGGTCTACTTCTGTGGACAAAGAGGTTAAACGCCTAGACCTGTTGGGAGAAAGGTGTTCTTATCATCTAGCCTTCAGTTCAGGATAGCCAGCTACCAGGTACTAATGGCCAAGTACAGCTTCCTGAACTACTCCAAGTTTGCAGAGTTCACTGGCAGTCTTCCACAACAGGACAGAGCTTGTTTCCAGGTGGTGGTGGATGAAAGCAAATTAATAGCAAAGACCGACCTCAAATTTGCAGCTGAAGCTGCTGATACATCCTGTAGAGCCATGGCTACTGGCATTGTTAGAGTCATGGCTCTGTGTGTCAGGGTTCCCTAGAAAGTTTCAGAATAGTGTGGAGGACCTCACCTTCAATTAATCAGTTATTCAGTCAGAAGACTAACATCCCTACCTAAAAGGACTATAGGGCTACCCTCTGCCCCATGAATAAGGTTAAGATTTTGTCACTGTTATTTTTAGTAAAAGTCATGGAGGGTCGCAGGCAATAAACAAAAATTCACTGAAGTCTGTGATCTGTCCCTGACTTTTACTAAAAATAACAGTGATAAAATTGGGCTGAGCCCCAGCCCTGCTGTGAAGGAGGGGAGTCCAGCACCCCCTGTGGCTGGGATCTCCGGAGGGCCCCCCTCCCCAGTGTTAGTAAAAGCTGATAGTTCCAGGGTCCCCCAGCTGTGGGGCCGGTGGCTGGGAGTTGCCGGGGCCCCGGGGCTGAAATGGAAAATGTCATGGAGGACACAGAAGTCACAGATTCCGTGACCTCCATGACATAATCTTACCTTTACTTATGAACCACCATGCAACAGGACCTGCTTCCCTGCACCTTCTGCAATAGGCATACCATCCCAATCTCAACCCCCAGCGAAGCACTATTTTTGATGGGACCTCAAGAGCATCGAGCCACTAAGCCCGACATTGCCGAACCATCACACACCATTTGGAGGTCGTCTAGTGCACTCTATCAACACATGGAGTGCAATAACAATAGACCAGTGCATGCTGAACATCATCCATTCTGGCTATATGAATGAGTTTGCATCCCTACCTCCTCCACAGTCACCTTCCACTTTAACTTTCAGGGACTGCTCTCAAGACTATTCTCAAGCAAGAGGTGGACTCCCTTTTAGAGTGAGGAGCAATAGAACATGTGTCCCCTGAATACCAAGGGGGCAGCTTTTATTGGACTTATTTCCTTATATCCCAAAAGAAGGGCGCATGGAGACTAATTCTCGACCACCACCACCCTGACTGCTTCATTTGCAAACTCAAGTTCCATACAGTTATGCTGGCTCCTGTAATATCACTAGAAAAGGATGTGATTTACAGCGCTCGATATGAAGGATGCTTACTTTCATGTAGATATTCATCCCGCTCACAGACGCTTCCTAAAGTATTTGCAGTAGTGGCAGCTCACACCAGATGCCTCGGTCTCGTTGTCTTCCCCTGCCTTGATGACTTGTTCCTTGTTGCCAAGTCATGCCAGAAGGCCCATGCTACACCTCTTCCCTGGTGGTCAGTGTAAATGCCGAAAAATCTATTCACACCCCCGCACGGTCTCTGGACGTCATTGGGGCCACACTGGATTCAATTATTGCAAGGGCATACTTGCCAATAGACAGGCTTCAGACCATGAATAGTATTGTAGCCCCAATGGCAATCAACCCTCCAGTACTGGTCAAAACATGCCTCTCTCTTCTAGGTCATATGTCATCATGCACTCATGTCACTCCGTTCGCAAGACTCCACCTTCATTGCCTTCAAATATGGCTCCAGTTGGTATACTCTCCAAACTGCCATCCTATGAACTGCATGATAACAATTCCTGCAAAGGTAGTTTTCTTTCCTACTATGGTGGACAAATGCTCCACAGATGAGAGTGGATGTCCCCTTTCTCCCCACTTCTCCAGACCAGGACCATTACTACAGATGCATCCCTTTTTGGTTGGTGAGCTCACTTGGACAGCCACACAGCACAAGGCACCTTGATGCCACAAGAGTCTAGGATGCACATCCATATTCTGAAGGTATGAGCAGTCCGGAAGGCATGCAGAGGCCTTTTTTCTGTTCATCCACACTCACTACATCCTTATGCTGTCAAACAATGTTATGACAGTCTTCTACATCAACGAACAGGGAGGCGCAAGATCCATCTCCCTGTGCGCAGAAGCAGTTAGCTTGTGGAACTGGTGCGTCGGCAACCAAATCACCCCATCAGCAGCCTACCTTCCCAGAAAACAAAATATGCTCCGACTCCCTCAGCTGACATTTTTCAGTTGACTACAAGTGGGAGCTCCACAACTTGGTACTGCACAATCTTTGATCTATGGGGAACCCTAATCAGAGATCAGTTCACCTTCATAGTGAACAGAAAATGCAACACACTGCTGCAGGGGAGCCCCAGGTCACCACTCCCAAGGCGAGAGATTACTTCTTCCTTGGTCAGATCACCTGAACTATGCATGCCTTCTGCTACAACCCTTGTCACGAGTTTTGTGCAAAAGCTGGCAGGACAGGACATGAGTTATCCTGATCGCCCCCTACTGGCTTAGACAATTTTGGTTCTTAAATCTCCTGTGCATGTAATCTTGAGTAGCGATCATCCTCCCAACATTCCCTGAGTTCCTGGCCTCGTGAAATGGCAAGATCAAGCACCCCAATCTGTATTCGTTTTACCTCAGGGGTTGCTTTTTGGATGGACATCATCCTTAGAACGCTCATGTTCCACAGTCATACGAGACATACTCTCTAACATTAGGAAGGATTCCACTAGGCAATGCTACCTGGCTAAGTAGAGTTTTCTTCTCAGTCACATCAAAGGAACATTCTTCCAGAAGGTGCAGGTATCCCTCTCATTTTAGACTATATCCTTTCTCTAAAGGCATCAGGGCTATCCATCAGCGCCTTACAAGTCCACTGGGTAGCAATTAGTGCCTACCGTCCTCCTTCTGAAGATTACTCAGTCTTCACTCACCCACTGACCATTAGATTTTGCAAAGGCCTAATCAGAACCTTTCCACCTATTCATAAGTCTACCCCTCTGTGGGACTTGAACCTTGTTCTCTCAGCACTCACGATGCCACCCTTTAAACCCCTAGCTTCCTGCTCCATTTCCCTTCTCTCCACAAAAGTTGCATTCGTTGTAGCCATCCCCTCAGCCAGAAGGGTTGGCAAGCTTGGAGCAATGATGGCGGATCCTCCTTGTACTGTATTCCATGAAGATAAAGTTCCACTACGTTTATACCCCAAATTCACCCCCCAAGGTTGTTTTGAAATTTCACTTGAGCCACTTGAACCAATCAATCCCCTTAGCTGTGTTCTTTCCTAAACTGCACACTTCCTCAGAGGAACAGAGTCCACACCTTCGATGTCCAGCAGTCCTTGGTGATGGTCTTTGTAGGTAAAAAACCAATTGGGAAGTCCCAGAGACTATTCATCACTATAACAGACTTGGGGGACAAGTGATCTCTACTCAGAGGATCTCCAAATGGATCTCTGGCTGAATTCTACACCATCAACTATCAAACCTTCCCTCCCACCCCCCACCATGGATAAGAACTCATTCCACGAGAGCACAAGCAACGACTATGGCATCGCTTCAGAAGGTATCCCTTCTTGATATCTGTAAAGCAGCCACATGGGGCTCCGTTCACACCTTTGTGAGACACTATACCCTAGTCCAGGACTCCTCTGCTGATGCCTCCTTTAGAAGGGCTGACCTTTGCTCAGCCCTACCATTTACATCTTTGCACTCCCCTCCTACTTAAGTACTGCTCGTTAATCACCTTCAGTGGAATACAATAGGGACCATCACTGGAAGAAGAGGAGGAGGTTACTTACATGAGGAGTGTAGTCCCTATCTGTATTCCACTACCTGCCCTCTTCTCCTCTGATTCATGGTGGAGAAGGAACTGGAGAGGCAGTTGGTCTGCTCTGCTTTTTATCCCCTCGGTTGGAGGCACGAGGTGAGCCAGAGCGCATGTATGCGGACCAATGGACGCTACTTTCAAATTCTCTGGCTACTGGCTCATGGCGCGCATGTGTAACCTCCGGTGCAATACAGATAGGGACCACAGATCTCGAAGAACCTCCAGTTACGAGATTCTTTACGAGATTGGTTTTGAACTGAGTAAAGTAAAACACTTGCAATCTTTATGCACGAGTCGTCTGACTGATACCCTTGTGCATAAAGTGGAGCACGTTTGTCTGCCACTGGAGCCCTCACTTGTAATTTTACACAATTTTTTCCTTCAAGGGAACACTGTCAACTTAAAATTTTGTAAGTGAGTTGAGTAGTTTGTGGTAATACAGCAGATGACGCCTCTTCCTCTTGCCAAACCCTTTTGTAGGTGTGGAATCATACTTTATAACACTTTCTCTCTTTTTGGTTGCTGTGTAAGATGATCAGAAACAGGGTAAACAAGCTATTTGAAAAAGTTGACAAATGCAGATAGTAAAAAAATTGAAAATACCAATGTTTTTTGTTTACTAAAACATAGATGGTGTCCATTAAAAACAATGCCAAAAAAACTTTAGAAGTGATTTCAAGTTGGCTTTCCTTTAGCTATGGATTTCAGTTTCATATCTACATTGAATATAATATAGCTTTGTATATTATGGTAGAACCTTGCGAAGTTGCACTGGAATCTGTTTTCAAGCCTATAGTTCACTAAAGCATGAATCATCTAAGCAGTACCAACATAGGTAATGTTGCTCTCCCTGTGAGCCAGTGGAAAGCAAAACACTGAGCAACCCTCAACTCAGTAATACACCAACATTCAGCTGTATGTTGCTCTAGGTCTGGTTTAAGAGCTTGGTCACAGAACAACAGAGGCACTTGTGTTGAGAGTATGATGTTTCTGGTTTTGTCTCTGGCAATCATAAATTGGAATGTTTCCAGTTTAGTGAGGGGTTTGTGTGAGAGCCGATGTATCTGTGTAATTACAGGGTACCCCAGCCTTGTATTATGAATTTTTACTACTTCTGCACAATGTACTCACCCACCCTTCTGTGATGACTGTGAAAATGATCATGAAAAATACTCTTCCCTGACAAATATGCAAATACAGGTTTGCAGGCGGGGGTGCACCTTTTTTTCCCTGTTTCGTGATATACTATGATGTACAGAAAACTTTCTGTACTAGAACACACATTTATGCCTGTGAAAATGAAGAAAAATTGCTAGTATGAGTGGACTTAAAATTTATTTTTGTAGTTTTTTAAGGACAAATTTAAAGTTATAGTACAGGGATCGGTAACCTTTGGCACGCGGCCCATCAGGGTAAGCCCCTGGCAGGCTGGGCTGGTTTGTTTATCTGTTGTGTCTGCAGTTTCGGCCGATTGCGGCTCCCACTGGCCGTGGTTCACCACTCCAGGCCAATGGGGGCTGTGGGAAGTGGCGTGGGCCGAGGAATGTGCTGGCTGCCTTTCCCGCAGCCCCCATTGGCCTGGAGTGGCCTGGAGGGATGTGCTGGCTCCCATTTCCCGCACCGTTCACCTGGAACGGTGAATCACGGCCAGTGGGAGCCGCGATCGGCCGAATCTGCGGACGCAGCAGGTAAACAAACCGACCTGGCCCGCCAGGGGCTTACCCTGACTGGCCGCGTGCCAAAGGTTGCCAATCCCTGGTACAGTATAAAATCTGTTAAATATATTAATTGCAAAGATGAGCTTCAGAACTTGAAAACAGAGACAACTACGCTTTTATATCATTCTGTTATCCTATAGCAATGTTAATGTTTAATGAAGTCTCTAGAAATCAGTTTGTACTGTTGAGAATGCCAATTTTGCCAATTTTTTTTGTCTTCTCTACTCAGGAAAGGTAATTGTAGCTACCAATAAAGGTGTGTACATCTTGGTGCCATTACCTCTAGAAAGACAGATTCAGGATCTTCTAACCAGCCACAGAGTGGAAGAAGCCCTAGTCTTAGCAAAGGCAGCCCGAAGAAACATTCCAAAAGAGAAATTTCAGGTTTGTCCTACCTTGAACATATGTCAAAATATGTGGAAGTTGGTCCAGTGGCAAAGAAGTAACTGAAGAGTGAGAGCTCGCTAGGGAGAAATCTAATATCTCCTATTCCTTGGGTCTGAGGAGTTAGGTATGCTGCTGTGTTGACTCTAGGTTGAGTTGGCAGTGCTGAGTACTACTGTCTGGATGTCTTCTCAGTTGTTTCTCAAAGGTGTTAATGGCATCATTTAAAAGATGGTGCATGTTTTATCATGCTGGTAGAGATCATGTGCTATAAAGGTGAGATGGTGAGAGAATGGATAGAAAAGGGAATGAAGGGTTGTGCTTTTTACCTAGATTCTCCTTGTGCAGGACAGGTTGCCTCACCATGGTGAAATCATCCCACTTTTTCAGTGTTGTGATTTTTTTGAAATCACGGTCTATAGAGCACATAAATTAAAAAAAAAAAAAAAAAAAAAAACACCCCAAACCTGAGAATAAGTGAAGAACCACATGGGCAAACTTTTGTAAAGTATCTGTCCAACTATTTAACACATTGTTCTGTAATCTTAACAAGACATTTTGGTTTTAAGGAGAAAAAACAACTGTTTGTGTGGATGTGGATCAGTTTCTTTTGCAATCTTTATTTTTGGTTTATGAAATCTTATCACTTGTAATATTTTCTAGATGTGTAAGGCAGCCAGAAGGAACCATTGTGATGATCTAGCCTGACTGCTACATAACACAGGCCATAGGACTTGCCTGGATTATGTTCTGCTTCAGGTCTAATAGTTGTGATTGGACTAGAACATATCTCTTTAGAAGAACATCCTTTCTAGATTAAAAAAATAAATACCAGTGACAGAGAATTCACCACAACCCTTGATAAGTTCCATTAATTATACTCACTATTAAAAATAAACAAAAGTTGCATTTTTTTTTCTAGCAACAGAGGGTCCTGTGGCACCTTTCAGATGCATCTGAAGAAGTGAGGTTCTTACCCATGAAAGCTTATGCTCCCAATACTTCTGTTAGTCTCAAAGGTGCCACAGGACCCTCTGTTGCTTTTTACAGATTCAGACTAACACGGCTACCCCTCTGATACTTGATTTTTTTTTTTCTAGTCTGAATTTGTCTAGTTCCAACTTTCCATCTAAGGGTCTCAATTCTTTATGAATACTAATGCCTCACAAACATGTGACGTAGGCTTTATGCCCATTTCATAGATAAGGCGGATAGAAAACTAAAGCAAAGGTGACCTAACCAAGTGAGATGATGGCAGTCAGGAATAGAACCCGTGAGACTTGACTCAGGCACCTGTTGTAACTCCTGACAAATACAATCTTAGTTACACATATGTATATGTGTGGTTTAGTTGTATATGGATGCATTTTAAAAAGTGAAATTCAGTGCTGACTTAATAAGATAATACTAGATAATACTTGGTCCTGCCATGAGTACAGGGGACTGGAATAGATGACCTCTCGAGGTCCCTTCCAATCCTATGATTCTATTATGACTATTGGTTGTCATCACAAGCATTCATGAGGCAGAATCTCAGTTGGAAACTACTTTTGTTGAGCCATTGAGATGAGTGTATCTGTTCCCGTCCTCCTACATGTGCATGAGCTTCTAAGAGCAGGTCTACACTTGAAATGCTGAGCTACAGGCTTTGGTGAAGACACTACTACGCCAATGGGAGAGCTGCTTCTGTCGATGTAGTTAATCCACTTCCATGAAAGGCAGTAGCTGTTGACGGGAGAAGTCCTCCTATTGATATAGCGCTATCTCCACCAGGGATTAGCTCAGTATAACCGTGTTGCTCAGGGGTGTGGATTTTTCACACCCCTGAGCAATGTAGTTCGTAGTGTAGATCTGTCCTAGATGACCGAGTGGAGTAAATATGCTAATAAACACTTT
The DNA here is from genome assembly GCF_002925995.2 of Terrapene triunguis. Classification (NCBI taxonomy): domain Eukaryota; kingdom Metazoa; phylum Chordata; order Testudines; family Emydidae; genus Terrapene; species Terrapene triunguis. Next base: position 38,533,125 of record NW_020664372.1, read on the forward strand.
TGTAGTGGAAGCCCAAATATACAGAGAAGTAGCATGAAGTCACCACAAATAGTTCTTAAAAAATAAGCTTCAAGTGCTCAAGAAATTAAAATGTAATAAAACATTGACCCAATAAATGAATTTGATCGAAATAAGATTGATTTTTCTCCAAGTAAATGACATTTTTAAACTTGTAGAAATATATCATTGTTCCAAAGCACCACTAATCATCTTTCCTTGACTTCCTTCTCTTTGAGGCCTTCTTTGGTCACTATAATGACATTCAACAATGGGTTTTTCTCAATAGTCTGGGATCATCTGTAATTCAGTGGGCAAGTTAATGATAGAAAGGCAAGGGAGAGGTGTCTTTTTTTGTTTGTTTGTTTTTTTGTTTTAAAAAAATGCAGAATTATTATTTTAATGGTGTCACCCTCTGCAGCAAGACAGTGGGGGGATTACTGCCCTCCCAGGTCCTCCGGTTGGTGGAAACTGATAATACAGTGTTGTTGAAAATGAGTTGAGTTTGGTAGCATTCTGAAAGCCCTTTCTCCCAGGAACGTAATGGTACCAAACATGGCAAATCTCAAACAATTATGTAAATATAGTCAAGAAAATGTTTAAAATCAACATTTTTTTTTCAGTGTACAAATATGCAGCCCTCTCAAAATTAAATTGTGGCTTTCAACTGACAGGACTGTTATCAGTTAATGCTCAGAACGTGATACCTGATCGATTTTTTTTTTTTTTTTTTAATGGTACAGATTATTGTAAATGGAAGGAGTGCTTCAAGTTGATTTGTCTTCACTGGAAAAAAAGAAGCAATTCAGTGGTATTGATTATATATTTGGGAGGAGTTTTGAAAAGGAAATTGGGTTTTTAAAAGGTTGCCAGTTCCCTTCTGTGCACTTGGTTTAGATGAAGCCCTAGAACATGAAAACAGAGCGGTGAAAGCGGTTGGGAGATTGGTGGGGTATGACACAGCATCCAAATGCTCGTTCCTCCTCCCCTCGCCCCCTCCCCCCCCAACCCCAGAACTCAATTGAATTTTGAACAAAACTTTAAGCATAGCAGAAGTAACCATGCACCATTTAAACCAATGGTGGGCAGCCCATGGGCCGCAGGTTGCCCACCGCTGATAAATGCCAGGAAGGGGCAATTTTAAAGCTACAAGATAAACTTACTCTTACTGGCAACCCATTCACATAAAACTGACTGGAGCTCATTAATGTCAAGATGGAAGGCGTCTTCAGTGATGAGGTAGCTACAAGTTGTCAGTTGACTGGCTACTTTGGATCATGACTTTGCTGGAGCCTTGGATAATTCTTTGGGTTTTGAGGACTTCATACGTCTATGGGCTCCAGGTAAGACCAGACTAAAGCTGTGCTCAAATGCAAAGATGAAAGTCAGAATGAAGGTGGTTGGGACTGTTACAGAGCTAAATGCAGACAGATCATTATTTGTTCGTGTCCTGGTTGCGTCCTAATCTCAGTGTGGTGCTGATCTATATGAGACTTTGGGGAAGTACAAGTTCTTCATGGTACAACAATACATGTTCGAATGTGATGGAACAAGGTGTGACGCTTTATAAAAGAGAGGTGACCATGTTTCCACTAATGTATCATCATTGATATATCACCACTGTTGCACAATTGTGATAAATCGGGTAAGGTATCATCAGAAAAATTATAGTCTGCTAAGTATGATTATCCTGTTTATATGCATGTAATTATGAAACTTTGCTATGTATTTGTATCTCAAACCTGTTGTGTTTTTTGGGTAACACCCCCAAAACAGATTTACATCAAGGCTAGCCAGCCTGCTTGATGGCCTATTAAGGACAATCAGCTCTTTCAGGGACTCCTCCCGATGTCTCTTCAGGCAGCACGTAGACAGTGCTTGCCTTATGTCTCAGCAAGGCACATGTGACCTAGGACTCCATGTTTTGCCATTAACTTTTCATGTACCTGGACTAAGAGTATAAATTGCAGACTCTGACATTCATTTGTCTCTTTCCTGCTCCAAAACTTTGGATTATGATTTCTAACAAAGAAGAGCTTAGAGCAATGGACTGAGGACCTCAATGTTTGGGATGAACTAGAGAGACTTATTACAAACTGGCAGATTTAACGTCACTGCTATTATCTTGATCTACAAACTCTGAAATCAGCTGTAATGTATACGATTCATTTTAACCTCTGAATAACTTCCTTCCTTTTTCTTTAATATAAACCTTTAGTTTTTAGTTACTAAAGGTTTGGCTGCCAGTATGGTTTTTAGGTAAGATCTGAAGTATATTTTGACCAGGCGTGTATGTGTGGTTTTTGGAACTGAAAGAACCTAATATATGTGATTTTTGGGGTTTTAATAATAATTTATTGCAGAAGTCTGGTTTGACTGGGTGGGGCTAGAGTGCCTGAAAGGGATTGTCTGTGGCTTCGTAATAACTAATATAGTATTTTGATTTGGTGAAATCTTATGATAGAATCTACCACCAGTTTGGGGTACATGCCCTACTTTCTGGCAGTCTGACCTAAGTCTAGCACTCTTAGCTGTGTCACCTACCAGGCAGCATGATACCGGGTATATGTGCAAGACAAAAAGCAATCCAGTGCATGGTATTCCCAAGCCAGCATCTCCTGACAATGTGACCCAGTGCCTTATGCCAGCAGAGGCCTTTAAGCATAGAAATCATAGTTGGTATGGCTGAGGAACAAGCTCTCAGCAAACCAGAAACTTGTAACACCTGCCTGAATTTGGTTGAACACTCAATTATGAGGCTACAGAGAAAATACTGGACCTATGTTGAAGTCCACCTCGTGTTTGACATGTATGCAGAAGAATCAATTAAAAAGCTTACCAAAAAGAAGACTCCATAGCATTGCACCTGTCTAATACAAAATTGTTGATTCCACAAACATCCCCAATGTTGCAGTGAAGAAGCTACTGTCTCATACTCACACAAAGGATGACTCAACCATACATCTTGCAGGAAAAATGCTCCAGCATGTAAAGAATTGTGCGAGGGTTTTTGTTGTCGCATAGCATAATGAAGCTGGTGCCTCATGCTGTTCAGTGGAGTTTCTTAGTAGTTTCCATGAGGAGGCTGCCATTAGAATTCTCTTGCATGCCATCAATGTCACAAAGAGAAGTGCTACTAAACTCAATTTTTGCACAAGGCACAGATGTTCTAGTGCTCTCTGTGGGATGCTACAGAAGACTTCCACAAGATTGTTTTTGTGCCTACTACTGGTGAACAGAATCACTGTATATCCCTCAGATGTTGCTATCACTTGAACCATTAAAAGTCACTGCGCTGCCATGTTTCCACACCCTTTCAGGATGTGACATTACTGTAACGTTAGCTGAAAAGATCAAATTATCTTACTGGAAGGCATTTAATTCAGCCTCGAAAGAGTCTCTCCTAGCTCTGAATGGCTGAGACAATCACTGGTGAGGTCATAAATGAACTGGAGGCATTCATGTGTGGAGTTTACCATTTGAAGACTAACATTATGACACTAGCAGATCTACGTTGGTGGATACTTTCCAAGAAGCAGACAAATAGAGAAAAATTGTCACCAATGAGGGGTGTATTTACCTGTTATTAAAAGGGTAAATTTTCAAGCTGTGCAATGGCTCCAGGATAATTGAGCACATCCCAAACTACCCTCCCCTCAGGCCTGGATAGGTCTTGGAGGTTGCATTGATCACAGCAGTTGTGTGAATTACCAGGCACTCCCAAATCAATCCTTCTGATAATCAAATACTCGTGTGCAAAGACCAAATGCTCACCACCTTTCAAATGTTTGGCCAGCAGGCTGCCTTGTATGGAGATATGCGAGTGCGGCATGGACGAGGATTAGTGTGACAGCATGTCTAGCAGTGTTGCCCTAGAATGATAACTTTGATGAATAGATGTTTTCAGTCCTACCATGTCAAGGCTAACTTCCTTAGGATTACCAAAGATCATTCTATTTTATGTAAGCAATACATCCCTTTGTTAAAGTATAAACTCTCAAATCTATATATAAAAAGTTATAGATTTATGATGTTTGGAACAGTTATGTCTGTGGGAGAAAGGGCTTTCTAACGATACCCATTTCTGACAACATTGTTTTCTCAGAATTTCCACCAACGGGTGGACCGGGAGCTGGTAGGCAGGAGAAGGCAGCAATTCTCCCCTCCTCCTGCCGTTATGCTGCAGAGGGTAAAACCATTGAAATTATGATTCTATTAATTTTTATGAATCAAGTGACACCTTCCTTGCCTTTCTATTACTAACTTGCCCAGGGAATAAGATTGTAATACATTAAGTTCCCAAGCTACAACTTAAGTGCTATGTCAATGTTAAGTTTTGAAGGTGACTTGTGAAATTTTTAAAAAATGAAAAGATCACAATCTCATTTTAATGATGCATGAAGAAATCCTGGATGGCTTTTGTCTAACTCCCCCTGTTTTTAGTTTTACTTTAAAACATTTAGGTATTGTCTTATCTAGAAAATTCTGTGGCATATGGAGAACTAATGATGTAATAACTTCACAAGCAAATGAAGTTTGACAAACTGAAAGGGAATTTTAATCATGGATTTATCATGGCTTTGATAAGTCTAGTACCCAATGAGTAGATGAGAGAAAGATGTCTTAGAAAGATGTCTTAGATTCAATAGTCTCCCTCCTTTATGGTGTGATAGTCTGCAAATATTTGAGATGGCTGAGAAGTATTGCGGGGAAGACCAGACTTCTAATTCCCAATATAGCGGAGGAACAAAATAGGCAGGAAAAAAAAATCAAGCTCTTTTTCAAATCATAAAGAAGCAAACCAAGACTGGTACCCCAAGGACAATGTCACATTATATTTAACACCTTTCCATGCCACGAGGCTAAATAATTTCCCCTATACTACTTTCATTTAAGTTGTATGGATGAAGTATGGGAAAGACCATACCACACTCTGTTCGTGCCACATATTTAACTGCAATCCATTATTTAAAAATAAAGATGATTCAGGACTTCTGGAACTGAAAGTATTTCCAAGTTGTACATTTTTACAGTTTTTAGAATAAATCTCTGTTCCTACGTACTTTATGTAAGCTAACAACAATTCTCCAAGATTTACCAAATTACTCCACGTAGGCATCTCAAACACTTCAGTACATGCAAGCAAATGTGACTTTCACAATTGTCCAGACATCTGAAGAAAGTGTTGGGATTTATCCACTGCTTTGTCTAGTACAGTTCCGTTCAAATTTTAAAAATTGCCCAAAAATTGCCATGAAAGTACATTAAATATGGGTAAAATCAAACGCTCAATAAACCATTTCTGTTTCCCCTAAAGCAATTAGCATAGAGACAACCAATTACCTTGAAAGTTGTTGCTTAAATCTCTATGTACACTACGTAGAATAACTGTTACCATAAGGTATCAACATAGTGTGCATGTATGAAAACAATTGATATCTTTGCCCAGACTTGACCTGTATCCCTTTAGTTTTTCCAGGGTGAGAGGAACTTTTATAGTTAGTTCTTTCTTCATATTCTGGACCCTGGGTTTGGGGCTTTTTTTTATTGTAACATTGCTCACATTTGTTGGATCCTTCCATTTTAACAGAATTGTCTTCCAAAAATTCCTTCAGACTAAGGCTAGCTCTCTTAGCCTTGGCTTCTGGCCATGGGTTATTTTTTCCCCAAAACCATTTGAAAGATTAACATCACAAAGAAAATAAAGACATTTATTTATCCTATGTTAATTAATAGGGATTCCAATTCTACGGCTGAACTAGAATACCAAAATAAATGGGTTAGTCATGTCATGTATAGCTGACATGTGGTGTTTAGTGTATAAAGAAGGCTGCATCCGTCTCCTCATTAAGAAATACTTTCTTAATCTGTTGCATTTTCTTTCAGTTCTGAGTAAGGGCAAGTCAAGAAATAAAGATTTTGCATCCTATACAGAATATTTTTTGTAGCAGCTCTTAAAGACCTTGTCCTTTTTTACTATTTATATCATTTAAATGTTCATTAAAATGTTAGATGTTTCCATGATGACAGAACAATATCCTAATATAAAAGCTTAAGTATATTTATGTAAAATGTTGTCCTAGGTCATTGTAGACCAGTTTTTATGAAAAGGAAACAAGCAAATGTATGAAAAATTGCAATTGCATTTTTTTTCTAAATTGTTTAAAAATCTTAACATATAGTCTAATAGGAATTAGTGTCATATTCCGATAGGGAATATTACCAATTGGAATAACTTTATTGAAGCCAAAAAGGAGAAATTATTCCAAATTTAGCCCACCAGATTTAGTAAGGTAAGAGGTAAAACCTCAGTAGACTTTTCCTTTTGGGAGTTTGAGACATAATTTTTTTCCACACAATCCCTTCCCTCAAAACAACCACCTACCTACCTTTTGGCTTCATCCTAATTAGATAATACAGCTGTCAAATCACCCAATGCTGGGTTATTGTGTGATAGCTACTGTTTAAGACCTTAAAATAGAGAGAGAACAAATTGCTGTGTTCTAACTTTGGAAACTTCTACTTGACTAAGGAGCCAAGATGATGATATTGAAGTTGGGTTGATGTGTATACTATGCTGGGAGGTTTCTCCTTAGATTTTATAAGGAATGTGTTTCTCATTAAGAATTTTTTTGGGGGGGGGGGGGGAGTTGACTTGACAGTTGATGTGGACCCAGTCTCTGCATAGCAATGACCAGAACCAATATACACTTCCATTCTGTAACAGCATATAGAATTTTGCCTCAAGAATGACCTCAAGAAAAGTAAATTTTTGCTTCTCACTCACTAATCTGATTGTACTAATCAACCACTCCTTTAATCCACAAATTTAGATTTCTAGCTTTAGTGTTACTCCTAAATTCTAACTTCAGATGTTTTCCTTTATTTGAATGTTTCTCCAAACTTTCATTTCATTTTTTAGGCTCATTATCTTTATAGTTTTTAGTCTTCTGGAAAGACTAAAAGGGCTTCTATGTTTAACAAGTCTGAAGACAAACTTGATACAATGTCTTAATGCTTTTAATATGAATAAAGCCAACTATCCAGAAGGAAAAACTTCTCTCCAGAACTGATTCCTCAGGAAGACATTCATGGTGAGATGGGGCTGGGATAACAGAAGTGGTGGTTTCTCACCTATTTGCGAGGTTACTTAGTTATAGTATAAACAAGCAAAGTACAATGAGGAAATTTTAGAAGAAGGGGACTCTCAAATGGCCTCATTCTAAATAGATACAAGCACCCACTTTTCCCAGGAAGAACAAAGTCTAAAGATGAAATTAAAAATTAGTTGAAAACACTGATCGGGAAACGGGGAGTCAGTCTATAAAGTTTCCACCTTCCTCATTCAGTAACATCAAAATAAAGTTTAAATGGAAGGTAAGTTATCTTGAAGCAGCTGGCTTCTACAGTGTAGCCTTCTGAAAATGTTACCAAAGAGCTGATGTTTAGAAGCAGCAACCTTTCCCCTCTTGATTATCTGTCATTGCCACAGTCAAAGTACCTGTTTAGTTTTGCACAAGAGGCCCTGCTGGGAAAGAAATCTGTAGGAAAATTCAGTTTAAAAGGAGTATTTTCCTCATCCCTTTATAAAACATTTTACTAGTAATATTACCAAATTTTGCACCAGGTGTATTTTCTCCTCTCCCTCTAGAATACCCAGCACTCGCTTTCTTGGTATGTTTGATTTTTTTTTCCCCCCAGCATTTTGATCTTCCTTTCCATTCTTTGAACTTTAAGCATGCAAACTGCAAATCCTTTTTTCTTTCAAAAGTGGTTTGTCCAATATTTTGTTTTAGCCTTGCTGTCCATTTCCACCTTGCTCTCTTCAGAAAGAGGCTAATTTAATGTTGGTCATTTTATGATGGCAGAGATCAAGGGAATCGGTTAGTAGCATCTCCTGCCTGCCATTGTGGTTGGACAGAGAAGAGGCAGACAAAGCCACTTGTTTCAAGGCCTACGTACTAGGAGCTGGCGCCCTCTGTTTAAAATGCTTTTCCTCTTTGTGGGCATTTTTTTTCTGTGTTGATTATTTATCAATGATGATAGCCATATTGCCCTAAGACCGCATCTAAGCAAGTCTTGGGACAAGAAGTGACTGTTTCTACCATTGCTGAGAATAGACTCTGTCCCTTGACATAAATGTCACCCAGTTTAAAAAAAAAAAAAAAAATCAAGCAAATTGCACTTTATACATGACTATGAACATGTTTTGCTGGAACACTCAAATGCAAGCTTTGTTTTGGGAATGTTTCTGGTGCACATTCCTTTGAATAATTCTTCATTCTTTGTACAATATAATTTTACCAAATATTAAAATTACCTGTAGACTTATAAATGTGAACTGTAGCTTAAATGGTCATTTTCCTGGAAGTTAGTAACTTATTTGAAAATATACGGACTTAGCAGAGGTTGTGAAACACATTCTACTCTGTAGTGGTTATTTTGATTCTGTAAGACAGGTGAATTGTTACTCAAACAATTGCAAGTACAGCAGACTGTTTTCTTACTATTCTGTGCTGTCCTCTGGCTATTTTGTTTGACCTATTTAAAGTATAGCAGTCTATTTTAAATATCCAGTTTTTCACCTCATTTTTATTTAGTTTTAGTAAATTTGTCCTGGTCAGTTGTAGTTGCAAAGAACAAGTGTCTATTTTTCCTTATATGAACCTAAAGGAACAATGTGGAATATTCTTATAAGGTCCTTACAAAATAAATCCACAAAACAAAGAAGGTAGGGGAAAAGAAGCATGTGGGGTAACTTATTCTGTAGCAGGTTGTATTTTGATGGCCTCTTTAAAAAATAACATGTACTATAATATGCAGTTTTCAGCAGCTGGAAAAAGGCTTGATGAGAGAGAGAGAGAGCGAGAGCTGCTGCTTGCTTTTTGTATTTTTCCAGAGATAAATGCAGAGCCAATAGTGTTAAACTAGCTGGGCCAAAAAAAAGAAAAAAAAAATTGCTGTGAAAGCACATTTATATTACAATGGGTTCTTCAAATGACATGAATACACTTTTTGTTGGTGTTGATCTTCAGTGGTACCACTAGTCAATTGATAATCTTCATTGTGCCTTGGTATTCCAAGATTTATATTATGGTTCATACATGCCCTCAGTTCTAGGGACACCTGAAATACAGCACTATGGAGAGGCTCAATGGCAGGTGGAAAAATGACTTCTGAAACTGACTCTTCTTGCCTTTGTTAGTCACTGTTAATTTACAAACCTTTGTGTTTGTTCTAAATGGTCTTCCAGAATGAATAAACCCTCCCCTTTACTGGGTTCACTGAGTACATGAGCCTTGGCAAGTCGGTCAAATATTCCATTATGACCAAAGTAGATAAAAATTATTAAAAGTTTTAATATAAATTAAATACATTTTTCTTAATAATAAACATGTTTAAAATTGAACTTGAAATTGTTAGCCTGTGTTAAGGCCTAAATTTACTATAAGCTATTAAAATAATTTAAATAAAAATATGCTGCATAAATGAGCCCTCCTCAAATTTTAATGAATTAAAGGTGCTGCTTTTTTAGTTATACAGAATCTGGGGGAAAATATCTTTAACTTCTTAGGTCAACTCAAGCTTTATATGTGTCATGTCGTCTTGTATTTCATTAAGTATATATTTGCTGTCTTGGCAATGGAGTGAATGCTGTCCGTTTTTTTTTTTTTTTTTTGCAGATATAGGAACTTTCTGTTGGGCAGAAAAGCTTCTGCCTTAAATTACCGTATATACTCGATCATAAGCCGGTTCGTTTATAAGCCGACCCCCCCTCCCCCCCCAAGATGGATAAGTAAAAATTGAAAATTTTTATAACCCATTCATAAGCAGACCCTATAATTCAGGGATCAGCAAACTTTGGCTCCCAGGCCATCAGGATAAGCTGCTGGTGGGCCGAGATGGTTTGTTTATCTCAAGTGTCCGCAGGCACGGAGGTAAAACTAAGTAAACAGTGTCCCTGGCTGGAGCTGCTCCGGCGTGCCAGACCAGGCAGCACGGCCACAGCCTGCCAGCCCCAGAGCTGCAGATGCTTCGGAGGCTGAAGGGAGAGCAGCGTGGCCAGAAGCGGAGAGATTCTGGCCCCGCCTCTTCCCTTCTGGCTGTGCTGCCTCTCCTTGCTAATTCTGTTTGGGGGGAGGGGCTGTGTCCGACCTCTCCCTCTCTATACCCGTTCATAAGCCGACCCCCTTCTCTGGTGCTTCCCTTTTTTACTAAAAAAATTCATCTTATGAACGAGTATATACGGTACTTTTGGTTTAACTTTTTCTAGCAAGTGTATAGAGAAAAAATTTCTTTTTGGACTAGTTAGCTCGAAGTTGAGACACAGGTTGGAAGAGGAAAACAAGTTTTCTTGCTTTTTCAACTCCCAATCTAAGAATAAAAAACTGGTTGGGGAGAAAATGAGATCTGCTAGTTCTGAAAAGGACATGGGGCCAGTTTTTCAAAGGGTTTAAGCATCTACAGATGCAGGCAGGTCTCCAGTGGGATTTTCAAACCTCCTTAGCAGGATAGATGCTTAACTACCATTGATTTCAATGGCAGTTGGGCACCTTGCCCTGCTTGGGCACTTTTGAGAATCCCATTAGGCACCTGTCTGCATCTTTAGGCACTTGGATACCTTTGAAAATCTGGCCCGCGGTGACCAGAAACAAGCTATCAATTCGCTATCTACAGCCTTTGCTTAATAAAGCAGTGTTAAATTGAAATTTGATACTTTATGTATCTAGCACACTTAATTTTAAAATGCTTTTTTATACATTTTAACTGAATTCCAGTTTCCATTCAAATGTCGCGTGACGCAAATTGAGAGTAAAAAAATTACCTAGTAAATAAGAAATGCATCATCCACCATTGTTTATCATAAAAAATGTAAAAACTAAGAATTTGAATACGTGTGTTTTAAGCATAAACTGTTTAAATGTATAGGGATCATATACCCTCTCAGTTAGCAAAAAATACCAAATTTGGTTGCAAATCAACTGTTAATGGTTATATCAACCAATGAGAGTGAATCTTGCTTTAGGAAAATAACTGAAAAGTTGCATATACAAAATACAATTAATATCAATGTAAATCAAAGTTTCCTGTTTGCTGATTTAAATCATGATTAAAGTCAGTTACTTAAAATCACTTTGTAAATCAATCCACCTTGTGGTAGGCCTCCGATTCTTGTGCAGTATCTTTCTGCATGCAATAGATTGTTGAGGAATACTACAATTTTCCTAGGTACTTCAGTTGAAAATTGGAGCTGTTAGCGCTGTGTGTGTTGACAGCTTTCATAACACTGTTTAGAGCTTTGAGTAGTGTGTAAAAATCAATTTATATCAATGAAGCTGGCAGATTATCATAACTGTAGATCCTCCTGGAAACAAGAGGAACCAGCATCGTGATCAGGTGTGCTGCAGACTTCTCAAATTGCAGTGTATTTGTCTCTGTATTTTCATTAATACGGATACTTCTGTTAATACAGGGAATACCTAAAACATTGCATATACCTTTATCATTATCTAGTGACAACTAACTCAACATTTAGCTTAAAATATACTGGTCTGTTTCACCTCTGCTTTTATAGGTGGGGATGGGTTAATTTAAATAAATGCTATTTCTATGTTGATGAAAATGTGTATGCCAAGTATATAAAAATCTTGAAAGTAAAACTTCAGAAGGAAAGTTATAATAGAAACACTAGAAGACCCTTAGTTTTGTAGCACTTTATAGTTGTTATAAGGTCTGGCTCTTCCTACCTGTCTGCATGCACTTTTCCTTTTTTTTTTCTTCCCCCTTTAAAGTAGGGCTGTTGATTAATCGCCGTTAACTGATGCGATTAACTCAAAAAAATTAATTGCTTTTAATCGCACTGTTAAACAATAGAATACCAATTGAAATTTATTAAATATTTTGGGATGTTTTTCTACATTTCAAATATATTGATTTCTATTACAACACAGAATACAAAGTGTACAGTGCTCACTTTATATTTTTTATTACAAATTTGCACTGTAAAAATAAACAAAAGAAATAGTATTTTTCAATTCACCTCATACAAGTATTGTAGTGCAATTTCTTTATCGTGAAAGTGTAATTTACAAATTTAGATTTTTTTTTTTATTGGTTACATAGCTGCACTCAAAAACAAAAGAATGTAAAATTTTAGAGCCTGCAAGTCCACTCAGTCCTACTTCTTGCTAAGACAAACTAGTTTGTTTACATTTATGGGAGATACTGCTGCCTGCTTCTTATTTACAGTGTCACCTGAAAGTGAGAACAGGCGTTCGCATGGCACTTCTGTAGCCGGCATTGCAAGCTATATTAACGTGCCAGATATGCTAAACATTCATATGCCTCTTCATGTTTCGACCACCATTCCAGAGGACATGCTAATGATGCTTGTTAAAAAAATAATGCATTAATTTTGTGACTGAACTCCTTGGGGGAGAATTGCATGTCTCCTGTTCTGTTTTACTCGCATTCTGCCATATATTTCATGTTAATATAGCATTTTCAGATGATCGTTTTAAAAACACTTTCACATCAGATTTAACAAAACAAAGAAGGTACCAATGTGAGATTTCTAAAAATAGGTACAGCACTCAACCCAAGGTTTAAGAATCTGAAGTGCCGCCCAAAATCTGAGAGGGACGAGGTGTGGTGCATGCTTTCAGAAGTCTTAAAAGAGCAACACTCAGATGCGGAAACTACAGAACTCAAACCACCAAAAAGAAAATCAACCTTCTGCTGGTGGCATCTGACTCAGACGATTAAAATGAACTTGGGTCGGTCCGCTCTGCTTTGGATCGTTATCGAGCAGAACCAGTCATCAGCATGGACGCATGTCCTCTGGAATGGTGGTTGAAGCATGAAGGGACATATGAATCTTTAGTGCATGTGGCACATAAAATATCTTGCAACGCTGGTTACAGTAGTGCCATGTGAACACCTGTTCTCACTTTCATATGACATTGTAAACAAGAAGCATGCAGCATTATCTCCTGCAAATTGTAACCAAACTTGTTTGTCTGAGCAATAGGCTGACGTAGGACTGAGTGGACTTGTAGGCTCTAAAGTTTTACATTGATTTTTTTTATGCAGTTATTTTTGTTCATAATTCTACATTTGTAAGTTCAACTTTTATGATAGAGATTGCACCACCTAATACAAGTACTGTAAATTGAAAAATACTACTTATTTATTTTTACAGTGCAAATATTTGTAATAAAAAATAAATATAAAGTGAGCACTGTACACATCATATTCTGTGTTGTAATTGAAATTAATATATTTGAAAATGTAGAAAACATACAAAAATATTTAAATGGTATATTGTTTAACAGCGTGATTAATCACAATTAATTTTTTTTAATCGCTTGACAGCCCTATTTTAAATTTTCAGGACAAGTCAGGGTATATGATATCTTAAGAGTCTGATGTAAAATGGTGCAGTGAACAGTTAAATTTGTCAATCTGGATTTGTGTTCAGGAGTCTTGACTAAAATTGTTTTAAATATTCAGAAATTTCATGTAGGGAGAATTTTCAAAATTATCTGTGTTATTGAGTAAACCTGATTTTAAATGCATAAGCTGAGGGTTTTGTATCATGTGCAGTAATTCAGAAGCATAGTTCTATATCATGCATTGAATACTTTGTGAAGTAGTTAACTATTGCAGTAATGACTGTTTTTGAATGGAGTCATTTACACTAACAAACCTTTTTCCCCATCTTTCAGGTAATGTACAAACGAATCTTGCAGCAAGCAGGTTTTATACACTTTGCACAGCTTCAGTTCCTAGAAGCAAAAGAACTCTTCAGGTAATTCTGTGTTGACAAAATGAAAAACACTCATGTTAATCGTTTTTAAACAAGGTTACATGCTTGAATTTAAAGGCATTTCATAGGAATATTTTATGATGCAAGTGTAATACTGCTGTGGTAGAAATGGCAATAGTGGAAGAGGACCAAAATAATTTTGGAACAGCTTTATGATTGGATGAAGGGTAACCCATAATGTGTTAAGTTCATATTTTTGTGCCATAACTGTAATTGACATAAAGTACTAGGGCCCTGATCCTGTAATCTAATCTCCACTGTGCCCATGTGGAGACCCACTGATTTCATGCCCATGCAGATCAGCTTCCAAGATCAGGGTCTGATGTAGCTTTTGTTCTGCTTTCTTAAATCTATTAAAACTGCAAAATATGGCACAGTGTCCACTTAAAATATTTAAATTGTTGGGTAGGAGGGAGTGGAAGGGGAGATGTATTAGTGCTCTTCAATTGAATAATTAGGAAGCAGTAACATTTCTGCATTAAGGTAAAATCAGTTGCAAGTTATATACTGGTGATACACAACTGCACTGTCAATTTTTCTATTAAGCTCTTCTTTATATTCAGATTTGCCTTCTTAAACAGTGTTGGGTGTCTTCCACAAGATCTACTTGCCGTTTTTAAAAATCTCTACAACTCTTCCTGACTTTACTGTGACTTGGAAACAAAATGGCTGCTGACAATCTTGTTGCTCTGTTCTCATTCCATAAGTGTGGTTAAAAATGATGCTGCTCACCCTATTGGCTGTTTTTTGTTTCTGCTGTCAGTGTCTCCTACATTTCTGAGACGCATAGGCTGTTCCCCTCTTTGTAATTCTGGAGACTTTTCACTGTTGCAATGAAGTCCTGGCTGTCCCCACCCCTTATTTGGCTTCGCACCAGAAATCATTCCAAAGCTGTATAGAAACTCCTGAAATATGATTTGTAAAACCTTAATGCCAACCAGTGAGTTATGTATAGAATGCTAACTGCCCTATAACTGTAGATAAAAAAAATTAAATGTTGTCCCTTGGCTAATGAACCCATGCCAAGGAGAATAGAATTGTGATAAATGCTATCACAAAAAAGGAAATAAATGGGAAAGAAATTTCCCAAGGTGCCGCCCAATGTTCCTAGAGTTTTGTGATGTATGGGGAGTAGTGAACATTTAGCAGGGAAGGATAAAGAAACAGAGTGAAATAGAGAAATCTCCTGAGGAAAATAAATGCCAGAACAGATGGCTTACTTTGCTCCTGAATCAGAGCAGTGCTCTGTACGTGAAGTGGCATTTATAGGCTCTACAGAGTGCAAATTATATCCTGACTGTTCAGTCACCCAATCTTTGCTGTGCTGGGCTCAGGATTCAGACTTAGACCAGCATGTCGGGACACCCTCTCCCCAGAGGCGCTATGCAGAAAAGCTCAGCTAGGAGTTGCTGAGCACTTCAGGGAGAGAGTCTAAGGACAAGGAGAACTCCATCAGGCCAGCTCATATGGGAAGTCCCTGGCCAGAAGAGATCCCAAGTACTCCCAGTATGAAGACTGTTGTCAGCAACTTGCGAGGAAAGAAAGCAGGGCTGCTAAATAGTTCTTTTCTCCCGAAGATTAATTGAAGGATTCTTGTGAGGAGATTCCCATAAACAGTGAGACTAGGAGCCAGAAGGGGAAGACATTGGAAAAAGGCAAATATATTGCCCATATTTAAAAAAGGGAAGAAAGAGAACCTGGGGAACTACAGACCGGTCAGCCTCACGGTTGTCCCTGGCAAAATCATGTAGCAGTTCCTCAAGGAATCAGTTTTGAAGCACTTGGAGGAGAGGAAGGTGATCAGGAACAGTCAGCTTGGATTCACAAAGGGCAAATCATGCCTGACCAACCTGATTGCCCTCTATGATGAGATAACTAGCTCTGTGGATATGGGGAAAGTGGTGGATGTGATATATCTTGACTTTAGCAAAGCTTTTGATACAGTTTTCCACAGTATTGCCAGCAAGTTAAAGTAGTATGGATTGGATGAATGGACTATAAAATGAATAGAAAGCTGGCTAGATTGTTGGGCTCAACGGGTAGTGATCAACGGCTCGATGTCTAGTTGGCAGCCAGTATCAAGCGGAGCGCCCCAGGGGTTGGTCCTGGGGCCGGTTTTGTTCAACATCTTTATTAATGATCTGAATGATGGGATGAATTGCACCCTCAGCAAGTTCGCAGATGACACTAAGCTGGGGAGAGAGGTAGATACGCTGGAGGGTAGGGATAGGATACAGAGTGACCTAGACAAATTGAAGGATTAGGCCAAAAGAGATCTGATGAGGTTCAACAAGGACAAGTGCAGAATCCTGCACTTAAGAAGGAAGAATCCCATGCACCGATACAGGCTGGGGACCAACTGGCTAAGCAGCAGTTCTGCAGAAAAGGACCTGGGGATTACAGTGGATGAGAAGCTGGACGTGAGTCAGCATTGTGCCCTTGTTGCCAAGAAGGCCAATGGCATATTAGGCTGTATTAGTAGGAGCATTGCCAGCAAATCGAGGGAAGTGATTATTCCCCTCTATTCGGCACCAGTGAGGCCACACCTGGAGTATTTTGTCCAGTTTGGTCCCCCCACTACAGAAGTGATGTGGACAAATTGGAGAGAGTCCAGCGGAGGGCAACGAAAATGATTAGGGGGCGGAGGCACATGACTTACAAGGAGAGGCTGAGGGAACTGGGGTTATTTCTTCTGCAGAAAAGAAGAGTGGGGGGGGATTTGATAGCAACCTTCAACTACCTGAAGGGGGGTTCCAAAGAGGATGGAGCTCGGCTGTCCTCGGTGGCAGATGACAGAACAAGAAGCAATGGTCTCAAGTTGCAGTGGGGGAGGAGGTCTAGGTTGGATATTAGGAAACACTATTTCACTAGGAGAGTGGTGAAGCACTGGAATGGGTTACCTAGGGAGGTGATGGAATCTCCATCCTTAACGGTTTTTAAGGCCTGGCTTGACAAAGCCCTGGCTGGGATGATTTAGTTGGGGTTGGTCCTGCTTTGAGCAGGAGATTGGACTAGATGACCTCCTGAGGTCTCTTCCAACCCTAATAATCTATGATTCTATGTATCTAAAGGGCTCAACCTCTTATCAGGTGTCTTGATAAAAAGGGCTGCAGAGTTACCTCACCTTGGCCACAGGCATGGAGTTACTCCTGCAAAACGGGGGGAAAGAGGCGCTGCCCCCCTTCCAGGAAACACAAAAGAGAATGAGTGTAAAATATCTAAAAGTTTCCTATTCTTACTCAGACCCCACCTCCACTACTCAGGAGGAGGGAAAGCTTTCTGATTTGGTATCTCAGCAGGGCAAGGGGAGGAAAATGTTATCCCCTGATAAATTTGATACTGCAGGAAAATGGCATCTTCCATATAGATCTAACCAAATGTGGCAGTAGATAGGAAGACTAAGTTCAAATACCTGCCAAATCCCATCCTGAGACAGGAATTCGCTTCCCCCTTCTTTTGAAGACATAATCAGGGATGAATGGGAATGCCCTGACAAGGGAAAGCATATGAGCAGGCATGCACTTAGGTACCATAAGATTCAAGAGCCAAAAAATGCCATTAAGAAATACTGAAAGTAGATGCTGTGATGGCATCATAGCAAAGGATATGATGGTCACATTGAAAGGGGTTTCTCTCCCAAAGAGACAACTGGAAGAAAGATGGAGGTCACCTTTAGTAAGGACTTTGAGCCTTAGTTGGGTGCTCCGAGCATCCCTAGCCACTATCTGTTTTATGAGAGCTATGGTCTCTTGGCTAGATGACCTACAAGTTTTGGATGACAAGGCCCATCCTGACTTCAGTTCTGCCCTTACAAAAATATCCCTAGCAACACCTTTCATTTCAGACACCTCAGTGGACAATATGATTCTCAGCTAGGTGCCACATCTGATCCTGGACTGCAGTTGCTCACACCAGACAAACCCTGTGCTCATCCAAATTCATAGGCTTTCCCCTCTCTGGAGAAAAAATTGGATAAGATAGATGCAAAAGGAGCATCCAAACCAAAGCAGACCCTCCCATCTCCATACAGTACCTCAAAGGCACTACAAGCCCAACAACAGGGAGAAAAGCTCCTTTTGTTCATCCACATCACAGAAGTACCAAAAGGAAGATGGCAGGTAAGTCATGGGAAAACCATGTATCACGGGTCAAAAGCAGAGGTGATTGCAATGTATGGACTTTGCTATGGTACCAAAAGACTGTGCATCTGTCCTGATTTGAATCTAGGAGACAGAATATTCCACTCCTCAGAAGGATGGTGTCTCTCAACAATACCCCTAAGAACTGGTTCCCTCAGAAGGAGGACTGTATTGCTTTTATATCCAAAAGGCATGATTTCAGTCAAACCCATCTAGTGTTTAATAGGATTGCCAGATTGGGTGATTGGATGAAGTAGGGATGGAGTGGGGCCTTCTGGTTTCTTATGCGATGGTCATAATTCCACATCAAGTTGCCAGAAATTTCTGCTGAAGGTTTGGAACTGCACACCATTATGCATGCAAGAGTGGGTGCTGGTTCCAGTCCAGTTACTGGAGTCTCAGATGTTTCACAATCCCAGGGAGGGTCCACTGTCAGTGGTCTTTGCGTCTGCTCTATGGTCCCTCTGGTACTCCTGAAGGATGCCAGCCTATTGGGATGAAGAGCACATCTGGGTCCCAGAACACTGCAGGGCACATGGAGCTCCATTGATAGGAATGAGAGCATCAGCCTTGTGGAAGTGAGTGGTGAAGCTTGTCCTGTGAAGGTTCCAGAGCCACCTCGTGAATCATGTTCTATTCTGGTCCAGTCGGACAGCAGCGGCATGCTAGCAAACCTCAGCAACCAAGGGAGAACTCAGAGGTGGATCTTATGCTTGGAAGTGTTGGAAGTAATGGAATGGACTGAGGAGAAACTAGTTCCATAAGAGTAATAGAAAGTGAGAACTAAACGAGAAGGCAGACTGACTCAGCAGATGCACCATCAACAACTCATGTCTGAATCTGGACATCTTCAAACTCATCTCATGGAAGTATGGCTTCCCAGCAGTTGATCTGTTTGCCAGTCACAAAAATGGAAAGCTATCAAAGTACTTCATTACAGAAGCAGATTCCAGGTGACTGGGGATAGACACTGGTGGTTGAAGGGCTTGCTTTATGCATTCCCACTGTGATGGTTGTAGAGCTGCTGTGTATTAATCTATGAATAATATGTAATATTGTAAGTGACTTAGTGAGGTCAAAACACTGTGTAATTATAGAGTTCTTAGAATTTCCAGTATGAATGTACTGATCTAACTTAATAGGGGGTTGTGGGAAGAGCAAACAAGACAGTCACCCAATAGATCTGACACCCCAACATGCACTTGAAAGACAGTAAATGGCTCAAGCTGTTAGCTTCAAGAATGCAATGTCCAGTCTCTCATAGGTTGCAAACCTTATTTTGCCAAAGCTGGGAAGCTAGAAATCAAACATTCAAGAGTTAGACTCGAAGAGCGAGAACGGGGTTGATTGACAGAAACTGTCTAGGGAGCTAGGCTGAGTGTGAGAGAGAGACTCTGAAGAGGGAGTCTTAAGCAGTAAGGTCTTCACAGATCTAGCGAATGGTAGGCCTTCGGGAAAAGCTAGATATGCATATTATCTATTTTTATTAGGGCAATCAAGAGATTAAAAAAATCAATCGTGATTAATCGCACTGTTAAAAAAATTGTGATTAATCGCACTGTTAATAATAGAATACCATTTACAGTATTTAAATATTTTTGGATATTCTCTACATTTTCAAATATATTAATTTCAATTACTACACAATACAAGTGTACAGTGCTCACTTTATATTTATTTATTACAAATATTTGCACTGTAAAAAAAAGAGAGAAATTGTATTTTTTAATTCACCTAATACAAGTAATTCAATTTACCACCGTTCCAGAGGATATGCGTCCATGCTGATGACTGGTTTTACTCAATAACGATCCAAAGCAGAGCGGACCGATGCATGTTCACTTCCATCGTCTGAGTCAAATGCCACCAGCAGAAGGTTGATTTTCTTTTTTGATGGTTCAGGTTCTGTATTTTCTGCATCTGAGTGTTGCTCTTTTAAGACTTCTGAAAGCATGCTCCACACCTCGTCTCTCTCAGATTTTGGATGCACTTCAGATTCTTAAACCTTGGGTTGAGTGCTTTAGCTATTTTTAGAAATCTCTTTGCCTTCTTTGCATTTTGTCAAATCTGCTATGAAAGTGTTCTTAAAACAAACGTGTTTTGGGTCATCATCTGAAACTGCTAGAACATGAAATATATGGGAGAATGCGGGTAAAACAGAGCCAGAGACATACAATTCTCCCCCAATGAGTTCAATCACAAAATTAATTAATGGATTAATTTTTAATGAGTGTCATCAGCATGGAAGCATGTCCTCTGGAATGGTGGTTGAAACATGAAGGGGCATATAAATGTTTAGCATGTCTGGCATGTAAATATCTTGCAGTGCCAGCTACAACAGTGCCATGCGAACGCCTGTACTCACTTTCAGGTGACATAAATAAGCGGGCAGCATTATCTCCCATAAATGTAAATGAACTTGTTTGTTTTAGCGATTGGCTGAACAAGGAGTAGGACTGAGTGGACTTGTAGGCTCTAAAGTTTGACATTGTTTTGTTTTTGAGTGCAGTTTTGTAACCAAAAAAAAATAAAAGCTACATTTGTAAGTTGCACTTTCACAATAAAGAGATTGCACTACAGTACTTGTATGCGGTGAACTGAAAAATACTATTTCTTTTGTCATTTTTACAGTGCAGATATTTGTAATAAAAAATATAGTGAGCACTGTACACTTTGTATTTTGTTGCAATTGAATCAATATATTTGAAAATATAGACATCCAAAAATATTTAATTTCAACAGGTATTCTATTTAATAGTGTGATTAAAATTGCAATTAATTTTTTTAATTTTAATTAAATTTTGAGTTAATCATCTGTGTTAACTGTGATTAATCAGCAGCCCTAGTTTAAATGAATTATTACTCCTCAGAGTTCCGTGTTAATATGCCTAGTATGCCTAGCAAGGAATCTATTTGTCAAAAAATATTTCCTGAATCTTTTTTGTTGTCTGCATTGTTACAGACATAGTTGCTGACAGGTATTTTGAAATAAATTACCAAAATAATTGAAACTGGTGTGATTTATATTGCGGTGTTTTGACAAAATATGCAGAATTTTGCAGAATTTTTAATTTTTTGGTGCATGATTCCCCTGGAGTAAAAGAGGCCGAGGTGGGGATGAGGTTATGGCTGAGGTTTTCAGAAATTGTATCGGATCGCTGTACTTCAAACATAAATACACTTCTTCCATTACTTCACAAGATAAAAGATGGGAGAAGTAATTTAGGATGAGACTTAGCAGCCCCTGTTCTTTCTGAGCATTCTGCTTCCATTTCTGAAGGTTTACAGTATTTCTGTTCTGTCCAGTAGAGTGTCTGGAAGTGTGGAAACCAAAACAAAAAAGGTCCAGTCATCCCATCAGTACGGTTGCAGCTCTAATTTACTTCAGTTGGGTCCTCAAAACTTAGTGCAGTCTTCTGAGAGACTTTTCTGTTCTTTCTGGATCTGCTCTGTGAATATTAGCTTTGTTTAAACTTGTGTCCAAATCTGACTGCTGTCCCAGGCATTGAAACCTTAACAGTATAAGTCAGACAGATGTTTTAGACATCCTGAGGTGCTCTACAAATCTGAACATATGCAGTAACTTCTTCTCCTAGACAAACTTTTTACTCTCAAAATATCCTTCAGGAATATTTTCAGCCTTGTCTGAAGGAGCATCTCGAAGAAAAACAAGGCTTCTGTTAGCACAGGCAGCACTCTTTCAACATTGGTAATTCATTCATTGTAACTCAGGTGGGTTTTAACACTCTAGAGGTCTGTACTTAGTCTGCCGTACACAACATATAGTTGTGTATCTATAAATAGCTGTTCATTTAATCAATCTTTTATTTTCTTGACTCTTTACCATATGTTGGCAACCACCCTCTCCATTCCACATACAAAATTTCTTTTAAAGCATAGAGGTCTCCCTGAGGTTCTCTGTCTTTTTAAAGAAGAGCAAATTTAGTTGCTGGTGAAAGGTGCCAGGTGGACTGTCCATTGGACAAGTCACCTTTATCTACAGAACACATACTGTACTGGTGGTTTCATTGTGCCTCAGCCCTGTGTGAGAGGATAGTTGAATGCATCCAGAGACCAGCACAAATAATATAAAATAGTAGTCCCCTAAGAGCTGGACTGGGGCCACCAACTAATTTCACAGTGGCCACAGCTGTCGGATGTTAATTTGTCAGTACTTACCTGAGATGGATTCATACCAGTCTCCAAGAAGTGAAAAGCTGATCGTCCCCTGACTAGTCCCTTTGAATCATGAAGTTCTCATGCCCTGGGACACATACATCGAATGACACAAGAGTTCTCCCGTAGAATTAGAAAAATCCCCTCATTTGTTCTGGGGGAAATGTCTCTAATAGTAAGATTAATAAAAATAACTTTCAAAAATAGACAGTTTAAATGGCGTCTTTGTACTGAAAAGCCTATGTGCAGACTACCTCAGTATGGCTTTTGTGTGTGCCTATGTATACTTTTTCTTTCTTTTTTGCTTCATTTAGTTTGACACTGTAATTGCAGAAGCGGCCAGCTGGATGTCCGGGAACTGATCTCTCTCTACCCCTTCCTGTTGCCTACTTCCTCTTCATTCATACGATCTCATCCGCCTCTTCACGAGTATGCTGATTTAAACCAGCTGACCCAAGGGGACCAGGAGAAGATGACTAAGTGCAAACGATTCCTCATGAGTTATTTGAATGAAGTCCGCAGCACTGAAGTTGCAAATGGCTACAAGGAAGACATTGATACAGCTTTGCTCAAGCTGTATGCAGAGGCTAATCATGAAAGCCTTCTGGATCTACTGGTCTCGGAGAATTTCTGTCTTCTAACAGACAGTGCTGCCTGGCTGGAGAAACACAAAAAGTGAGACATTTCATTAGATCACCAACTCTGGGGTGGGAGTGGGAGAAATGTTTTGTTTTTGGTCTGTACATTTACCAGTCACTTAAGGATTTGAATCCATTTCTCTAGATGTCCCAGTCAGACGAGGCTCACTTTAGTTTGTGGTGTTGGTGTATGCACAAATGGCAAAACAGCATACTTGACTATTTGTTTTAAGAGATGGACTGGAATGTCTGGGTGGAGTTGAAGCTCAAACTTGAGGTGCATTGACAGAGCTGTGTGTAGGGAGCTTGCAAGCCAGCAGTTTTATGCTGGTTCAGGCAACTTGAACTTCTTTTCATAATTAACGAGCTTGAAAATGAAAACTTTGGGGGGGAAATATTCCCCTTGAGGTTAGGAAACTGTTCAATTGCCGGATCCCTAGGTGTTTCTAGGCTTAAAGGACCTCGGCTGTTATTTGATACTTTGTTGTTGTAGTAGTAGTAGTAGTAGTAGGGTTGCCAACTTTCTAATAACACAAGCGAACACCCCTTTCCCTTCTTCAAGGCCCTGCCCCTGCTCGCTCCATTCCTCCCGCCTTCCGTCGCTCACTCTTCCCCACCCTCACTCACTTCCACCGGACTGGGGCAGAGGGTTGGGGTGCAGAAGGGGGCTCCAGGCTGGGCCAGGGGGTTAGGGTGTGTGTGGGGGGTCCAGGTTCCCAGCATCGCTTACCGAGGCGCTCAGGAAGCGGCCGCCAGGTCTTTGCAGCCTCTAGGGACCTGGTGGCTGCTTCCGGGGGCCGCACGGAACTAGGGCAGGCAGGGAGCCTGCCTTAGCCCCAGGTCAGCAGTGCCTCTTTTCGAACGGGCGTTCCGGTTGAAAACCGGACACCTGGCAACCCTAAGGGCTGGTCTACACCCAGCCGCTAGTTCGGCGGCTGGGGATCGAACTTCCGGGTTCGACTTATCGCGTCTGGTCTGGACGCGATAAGTCGAACCAGGAAGTGCTCGCCGTCGACTGCGGTACTCCAGCTCGGCGAGAGGAGTACCGCGGAGTCGACGGGGAGCCTGCCTGCCGCGTGTGGACCACGTCTGAACCGCGGTAAGTTCGAAGTAAGGTATGTCGACTTCAGCTACCTTATTCACGTAGCTGAAGTTGCGTACCTTACTTCGACTTGGGGGGTTAGTGTAGACCAGGCCTAAGTAGTAGTTAAAACTAAATGACTTGTACAGTATTGAACAAATGATAGAGTGACTGGTATGACCCTTTGTGATCTGAGAGACAGTGTGACAATTAAAAGTGGAATGATAAGAATAAACTGTTTCTTTGTTGTTGAGATGTCTTGCGCTGGGAGAAAAGACACCTTAGTACGTGAACAGAACTACTTTTAAGTTGAATTCTAATTAAATCTATAGTTACATTATTTAGTAGTTAACTTTAAAACTACTAGTTTATTCACTGGTCAGAAACTTCATGTTTGAATTCTGAAATCTGATATTGGTTTTCCTGCTGGTGCTTCCACTGAATTGAGAAAGGAAGAAGTTATGAGAGCCCCAAAGGGGTTTATTTTGGAATACCTTAGAAGGGGGAGGACCCAGAAGAGAATAAAAAAGTAGAGAATCAAGTGCTTGACATTCAGCACTGTTCAGAAAACTGTATACAGTAAATGTACACATAAAAAGTGTGAAAACTAACTTTAAGCAATGTGTCTGCACCTTTCTCTATTTTTTTCCCCTCTCAGACATCCAAAAATATATTACACAATAGTATAGCATAGGATAGGCTGGACTGGAAGTCTCAGTTGTGATTTTCATTGGATTTAAGTGTTTTACTGTTTCAGTTGTCCAACAAATCCACTTGATGACAAAGACTTTACATGACTAATTTTAGTTGGAATAAATATGAAAGGCAGAATTTTAAACCCACGGAAATAGGCATTATAATGGAAACAATGGAGAGCCATACTATAGTAGAACACATTTTATAACATGGGAGACTCTTGTTCTGAACTGCATATTGCTGTGTCTTGACACTAATCTACATTGCAGTAAAGAACATCAGATTTTTTTTAAAGAGGAGGTAGAGTTTTATAAATACTATAGTGTAAAAAAGAGATTTTGGTTGACCAGCAGCTGTTAATGAATTAGAATTGCTCCACTGATACTTAATATAGAACTTTGTGGATAGGTGAATTCTAAAATGAAGGAAAGCATGACATGTATGAAGACAGTAAACCACTGCTCTTTATCCTTTGCAATTTGTACCATATTTAAACTGATGAAGAGGATCTAAGAACTTAAATGTTCATACATTTTTTAAAATACAGGTATTTTGCACTTGGACTCCTGTATCACTACAATGGTCAAGATGCTGCAGCACTTCAGGTTAGAATGACAAATCAGTATTTAATCAAAATGGTATAATAAAGCTTTTGTTAGTTCCTTCATAAACCACCCTGGAAATGTGTCTAAGTAATTTCTAATTTCAAAATTTGGCATATATCCACAGCAGGATGAACTTTCTCTTAAAACCTAATTCCTCAGACTGGTTAAAATGTTAGAGAAATACAAAGTCACATAAGTGATTATTAAAAAAATTATTTTCAAGATAAACTTTTATACCTTAATTCTTAGCCAGAATTATGATGGGTTTTAATGGACATAAAAATCCCAAGTGGGTGTGTACTTACCCTAGTTACTGTTGTGATCATATCCGTGCATCTTCAGCTAGAAGCATTAAAATGTTCTCAGTCTCTGACAGGAACCTCTCATACTGAAGAACTATCTTGGTAATTTCTTTAGAAGATAGTCCCTTCAGTAGATTGTAAAGATGTCTTAAGTAGCTTGTGTTTTTCTGTTTTCTTGGAATATGGTTGTTTCCTAGATTTAAATAAACTTTGACTTACATATATTTGACTAAGTAAATGAGGCAGGTAGTCACCTGAGTGATCCTGGGCGGAAAAGCAGCCTCTGGATATGCTGTGGTGTTTAATTGTGCATCAACAAAAACTGTTCCAATATTTCACAACCATATTTATTCATTTAAGAAGTTTTTTCCTATGTTCTGGTATTTCCTATAAGGGTTTAATCCCTTCTTCAGGGTCTCAATCAATGCCCATTAAAGTTAATGGTAAGACTGGTCAGGTCCTTGGTGCAGAAATGAGGTGGTGTAGGATGAGCAAAATCATTCAGCATATAACTTCTTAACCCAGTAATGCACCTGATAGGTGCTGGAACTGGGGGTGCTGCCACACCCCCTGGCTTGAAGTGATTGCCATTATATACATCTCTACCCCAATATAACGCTGTCCTCAGGAGCCAAAAAATCTTACCGTGTTATAGGTGAAACCGCGTTATATTGAACTTGCTTTGATCCTCCGGAGCATGCACCCCCGCCCCCCCGGAGCGCTGCTTTACGAATTCATGTTATATCGGGTCGTGTTATATCGGAGTAGAGGTGTACATGGTTTACAGTTTGGTTCAATGGCTCTTAGCACCCCCACTATAAAAATTATTCCAGCACCCCGATTCCCATGAAATAGTGTCTGCCAGCTACTTAGCCTGGTTCTGACAAACTTGTATGAACTCCTGTAAATGTGGTAAGTTGATTGCAGCTGCTAGGCAAACTAATACACTTCGGCAAGTTCTGCATTTAGGAACAAAATGAGCATTAAAGAAAATAAGGTTGCGTTTTACTAAATTGCTGTCTAAGTTATTTTGAACCTGTGCTAAAATATTAAGAGCAGGATTCAAGTAGAAACCAGAAGCTGAATGTAACTTTAGAGCAAAGAGAGCAAATTCCAAACTGATACTGTGAAAAAAAATATTTCCTTGCATATAATTAGACTGTGCAAGTCACTGAGGCCAAGAACTGAGGCCAACATTCAAAAAGGGATATCCAGAGTTAATGCTAACAAATTTTAAAGGAATATTAAACCTCCGTGCTTCAGGATTTAAGCTAATCTCTAACCATTAGGGACTAGGATAAGGGATATGAGAGAGAGAGAGAGAGAGAGAGAGAGTGTGTGTGTGCATGTGCATGCACTGAACTCGATAGGAACCAACAACCAGGGAAAGATGTACAATTGTAATAATGTTGCTGTAATTTTTTAATTGAGCAGTAGACTTGGTATAAGATTTTAAGTATATTAAAGGCAAACTCCTAAGAAGTTTAATTCTTATACACTTTTTCTGTTTCAGTTATGGGTGAAAATAGTTAATGGAGACGTTCAAGATTCTACACGTTCGGACCTCTATGAATATATAGTAGACTTCCTTACCTTCTGCTCAGACCAAGAACTAGTGTGGAAGTATGCTGAATGGGTTTTACAGAAAAGTGAGGAGGTTTGTGATTGTATCCCTTCTTAAAAAAAGAGTTACAGAAAAAAATTTCTTCCCTTTCATGTTTCCCACCCCTCTAAATCTTTCAGTCTTAACTATCGCCGATCTAATTTGTTTGATGAAAGTGCTTCATTTCAGAATTTGCAGATGTCTACTGTGAACAATAGATTTAAAAATAATATTAAGCTGTCATCTTAAACAATGGAAGAAATTACATTTTGTATGCTAAAGGGGATTTATATTGGAGTTTTGCTTCATATTAACAAGGATTTTTTTGTGTGTTTGAAGATTAAAACACAAGCTGATGTCTCATTTTAGTAGTTCAGTACTGGTAGTATTCCATTGCTCTAAAGGGCTGCGGAAGTGGTGACGTGTGTGGGAAAGTGGGGTAAGCAACCTTTTTCTCTTGGCAACATCTATGCTGCTTCAGGAGTTAGATGGCTTATGCTCTTTACTTACCAAAATCCAAGTGCATCATTTCTGTAATATCCACGAGTATTTAATACTCCAGTCTAAATGCCAACTGAGTGCTTGTGCTAGAAAATGCACAAGTCGCAGCCTTTGTCCCATGGAATTTACCATCTAAATAGGTTCTAGTTATTTCTGAATTAAGGCATTGTTGTTCCATCTACTAAGCATGTAGACTTAACTGATACTGAAACCAGCCTCCTGGATCTGTACTGTCACAGTATCAGAAGCATGGTATTTAATGCCACAATTAGTAAATCTTGTTGATTGTAGCCATTATAAAAGCTTATTAATTACATTTACTTAAAGGAATCCAGAGATAAGGTTGAAAATCTGAGCTGACATTCTGACCTTTGACTCTTCCTTTTTTGCCTTGTCCTTTGTGGTATTTAATATTTTATTATGCTTCTCTCACATTCATGTCCTGGAATGAAAAGTATTTGTTTGAAAAGGTCCCTACCACAAAAGGCTTACAAATTGGGCAATGTATCGATTCTGAATTGGGGCAGTAGGTATATGATGCATCAAGAAGCAGTGACTGAGCAGCCCAGTTCAGTAGGTTTTGTTAATCCATTATTTTTGCATAGTGTGTTCTGGATATTTTGTATTTGATTTCTTAATTTAATCATTAACAAAAAACTGAATGCTTAAAACAAAAAATAAAGATGTCGTCTGACTTCCTCAATGCAACTAACTTGTTATAGGTTGGAGTACAGATTTTTACGAAAAGGCCTTTGGAAGACCAGGGAAAAAACAGCTTTAATCCAGATAACGTCATGAACTGCCTTAACAAATACCCCAAGTCACTTGTTAAATATCTGGAGTACCTAGTCTTGGATAGAAAAGTAGAGGTAAGCTCTTCAGAAATACCACAAAAAAGGTTGATTCAGTGTACAAGCTGGGATACCTCAAATGGAGAGCCTGAAGTAGACAATTAGACTTCATAAGTGTTTCTTGGCAAATTTGAACATTTTGTACAATGGGTTTTAAGTTTACCCAGAAGGTAGAGAAAGAGAGGATGATCTTATGACTAGAGTGTAACCATGGGAATAAGGAGATCTGGCTTCCATTCCCAGTTCTGCAACATTGTGCTTCTGTAATATTGTGCAAGTTACTTAACCTCTCTGACACTTTCTCCATCTCTGGACAAGGTATGCTTTCCTGCCTCATTGGTGAGGCTTAAATCATTTATGGGAAGTACTTCGAAATCTTCAGATGGAAGGAGCTATGGAAGTGCCATCTATTACTAAGGCTAAGACTTTGTCACGGATATTTTTAGTAAAAATCAGGGACAGGTCACGGACAATAAAGAAAATTCACGGAAGCCCATGACCTGTCCCTGACTTTTACTAAAAATATCCATGACAAAATGGGGAGCCCTTGGGAACTCCGGGGCCCCCCAGCACCTGTGGGGCCTCGGAGCTCCAAGGTCCCCCTTCCCCCATGGCTTGGAGCTGCGGGGGCCCAGCCAGGAGCTGTAGGGTCCCCCGCCTGCAGCAAAGAGCCCCTCGGTGCCTGCAGCAGCGGGAAGCTCTGGGGTCCCCCTACCTCCTATGGTGGCAGGGAGCTCCAGGGGTCCCTCTACCGCGGGTGGCAGCCAGACCCTGCAGCTTCCAGCCACATGTGGGCTGAGGACACGGGGGTCTTTGGAACTCACAGATTCCATGACTTCTGCGACCTCTGTGACAAAATCGTAGCCTTATTTGTTACTTATATGATGCTATTCATGTGCATAGTGCAGTAGACATGAAGAATGGTGAATAAACAGATACGTTTCCTGTTGCAAGGAGTTCATTACTTTAATAAGCAACATACAGACCAGACTGGAGGGAAAGTTGTCTACTAAGATTTTTTTTTTTAAACTCTTTAATTCCAATTGGTACACCTGCACCAGTGGAAGCTGTATTGTGGATAGGTTTAAGTGCTTTTACCACAAGAGTTAAACATCATGGTGCTAAACGCACCTCAGCTGGCCTGAGCTTGTGTGTGCTTCCACCAGTAAACTTGCAACCAGAGGGAATTAAAGATCTAAAACATTCTACTGTAGGCAAGGTCATAAAAAAACAATGGTTGAGCAATAATTGCTAATCTTGTTACACTTTGATGGTGTTTCTTTTAACTTCACAGTTTCAATATTTCAGAGGCAGGCATGGGTGGGAAGGATAGCTCAGTGGTTTGAGCATTGGCCTGCTAAACCCAGGGTTGTGAGTTCAATCCTTGAGGAAGCCATTTAGGGATCTGGGGCAAAAATTGGGGATTGGTCCTGCTTTGAGCAGGGGGTTGGACTAGATGACTTCCTGAGGTCCCTTCTAACCCTGATATTCTATGTTCTTCAATCCCTATGTAAAGAGCTGGAGGAACACAACTTAAGTCATTTAGCACCCTTGTAAGATCACAAAGCACTTTAGAAATTGCATATACAGGAATCGTTTACCCAGCATTGACATCCAACAGCCCTCAGATTGGAACACAGTAGCCTTTTATCAGTACACAGCAGCACTTATACAACAGATCTTAAAACTGAAGCAAAACCTCCTGAGGCAGGTAAATGGTGTTACACTGAGACTCAAAAGGAAAGTGATTTGATTTGACCCACATAACAAAGCAAAGCAATGATGAGGGGGGGAGACCAGGACTTCGGGTGCCTAATTCCCCAACTTGAACTGTTAACAAAACTTTGCATTCTTGGAATAAGCTGGTGGTTTCCTCTTCCCACCATTGACTAAAATCCTGCAGTGGAGGCAGCCCTGACCATGCTAATGAGCATACTTGTTTCCAGGAAGCAGTGGCATTCAACTGATGTCCTGAATATTTCTTAGGTAAACCACTGTCACCAGATTACTGACTCTGTTTATATTACATAGTTTGAGATAATGCGCAGGTATGCACGTGAGAAGAAACCATTTGAACTACTCATGTACTCTGGGTTCTAAATTAATTATTGCCACTCAGTCCTAAGAGTCATTGTGGACCATTTCAGTGAAAACCTTTCCTCAGTAATGGTGGTTCAAAAATTATCAGACTTAAGTTTTACTATGTAAGGTATAGTGAGTAATGCTGAAAATGTTATGCCATTATATAAACTACGGCATACCCTCAGATTAAGTACTTTATCCGATTCTGGTGGCCTTACCTCCAAAAGTATATCATAGAAAAAGAAAAGGTCCAGTGAACAGACTTAAAAATGAAGAGAAACTAATTAGATTAAAACTGTTCAATTACAGAGGAGGGAGATATAAAAGGACGTGACAGAAGGATACGTTAAAACTATTATCAAGAAGGTCAGGTGCTCTTTTTCATACTCTCAAAGTACTAGACCAAGGGTTGCCCAATGAAATTGGAAGGCAGCAAAAATGAAACTGATAAAGGGAATTTTTTTATACACCACAACTCACCTGAGGAGCTCATTGTTGCAAGAAACCGGAGTAAAATAAGGATTTGACATTTTATATAACTGGAATATCTGCTGTAATATTAGGATACATATAAGGAATATAGACTCAGTTTCTGCTCTAATGGACCAATCAACCATCAGATAGTATACAGGACTAGAAGAATCATTGATTGAAGGGACAAAAGACTTCAGAACTTACTAAAATCTTCTGGAGAGCACAGTCTATAAGATTAAAAAAATGTTCAATTTATTGGGCAATATTTACTGCACACATCAGTGTACTTGCACTAAATATCCTGTAAAGACTAATCACTGTTTAATTTGGGGTGAGTGGGTTGTCTTTGTCTTGTAATTGCATTTTTGTACGTATTGAATTAATCTTGTCCTTTATGCCTGCAGAAGGAAAAGTATCATACCCACTTAGCTGTGTTGTATTTGGAGGCACTGCTGCAACTAAAATCTGTGACCACAGACAATTGTGCAGAATTGAGTGAAACACAGACTAAGCTACGCAGTCTTCTTCAGAAATCTGACTTTTATAGAATTCATTTTATTTTAGGTAAGATAAGTACTTTTACCCTGTTATAAATGAAAGACAATATTCTCCTTTGACAGCTTCTGCTGAGACCTGGGTAGGTGTGGAGATGGAACAGGTTTGAGGCCCACTGAGGGGAGGGAAACTTTTATTGCCTTTATCTGTGCTATACCTGTTACATGGGGAAAGCATTGTGGTTTCCAGTGCCACCAAACTGACTCTGCTCATGAACCTAAAACAAAAATAGAATATTTGAGCTCAGTCTGCTTACCAATACACTGAACTGGCTGTTACTGTTTTAATAGCAACTGAAATTACATACCCTAGTCACTCCTTATCAACCTGAGCGAACTCTTTTTATGTTGCACCATATGTGCACCTGGCATTTAGCAGACAAATATGACAGTGCCAGTCATTGAAGATGTTAATGTGTAGGTTAAAGCCTAACCAATGGTAAAGGTAGTAATGTATAAACAATCCCCTTTAAAATCTTACGTTTCAGAGCAAAGAGCTGCTAACTTTTGCAATACCTAAAATTGGAAACACTGAATTGCTATTTCAGAATTTTACATGAACATGGAATAAATTGGTAGTGAACTAAAGGTAGGCTTAACCACCTTTTGGCTTACTCATATGTGGAGGTTCGAAATGCACACTAGTGTTTTCCCAATTGAAAATAAAGCAGCATATTTTGGAAGGAAATTACTTGTGTTTACATTAAATTTCTGCAGTTGTGCTGCACCTACTTATTGTAAATACATTTGCTGAAAATTAAGATTTCCCTCCTTAACAGGAGATTTATAGATGGATTAAATTATCCCCCTTCTCTGACAGGTGTTAACACTTGATGTTTTGGCAGCTGGAACACAGTTCTGGGATTAGTATTTGTATGGTCTCTCTTTCATAAAAGGGACATTTGCACAACACACTGTGTTCTTTTTGGACTTGAAAGATTCCAGAATTTGAAGGGAGGCTGAGAAATGTACTGACTTCTTGTGCTTTTCACAGTTCACAATATGGACTGAGGTACACTGAGTCCACAAGGTAGATTTATAGAAAATATACTTATTTTCAGATAAAGTACATGGAATGACACTGCCTTTTGTCACCTAGATAGCTGTATTTTGCCATTTGTTTTTTCCCTTAAGTTTTGATTCCTTCTGGGGCAGCAAATAATGCCCTTTATTGAACAGAGCACTGTCTTAAATTGATTATCTTTTGACAGATAAAATCAAGGGGACAGATCTTCATATGGAAAGGGCAATACTGTATGGGAAATTGGAAGAACATGACAAAGCTTTACATATCCTAGTCCATGAATTAAAGGACTTTTCTGCTGCTGAAGATTACTGCATATGGAGCTCTGAGAGTAAAGATCTACCATACAGGCAAAGGCTTTTCCATATGTTGCTCTTGGTTTATCTAAATCCAGGCTCTTCGGACTGTGAACTGGTCATGGCTGCTGTAGATCTCTTGAATAATCATGCTGCTGAATTTGATGCAGCCCGTGTCTTACAGCTTGTGCCTGACAGCTGGTCAGTACAGCTCCTCTCCCCATTCCTGACAAGAGCAATGAGGGAAAGCATTCATACAAAAAGAATGACTCAAATTACACTTGGGTTAGCAAAAGCTGAAAACTTAATCTATAAACATGACAAGGTGGGTGTATTGCTTTCTTTGTTATAATTCAAATACATGGATTTTTTTTATTTTTCTATAAATTAAGGTAGTTGATTCCTGAGGGGAAAAAATCCTTCCCTTAGTTCTCTTCAGTTATCCAAAATTATTTTTTCTCTGGTTGTTCCTCCAGTTCTCAGGACAGTTCTGATAACTCTACCCAGGGTTAAATTTCAAAAATTGTGACAAAAATAATTTCATTTTACCTTTAAAAGGGGATGGTGTTCGGCCTGGGTAGAGTAGTGGCTAGCTTAGTGTACTTTGTTTAGGTTGCAAGTGAAAGAATTTGGTGTTCCCAGACTAATGCATGTGTTGTGCACATCTTACCACCTTTTGTGTTTAGTTTCATGATTAGCATGCTCTCCTTGAGAAACTCAGAACTCTAATCAGGATTGAGATGTATTGGATACAGTTGCATGGTAACATTTGCACGGCACTCACCCCAACTCAAGCCTACTGGATCACTTCTGTAAGCACAATGTTCACTTGAGAAACCACCTTCCATCCCTGCTTAGTTATATTACTTAACGCTTCCAATTTGCTCTTATGTCCATTTAATTGAGAGAGTTAACAAATTGACCTACAGAATCTGATTGAGACAAGAATCCATGGGCTAATACATCTCCGGGGAAACTGAGTAACGTACACTTGCAAAACTTGCTATACATTCCACATAGTTACTTGGGATGTGTCAGAATTTGAATCAAGTGCCTTTTTTTTTTTTTAAGTATTAATTAGGAGGAAACATGGAATAGTTACAACAAACTGCTGTTAATATGCAAAATTAGTCCAAGTTAATTTAAATAATCCATGTAATTGGGCTTTATAAATTCCAATCAAGTGACCCAGGTCTTTCCACTCAGTACAGTTCAGCTAATGTAGCTGTAATGTAAAAAGCTTTAATGGACACTGTTGTCTTACAAACAACCTGATTTGTTATGTTGTTCTAGTTCCCTTCCTAATTTGCAGTGATATTGGATTCATGTTTTTTTCTCCTATTTATAGGTTAAACTAAAAGGAAGCCCAATTATTCTTTCGGACAAAAAGCTCTGCCAGGTGTGCCAAAGTCCTTTCTGTGAGCCTGCATTCGTGAGATACCCAAATGGTGGTATGGTTCACACCCATTGTGCTGCAAGGAGACTCATGAATCCTAACATGACCCATCACAGTCAAACTTGAAGTATGTTCCAGGTTGCACTAGTTTCCATGACTTACTTCTTGGAAAGCGTGCTGGATAAAGAGCCAAGTGCAGCTACTTTAACAATAAATCAAGATGAAGAGATTATCCTGGGGCTAATGGGAAGATTTCAATAAATGTGAAATATGGCCACTTATCTGCTGTTCTTTATGAATGTAGACAGCAAAGAAAATATTAACCATCAGAAATAGAGACACGCAAGAGTAGGCTCTTCTGTGTATAGTAATAAAAAAAATCAACCTTCTGAAAGAAAATAAGCCTTTTCTTCACAGAAAGGATGAATACGGGGCAGACTAATGTTTTTTAAGGAAACTTAAATTTGCACTGAATGTGTTGCTTATAAACATGGTGTGGCGGGGAGAGACCCTTTTATTTAGGAGTCGGATATTGTCTGTCTCTAGAATGCTTTATGAAGAGACTATACAGTGTTGTAGCCATGTAGAGAAGAGACTGGCATGATGCAGCTTATTCTCAAGAAAAAAAATGCATATCGATTGTTAGCTGCAGCATGTCCTCATTTCTGCTGAAATCTGTTCCACAGGATCACATTATGAACTTGTTCTGTGCGCTACAAATTGTTGGCTTTTGATGCACTTTTTGTCTCCCCAGCCCACCCCGCCACCACGTTCTGCTGTATTGTTGTCTTAAAACAAATTTAAGTACTGTCCTGTTGCTAGTTTCTACTGTTTTGCTGTGTCTAAAGTAATAAACTCAGTGGAAACTGATGGCCTCATACAGTCACACATCTGTATTTGAAAAACCCAGTCATAATGAAGCTGTCTGATACAGTCTAGTTAGACCCTAGTCACTTTTTTGTTGGGGAAAGAGGCTTCAATAATTTTTAATATGGACTTATTTATTAATATGCAAATATACTGTAAATACAGTTGAATAATTGGTTTTATTATTGAATGTCCTTGGAGGATAAACATGTAACCAATGATGTCAAGAGTATGGGTTACATTATAAATGTCTGCTGTAATATAACATTGACAGCAAGCAGAGACTTCAGTGGGACTCCTTGCAATAGTAAGGGTCAGTGCTTTGGGATCCGTGTGAGATCTAGGACCTAGATGGAAAGGGGAGGAGAGGTCGTAAAGAAATCAGTAATGACACCCCCAGGTGCTAGTGAATTTGGTATGATTTAGTAAATGCTCTATAAATTCTGAAGTGTTCTGTTTAAGAGACAAGATGGGTGAGGCAACATCTTTTATTGGATCAACTTCTGTCAATGAGAGAGACAAGCGTTCGAGCTTCCACAGAGCTCTTCTTCAGCTAACGCTTTTTCTATAATAATTTAAAAAATAACATTTACTGATCCTGTGAACTCTTCAAGATACTGTTTAACCAAATTTTGTAAGGAGCCTGAGAGTTGAAGGAGGCAACTTCACTATACATAAGAGGATTAAGTATAAACATATTTTTAAAACTTTAATTCTTTAAGCCAAAGAAGAAATCAAGCTGTAATAAGTATAATAGATTCTTGAATGATACATGGTTGAAATAGTTGGTATGACTCCTCTAAATTTTCAGATTGAGTCAGTTGAGATTTTCAGCACAAAGTGTATCTGCACAATATCTAGGGCCCTACCAAATTCACAGCCATGAAAATGTCACCGATCGTGAAATCTAGTCTGACCATGAAATTTGGTCTTTTGTGTGCTTTCACTCTATACTATACAGATTTCACGGAGAAGACCAGTGTTTCTCAAACTGGGGGTCCTGACCCAAAAGGGAATTACAGAGAGGGTCACAAGGTTATTTTAAGGGGGTCACGGTATTGCCACCCTTACTTGTGCGCTGCCTTCAGAGCTGGGTGACTGGAGAGCGGTGATTGTTGGCCGGGCGCCCAGCTCTGAAGGCCATGCCCCACCAGCAGCAGTGCAGAAGTAAGGGAGGCAATACCATACCATGCCACCCTCACTTCTGCGCTGCTGCCTTCAGAGCTGGGTGGCCGGAGAGTGGCGGCTGCAGACTGAAGGCTCAGCTCTGCAGTCAGCAGCGCAGAAGTAATGGTGGCAATACCATACCATGCTATCCTTACTCTGTGTTGGTACTGGCGGTGGCTCTGCCTTCAGAGCTGGGCTCCTGGCCAGCAGCCGCTGCTCTCCAGCTGCCCACCTCTGAAGGCAGTGCTGCCGTCAGCAGCAGTGCAAAAGTAACGGTAGCGGTACCGCAACCCAGACAAAACTACTTTTTGAATGGGGTATCATAAATCAATATGGTCAACACAGATAAATTAATGAAATAAGTTCAGAGGTTGGTAATGTAGACAAAATATTGTTGAAAAAAATAATAAAACCAAAATCATGTAACTCAAGGAGTACTGATGTGAGGAAATCACAACCAGTGTTATCTTCTATAAAGATTTGAATATAGATGGTTTTTGATGTGGGCAATAGCATGGAGTTTGTAAGAAATGCTTTATATATCCTATTGGGAAACAGGCATTATATAAAAATATCAGCCGCAGTACACTAATTTTGTTTTCATAAAGATGTCTCAACTAATAAAAGAAAATATATTATTTCTTTTTTTTTTTTAAAGTAAGGTTACTGTCCAGACAGAATGTGAAATCCAGATGTTTCACACTCCGTTTCAAGAAGTGGGGACTTAGCCAGGTATTATAAGGGCAAATTCGTGGTAAAACACCTTAACTAAGTTTACATGTGAATAAGACCAAATGTTAGTTTTTCTGTTAACATATTTAATGTTATCTAAACATAACCTGTAATTCATCTAAAACAAATTCAAATCCAGCTATAGCACACATGCAAGGCAATGTTAAAAGGTATACAAAAATGGATAGCGTAGAAAAACATAATCTAACCTGAACTGGAAGGATAATGGGCAAAAAAGAGGCTTAAGTTTTTAACTCAAGTGCAATCTTGGGGGAGGGGAGGGAAGGGGGAAGAGAAACAATATATTGCTGCTGGAATTTCAACTTCTATATCAGTATATTAACTACAGCTGTGCACATTTTGAATACAATTCTAAAATTTAGAGAAACACCTTTATTTGACAGGAAGCCTGTTGGCAAAATGAAGCAGTATAAATTAATTTGTCTCAAAACAACTCAGTTATGTGCAAAAAATAAATTAGCAGGTTTGTGGGACTACTGCCTCTGCCACAAAGACCATAATTAAACGTCTAATTCTAGAGCAATTTGCAAGGCATTTGTTTCAAAACCTCTTCAGTTACAGCATCATATTCTGCAACTTTTCCATATCTGCTATTGTCATACAGTGTGAGACTTTACCTCCAGTTAAATTCAAATTTTGTAGAAATCAGTACATTAATGCAGCACCACTAAACTGTGTATAACCTATGTTTGGAAATTTGCTAAAATTTCCAATGAAAGTGATCCAAAGATAAATCCAGGTTCCACAGAGGACAGTGAAAGAACATGGCTGACTAAGATCTTTAATGACTCTGCTTAAAGAGCGACTTTCCCTAGAGAAGTTTTGGAGTAATCTGGGAAGGTTGAAAACGCTTTATCATTGACTAATGTCTGCCTCGCTGGCCACCCTTTTAAGATCTTTGAAGCAAAATGTCAGAGAGAAACTAGCAAGAGTGGATTTAAAAAAAAAAACCTGCAGAAAGATGCTAACCCACATGTGTGTGCCCCTCTCCATGACTAACCTTTCTCTCATTAAAAGAACAGGAGTACTTGTGGCACCTTAGAGACTAACAAATTTATTAGAGCATAAGCTTTGGTGGGCTACAGCCCATTTCTTCTTCCTTTCTCTCATTGTTTCTGCCTTTTACCTCTGTTTTTAACCCTGTCTAATATCAATAGCAGCAGCAGTGATTTCAGCATAGAGTGCCTCCTGCTAACCGTCTATATTCAGGGCGGGTTGGAACTTCTCTGTTTTAGCTAGTAACACTTTCTATCATAAAGAACAAGTTGGGTCTTTGTTTACTGCCTCTGGGAGGGATTCAGTAGAGATGGTTGGTGTCAGCAGCCCTGCTGACAACTTAGATAAGAAATGACACCACCTATGACTTGGAAGTCCCATTTTTCTGATTTATTTTTGCCTTTGAGACACTATTCCCTCAGTGTGTGTGCTTTCACATCAGCTGTCTTGCAGGCTCTCTGCCACTTTTCTTGTTCTAGCAATTTATTCAATCATTGCTGGTTCTGGAGTCAGTTCAAAACACTTCTGTCGTCAAGAGCAAGCCTCTCTAGTATATTACATCTTTGGTAAGCTTCCCAATCAAAATTTCAGCATAGAATATAAAACACAGCATTGTAACAATGATACTGTTCAGCACTACTACAGGAGTTGAATCTTCTTTCCATCCTGTGTTGTCCCTACAATTTCAGATTCATATGATAGCTGTTATCAACATGAAACAAACTTCTGCGGTTGAGTTTCCTTTTTGCTTCAGCACCCAGCATTCATCGCTTTCTGTACCGCTTCTAACGTAACTCAAATTGCATAGCTTAGATAGCCTTTTCCCTGTAGTATAAACCTGCCCTGAATGTTGGCCTAGAATTTCAGGTAACTCACTGTTAGGGAGGCTCTCCTTTAGTCACCTACTTTGGCTAATGTGTCCACATTTGTCCTGGGTAGAAAGGATAACAACTTTTCTCTGCTTCCCCCCCAAAAAAGCCTGACTGCGTTGTCTTGTCCTGATTTACTGTCTGCTTTTCTCCCTATCTGAAGCAAAAAGGAGGGGGAAAATAATTGATAAAACAAAAACTGCACTTCAAAATCCAGTGTTCTGCTCAAATTAGAGCTAGAAACAGCAGTGAACAGTCCAAATTATGCCTGTAAAGGATTTCAATCCGTTGTCCTCCTTAATCTGTCAATAAATTGTCACGCAACTTGACTGTACTACAAGAATATTCTTGATAAATTCCATACCCATGTGTTTGAGACAGTTACTTTTTATGTACTGTACATAAAGTTTATGATATGAGATTTTTATGCTCATTGAAGTGTCTCTCTCCAAAACTTTATTTTGTGGGGGGGTTTATATCACATTTCACTAAGGGCTTGTTTACACAGCAAGTCACTGCTCTGCAAGTCAGCCCTGATCTACACTACAAACTTATATTGATATAACTGTATTGCTCAAGGGTGTGGAAATCTACAACCTTGAGCGACACAGTTATACCAGCCGAACTCCTGGTGAAGACAGCGCTGTGTCAACAGGAGGGCTGCTGTCAATATAGCTACCGCTTCTTGGGGAGGTGGAGTACGTACGCTGCTGGGAGAAGCTTTCCCATTGGCGTAGGTAGCATCTTCGCTGAACACTGTAAGTGTAGACAAGGCCTCAAAATGTGACGCTACAGCCCACGCGTTCACATCCCATGTGGTCACTGCTACAGCACACTGAAAGTTCTGGATTGTAGCCTTAAGAGCTTTAGATGCATCCTCAGCCATGTCTCTCTTGGGGTCATTAAAATATCAGTTTTCATTATGCATCATTATTATGAGACTGGTATCTTTGATCCTACCGGGGTGGGAATATGTGCATAAAAGCAGTTTAATACCTTCATTATACATTCTTATATGAAAGCTTAACTCTGAACCAAGGCTCAGACTTTACAACAAAATGTTTTATCAGTCTTTCTGTACATCTTACCATGAGTAATTATTTAAAAAGTTGTCACTCTGTTGATTGTATTATTGTAGAGAACAATGAAAACTATCACTCATTCTTTCCCAGTTAGCTTTAGTCTGATCATTCTAAATCGATCAGCATGATCTAAATTCAGTTACATCGTAATTTTTTACATTAAAAGTACATTGGCAATAATGAGTTAATTCATGTCACCTGTTCTACTATTACCTATGAATTACTAATGCTGACTGTTTCCTTGGTGTAGACCATTGTCTGAACTGTAAGCTAATAGCTTTATGTCCTCAACACAGATTATGAAATGTGCTGCTACTTGCAAAGGGAGAATGCAGCAGATAGCTAGCCTAAGTTAATGGTTAGTTACACAACTAAAAGTACCCCTGGATTAGGCTTGCTACTATGGCAACCTTCACACTTACTCTTCTGCTCTCTTGACTTTTTGCTCGGTATGTCAGTGAACATATCTAGCAGTATGTGGAATGTACAAATGTAAACATGTTGATTTTAATAAATTATTTTAATTACTTTCTGCAACTTACTTTCTAGGGGGATATGTGCCCTGGTATGTGACTGCTAAATGAAGGGAATAGACGCATGAGTGAAGTGTTGCCTTATTGGTAGCTCAATTGTGCCTTTTAGGAGAGGTGGTCAAATGAAATGTTTAAAACTTTCACTAGATCCTGGCTAAATTGGTTTCCTTGTTCCTGAACACTAGGCAATTTGGGTTTTTTGGCTGGGGGAGGGGAGTTTTTATTACTTACCATGCCTCCTCCCTTCCTATCTCCTGACTGATTCAATAGAAGTAGTCGTTGAGCATTCCAGATTGGCAATTCTAATGGCCTTCTTCTCTGTGCTATATGACTGACTGGCCATATTATCCCCAGTTTGGCTAGTTAAATAGATCTACAGCAGAGATGAGCTTGGTGAAGCAACCTGAAATACGTTAGCCTAACAGTGCAGGCAAAAAGTGGGGGAAAAGTATAGGTGGTGTTTTAAGAGGATCACTGAAGGTGACTGGGGACAATATTGTAAACTCTGCCACCATTTTCCACAGCTGAGGGTCATTGAAGCTGATATCTCACTCCTGAGAGTAAGCAAGGGTGCATCTCCTGCATGCATGCAGCTTCAGACCAGGTCCCTGGGCTGCTTGCCTGTGTGCCGCATTGGTCCCTGCACACACTGGAAAGCTTCCTACAATGGGGGAAGGAACAAAGCAGTCCTGCCAAGGAACCTTTGGCAGAGGATTGGCGAGTACCTCCAGTAAAGTTCCCTAGAGATCTCTTTGGAGAATTCCCTTGAAATCTCACTGTGCATTAACACATTGTTCTTCAGCACTGCTTAGCTGCACAGGGGAATGTGAAGCACAGGCAAACACAGCTAGTCTTGTATGTTTCTATCCCTTCACCCACTTCTAGAATATACAAAGCAAAAGACAGTTCTACCTCATATAACTGAGCAACACTAACTGGTGGGACTGGCTAGACCCCTTTGGAGTGGAGAAGAGTTCCTGACTCACTGCGCCACTGGACAACCCTGCTGTGTGCTCCACATCATCCTCCAACTTGATCTCCTTGTCCATGATTTTGTCCTCAGAGATAATTCCAATGTCCGCTGTCTCCAGCCCCGCCAAAGTATCCATGGGGCTCTTGGTGATGGGGGCGCTGCTGAGGATGGTGTCCAGTTCCTTATAGAAGCGGCAGGTCTTCGGTGCAGCACCAGAGTGACGGTTTGATTCCCTTGCCTTCTGCTACGCCTGCCTCAGCTCCTTTATCTTCACACGGCACTGATGTGTCCCTCATTCGTAGCCCTTATCCAACCTGCCACAAGAAATCTGATCCTAGGTATCAAAATTCCTACAGCTGGAGTGCAACTGGGACTGCACAGCTTCCTCTCCCCACAGCGCCAGCAGATCCAACAACTCTGGTGTGCTCCAAGTGGGACAGCTGAGAAGGTTTGAAGTGAGCTGGCAACACCAAGCAAACAGGAAGTAGAATTTCAAAAATTCCTGAGCCTTTAAAGGGGGAAGGGTGGATGCCTGTGTACCTTGGTTCAGGGCAGCAAAGTTTGAACTGCTGACCAGAGCAGTCAGGATGGGCATTGTGGCACACTTTGTGGAGGCCATTTACAGTGACACAACCAAGTATATTGTCTACACTGACACGTAGTCGATATAACTGCTGCAAAGAGTTCTATGCCTCTCGTCAAGGTGGTTTTATTTTGTCGGCAAAGCAGGAGAGAGTTGTCGGCAGAAGGAGGATTGTAGTGTGTACACTTCCATTGTTTTGTCAATGAAAGCTGATTTTTGTTGACAAAACTGTGTAGTGTAGACAAGGCCTATCCTTTTAAAAGCAACTTCCTTCTGTAGACAAGGCCTTAAATACTCAACACAATTGTCATAAGTTGCAAATCCATGTTGAATGTTTCTCTATGGGCAAAATAAGAAAAAGACAGAAGTACAGGAAAATTGACAGCTGCAACTAAATCATGATCACTGGTGAAATATATTTTGAGGCTATTTTAGACTCTCTCATGAGAGACTGACCTCTCAGTTTATTGAAAA
This sequence comes from Terrapene triunguis, assembly GCF_002925995.2. NCBI lineage: Eukaryota > Metazoa > Chordata > Testudines > Emydidae > Terrapene > Terrapene triunguis. The sequence continues at coordinate 38,575,665 of NW_020664372.1, forward strand.
ATGAGGAATACAAAACTTTGAAGGGTGAGAGCTAAATCAGGGGCTTCTTTACCCTTTCTCATAACAAAAGAACAAGGGCCCACTCAAGGCAACAAGTCTAAAACTGATTTAGAAAAATATTTCCTTTTTGTGTACTGAATATTTGAAACTCACTGCCTCAAGGTATCTTTGAGAATCTTATTAGAATTCAGAACAGATTGGACATCTAAATGGATAGGAACATCCAGGGTTACATTAGATAGGATAAAAATTGGAAGGGGTGTGAGCTCGTACTTCAGAACTTAAACTAACCTATCTTGGATTAGAGCATGTTAGAAGTTTAGACTATGTACAGGCTATTCAGAATTGTGCCCCACTTTATGGTTTCTTTACCTCTTCCTCTGCAGCCAGCTTCTGCTACTGGCTGCTGTCAGAGGCAAGATACCAGACTAGATGGACCACTTGTCTGATCTGGTATGGCAATGCCTACGTTCATGATCATTGGTCTTTGCTTATGTTATCTTGAGAATGTTGGACTACGGAGCCCAATAAGATTGACTATATATTTACTCATTGAAGGATTAGGATTTACTCCTTTAACTGTATGCTAGAATTCATTGCTTCACTATACGTATGCCATCTGACACCTTAAATATAATACAAAGTTTAAACTTCTCATTGTAAATACAACCAAGGATCATTTTATTCAAAGGAAAAACAACATAGAACATTATGCTATATTAAGTAATATCCAGAGTACTGTCCAGTTTTGTTTCCTTAATGCAAAAAGCTGAAATTGAAAAAGATATGAGTGGTATGAATTGCATAGTAGATTACAAACCTGGTACAATTTATATATATATAAAAAAAGCTTCTAGGCTCTTATTAATTAAAGGGAATTGTGAAAACTCATCACTCTATTCTGCTCTTGACTAGGAGAACATTAAAGCGCAGTAGACTGAGGAACAACTAAGTGTCTTTACATAACATGTTGCCACTAAAATAATAAACTGAAAATGTAAAAGGACTGGACAATCTTGACCATAGTAGTAGCATCTTGTGCTTCAAGGCCTAAAACTAATTGTATAAGGAGGAGAGTTCTCCCCCGGTATTCATTGTACAGTTTGGTAAGTGCGTTTTAACCTCTCTCGGAAGCATTAGATATACTTACCCCTGCCACTCAAAATGGGATATAGCTGGTTTTGGTGTAGCAAATCCTATCTTTATAAGAGGAAAAAGGCAGAGTCTGTAGTATAGGAAGAAGAAAAATATAGGAAAGGTGGGAGTTACTTTTAACAAAAGAATCAATCCTTTCATGCAAATTACTTGCTTATTAACTTAAACTTAATATCAAAAGTGGAGAGGGGAAAAGGAGGTAAGAAGCAGACAGGTTAAGAGAAATTGGGGCAAATTGCTGTATCTGTTCCATTTCTTTCTCAGCAGTCAGTCCTTCAGAAATCTGCAGCTATTAATCAGAATATGCCTAAACACATTTTATGTTCTGTCAGAAATAAGCTGTTTCTTTTGTGTTTTTTGTTTTGTTTTCTTAAATGTGTGTTAACTGTTCCTAATATTAGTATCAGGTCTGTTCACCTCAAGAGTTTCTTTCCTTGACCTGGTCTCCTGCCATTACAGTATCCACACCATGATAATTTTTCTATTCACCTCAAAGAAATTAAAGGAAGATACTATTTTCTCCACAGCTTGACTTAGGTATTTAACCATTTGCAGTATATATAAATCCCCACAGTTCAGTTTTGAAAACATCTCTTATGTCAAGTGGCTTGTGCATTGAATTGAAATTTTAAAAATGCTGTTCCGGTTTGATTTTTAGCGACAAAGTAAAGGTGCTTTTGGAGTTTAAATCCTCTGTACTGCTCACTCTTGGCACATGGTCTGATTTTTCTACCTACCTCCCGGTAATGTTTGCTGTGAGGGCTGTTAGTATTGGCCACTCTGTTCTGTGCGGAGTGAGGATCTGAAATGAATGCAGTTTTGTTGTGCAGAGTAATGAACATCTTCAATCCAGTGTGTTTCCTGGGGTTCCCTAAACCTAAAGCTCTCAGTAACTTTACTCTCTGCAAGGCTGTATCAGGAAATAAACCAGGAGACATAGCACTAAATGCAATAAGCAGAATAATTGATAGTCCATCCCAATAATTGGCAGGGGCATGGACACCTGCCTGCTTGCTAAAAATGCCCCTTGTCAGTACCCTTCTTGAAGGTCACCTTTTCCTTAAAAAGGGGTCCTTCACGTAGCTGCGGTCATCCCCATAAAGAGTCCTGGTTGCACCACAGCTGTGATCCAACGAAAGTTCAGCACTCTCAACCAACACCCAGCAAATGATCTTGTTGGCACTGCAAACTCAACACTGAGTTTTGAGAACTGGGCCCTCCAAATGCAGAGCAAGATAACCTTCCCTTCCCCTTCTGGTTGCACTAGCTGTAAGCGTGACTTTCCTGCCCAATGTTTGAAGGTGAAAGGTATTATTTCAGCCTAAAGTGAATTGGTTTTTCCCCTGGTGCTGTCCGCTGAGGGGTGTCAGTCCATAAATGAACACACAGGCATTTACAGATAGGGAAAGAACTTAAAAATAAAAGTAGCATTTGTCACCCATCCATATTGGCATTACTTTTTTCCCCCTTCCCGCAGCAGATGGACATTGCGGCATCTGGAGGGGGGTCAAGGGAGGAGTCACTTTTGTCCCATGGGCGTTTAAACACTTTCAGGAGGCAGTGGCAGCATTGCTCCAAACTTTTCTGGTCATCAAGCTTGACATTAATTTTCACTGCGTCATTTGCTTTGTATACTACTGTCATCCACAGGAAGTTTCCCCATCCCTCGAACACAGGTTCCGAATTCACACCACCAGAGGAGCAGGATCACAACACCCAGGCCAGCAAAAACAGCACTCAGGAGTGCATCATCTCCAAAGACTTTCAGCATTTACATGGTTACTAATCTAACATGTAAAGCAAAACAAACCTCTCTCCTCCCTGGATAGGGAGAGTATTGCTAGACATTTAAGCTAAATTTATAAACTTCTATTCAGACCCATGTGGGTTCTCGTTCATCTCTTTCCTCCCCCTCTTCCCCCCTTTTCGCCACGAGTGGCCTCTTGAACTTTTAACTGTGCTTTGAGCACCCAGTTGAGGCTCAGCAAATTCATCAGCCCTGATTTGCTTAGGGCTTACTGGGGTTGGTACATGACCGTTGTTAATTTTGCCAGTGAGTACATATTTTACTGGGGAGTGGGCAGTTTTCAATAGCACAGGACAATTTCACCAGATAGTCCCAATGCTGCAAAGACCAAACTCGTGCCAAAACCTGCTTTTCACAGGAGTGAATTCCATCTCTACCTCAGAATCCCAGAGGCATAAGCCATGGGTCGGAGGCCCATGCCATGGTTCTGACTCAGCACAAATGTCTGACTCAGCTCCTGTCTGTAGTTGCCAATTGCAGCACAAATGACTTTCTCATCCAGGGATGTGTTAGGGCTGGGGCTTAGGCTTGCTTTAACTGAACCCTGGCCTCCTGTTGCTAAGCCCCCCCCAGTCCAGTTCTGTTCCCTCCTTTAACAGTTCATACAGCAGGGCTGCTTTTTCTGAAAACCCCTCAATAAAATCTCGGGAAAAATTAACCGTTCCCAGAAAGGATCTAAGAGCAGCAACATCCATGGGGGTTGGTAGTTTAAATATCATCTCAACCTTCTGTTGATCAGGGTGGTGCCCCCTCTTGTCCCAGGGTTGCGCCAAAATAATTTACCTAATGGCAACATTTGGGCTAACCTTAAACCCAGTTTCCTGAATCTTTTGTAACACTTTGTTCAATACCTCCAGATTCTCTTCCCTGGCCTGAGTGCAGAACAGCATCTGATCCACATAAGAAATTACACTCTCTTTCAGGCATCCCATCCCACATCTTGACTACATGGGCAAGACATATACTAAGTAGGGGCATTGTTCCAGCCCACGGGAACTCTGGCAAAACATAATTGCTTCCCCATAAGGTGAATGCAAACTTATAGTAGCTGTTCCAATGTAAAGGGATAGCAACAACAACAAAAATTGGCTAAATCTAAAACAAAAAACCACTGGGCTGCCTCTTACAAGGGAGGTCATTACCGCCTAATACTGGACCACTATCAAAGCCATTAGTAAGGTCATCCGGTTAAGGGGACGGAAATCTACCACAAGCCTTATTCTGGGTACTCATCAAGGAATAAGTGGCACCTGTATCTAACAACAAATTCTGTCCATACACACCCCCCTTCAAACTTCACATACACCATGAACCTCCTGGTTTGGCCTGAAAATAAACAATAATCTTGGGCCTAATCCTTCTTTTGTTAATTTACTACTTCCCTTAACCTTTAAAACAAAACACACACACATAGACACACAAAGCAGCAGCAGCAAAAGTGTGTGTGTGTGTGTGTGTGGAAAAGAAGCAGCTGGTGGGGAGAGGGGGATATAGAAAGAAGCATGCGGGGTGGGGGCAGGGAAGGGGGGGGAGAATGACTTAGGAAGGAAAACCTAAGCCAAAAACTTAAAGTACAGACAGCAACAACAAATCTAACAAACTAAAGAAAAGTGGGGCTCCGTGGGTCCAAGCATCTGGGAATCCGTACCCCTGTCCCTATCCTAGCATCGAGAGGAGAGGGGGGATTGTCACTTGCTCTTGCAAAATAGTATGCCTTTGGGCATCTTCTAGGGTTGCCAATCCACCAGACATATTAATTTGCAAGAGCAGGTGACAACCCCACTCTCCTCTCGATGCCAGGGATAGTATAAGAGAGCCCTGCAAAATCCTCTGGGATCATGTATTCCCTGATCAAAGCCACCACAGCCACCAGATTGAGACCGGGGATGCCAGCTACCCTAGCCAGCCATCCCAAAGCTGTACTCCAGTTTAACAGGCCAACTGATTTCCCTGCTGCCCTTCCTTGGTTACTCCCTTGGGGACCAATTTTCCTTATTATGGTGTTTATTATGGAGGCTATGGGTGGGGGCTTCTGCAACTCTGCCAGTGTTTCATGCAAGGGAGTATACAGGGACTACCCAGTAGAGCCCAAGGGAAAAGGAAGCTCATGGGACCATCCCTGTCCTCATCATAAGAAGAATCCAAGGCCTGGTCTACACTAGGCTTTTATGTCGACTTTAGCGCCGTTATATCGAATTAACCCTGCACCCGTCCACACCAGGAAGCCATTTAGTTCGACAGAAAGCTCTCTTTAAATCGATTTCTGTAATCCTCCCCAACGAGAGGAGTAGCGCTAAATTCGACATGGCCATATCGAATTAGGCTAGGTGTGGATGGAAATCGACGGTAATAGCTCCGGGAGCTATCCCACAGTGCACCACTCTCTTGACGCTCTGGACAGCAGTCCGAGCTCGGATGCTCTGACCAGCCACACCCCCGGGAAAATTTGAATTCATTTTCATTTTCCTGTCAGGGCAGTTTGAATCTCAGTTCCTCTTTGGACATCGAGGGGAGCTCAGCAGCAGTGGCAACTATGCAGAGCTCTCCAGCAGAGATGGCCGTGCAATCCAATAGAAAGAGGGCCCCAGCATGGACTGATCGGGAAGTCTTGGATCTCATCGCAGTGTGGGGCGATGAGTCCGTGCTTTCAGAGCTGCGCTCCAAAAGAAGGAATGCTAAGATCTACGAGAAGATCTCCAAAGCCATGGCAGAGAGAGGCTACAGCCGGGATGCAACGCAGTGCCGCGTGAAAATCAAGGAGCTGAGACAAGGCTACCAAAAAACCAAAGAGGCTAACGGACGCTCCGGATCCCAGCCCCACACATCCCGTTTCTACGAGGCACTGCATTCCATCCTGGGAGCGGCCGCCACCACTACCCCACCCCTGACCGTGGACTCCGAGGATGGGATCATGTCGGACATGACAGCGGACGGGGAAGATGAAGAAGGAGATGAGGAGGACGAGGCAGTCGACAGCGCTGGCACCGCTGATTTCCCCGACAGCCAGGAGCTCTTCATCACCCTTACCGAGATCCCCTACCAACCGTCCCCATCCCTTACCCCGGACACAGAATCAGGGGACGGATCAAGCAGTAAGTGCTGTAAACATGTAAACATTTATTTAAAACAGAACGGTAATATTTATACTATTAACAATGTATATTTATAAAAGTGCTGTAAACTAGTAAAAAAATAATCAGGTACAAAACAGGAATATTTACAAAGGTAACAAATGGGTTTTGCATGATTTCTCTGTCTTAGGCTCTTCTCAATTTAGTCCCAAGTATTTTAAAAAAAATTTCACAATGTCCGTTACTACATGATTCCCAGGCCCAAGACGCTCCACTCCAAAGTCCCAGTGCACCTACGCGAAAATCCGGTCAATGTGGCCGGGGATCGACGAGAAATCCTCGTAGGAGAACTCCTCGTAGGTCTCGTGGAGGTAGAGCTCAAGCCTGTTGATCAGGTTCCGGGGTAGGGCGATCTTAGTGGGCCCTCCGTGGTAGCAGACATGTCCCCTCCATGCCACAATCAGGTACTCGGGGATCATGGCCCGACATAGCATGGCGGCATACGGCCCCGGTTTCTGCATGCTTTCCCGCAGCATGCGTTCTCTCTGGGTGTCCGGGATCCTCAGGAGGGTGATGTCGCTCATGACGCCCTGCTTTGAATTAGGGAGGGGACTGTTAGTATTGGGACTGCTTGACAGCCACGCGGTGGAGGGAGAGGGGCAGCATACAGGGATCTTTCCCTGGGACAGCCGCGAGGGGGTGGGACAGGGGCAGAGTTGATGCTGTCCTGATTGCTGGCAGCAGAGACTGGCATTGCTTTCAATGTGAAAGGAGGCCAGTGCTACTGCTGGAGTTTTAAGCAGCCACAAGTCTGCGGCTTACCATTATTGCCCGCTCCAGAAGTTCAGGTCTCCAGCCACAGTTCTCTGAACACTCCAAGACCTCCGCAAGTCCACAGGCACTGAAGGCGACGGCCGAAAATTCGACCTTGTCCTGAGTGCGCATGTGAGAGGTTCAGTGCATGGTCTTGTTCACAGAGAAAGACTAGGTTCTTTGTATACAATTTCATTTATCTGTCTCAGGAATTCACTCCCTTTTTAAAATTCACACAGACACATCTGCGACTGTCTCCCAACCCAGCCTGTCAGCACACTCCCAGAGGCTAGCGCAGATTAGGCGGAGGAAGAAGAAGACGCGTGAAGACATGTTCACAGAACTAATGGGCTGCTCCCGAGCCCAGGCAGCCCAGCAGACACAGTGGAGGGAGAACTTGTCACAAATGCACCGAGCAGTCATGGAACGGGAGGAGAGGTGGCGTCAGGAGGACCAACAGGCTACTGAAAAGCTGCTTGGACTAATGAGGGAGCAAACGGACACGCTCCGGCGCCTTGTGGATGTTCTGCAAGACCGGAGGCAGGAGGACAGAGCCCCGCTGCAGTCTATCTGTAACCGCCCTCACCCGCCACCAAGTCCCACACCACCCTCACCCAAAGTCCAAAGAAGGAGGGGCGGCAAGGGCCGTTAAAACTTTCAATCAACCCCTGCAGACTGCTCTAGCAGTAGAAGGCTGACATTCCCCAAAATTTCATAAGTCCTTTCCTACCCACCTCACACAAGCCCCCGTCCAAGTTTCACCCCCCACGTTTCATCTCTGGTTCGCAATAAAATGTTTGTTTCTGTTCATTACTGTTTCAGTCAGGTTCTTTTGAGGGAGAGTCTGTCTGGAGGGGGGGAAGGGGCTTGGTAATTGGACAGGACAGTCACCTTTAGCAGGGTACAGAGGCGGTGTCAGGTCCAGCATCAGGACACATACACAGTGCAGTCACTGGTTACCCTGGTCAGTCTGGGAGGTGTTTTTCATGTTTTGGGGGGGGGGGGGTTGCTCTGTGACTTTGTGGCGGGGGAGGGCAGTTACAGATCTTATGCAGCGGTCCTTATCCTGGCTCACAGATCCACGCAGCAGGGGATCTGTAACCCTACCCCCCCTGCCAGAAAGTCACATAGCCGACACATACACACAGTCCCCCCCAGGAGTGCTGGCAGGCTCCATTGAAATAACCAGTCCACCAGTGCGGAGCCTGTCATTCCGGGAGTTTAGAAGTATCATTTGCATCAGAACACTAAACCCGCCCCCCGCCACAGTCTGCGTCCCCGGTTTAAAATATTCCCGCGAAAACAGCAATACAGACAACGGTGTTCATTAAAAAATCGAAATGATTTTATTTTTTGGGAAGGGGAAGGGGGTGAAGGTTGTATGTAACTGGAGAGGATAGTCAAAATGGACTGGGTAAAGAAACGGGGGCAGGTTCAGCTTTTCTGTCCACAAACTGAAAAGTCACTGGTTGCCCTGCTCACTCAGGAACCTAGCTTTCAAAGCCTCCCGGATGCACAGGGCGTCCCGCTGGGATCTTCTAATGGCCCGGCTGTCTGGCTGGACGTAATCAGCAGCCAGGCTATTTGCCTCTAGCTCCCACCCCGCCATAAAGGTCTCCCCCTTGCTCTCACACAGATTGTGGAGCACACAGCAAGCTGCAATAACGATGGGGATATTGGTTTCACTGAGATCACAGCGAGTGAGTAAGCTTCTCCATCTCCCTTTGAGACGGCCAAAAGCACACTCCACCACCATTCTGCACTTGCTCAGACGGTAGTTGAACAGTTCTTTTTCTGTGTCCAGGGCGCCAGTATAGGGCTTCATGAGCCAGGGCATTAGCGGGTAGGCTGGGTCCCCGAGGATGACTGTAGGCATCTCCACATCCCCAAGAGTTATTTTGTGGTCTGGGAAGTAAATACCTTCCTGCAGCCGTCTAAACAGACCAGAGTTCCTGAACACACGAGCGTCATGAACCTTGCCCGGCCATCCGACGTAGATGTTTGTAAACCGTCCCCGATGGTCCACCAGTGCTTGCAGCACCATTGAAAAGTAGCCCTTTCTATTGATGTACTGGCTGGCCTGGTGGTCCGGTCCCAGGATAGGGATGTGAGTCCCATCGATAGCCCCACCGCAGTTTGGGAATCCCATCGCGGCAAAGCCATCTATGATGACCTGCGCGTTTCCCAGGGTCACTACCTTTGGGAGCAGTACCTTGACGATTGCCTTGGCTACTTGCATGACAACAACCCCCACGGTAGATTTGCCCACACCAAAGTGGTTCGCGACTGACCGGTAGCTGTCCGGCGTTGCAAGCTTCCAGAGGGCTATGGCCACTCGCTTCTGGACAGTGAGGGCTGCTCGCATGCGGGTGTCCTTGCGCTTCAGGGCAGGGGACAGCAACTCACAAAGTTCGAGGAAAGTCCCCTTCCGCATGCGAAAGTTTCGCAGCCACTGGGATTCATCCCAGACCTGAAGCACTATACGGTCCCACCAGTCCGTGCTTGTTTCCCGGGCCCAGAATCGCCGTTCAACAAAATCCACATGCCCCATTGCCACCGTGATGTCCTGGGCGCTGGGGCTCGTGGTTTCTGACAGCTCTGTGCCACTCTCCGACTTCAGGCTCTCACGGCGGTGCCGTAGCCTCCTCGCCCGATTTCTCTGCATCTGCCTCAGGGAAAGGTGTATGATAAGCTGCGAGGTGTTGAGAACGGCCACAAGTGCAGCGATGGTCGCAGCGTGATCCATGATCGCAGTGCTGTGGCGTCCGCGCTGTCACTGACCAGAAAAGTGCGCGAACTGATTTCCCGCCGGCGCTTTCATGGAGGGAGGGAGGGCGTTAGTGACGGACGGATGACGACAAATTTTTTTTACCCAGAAGGCATTGGCGGCTCGACCCAGAATTCCGATGGGCAGCGGGGACTGCGGGAACTGTGGGATAGCTGCCCACAGTGCACCGCTTCCAATATCGACGCTCGCCCCGTTAGTGTGGACTCACAAAGTCGAATTACTGTCCTTAGTGTGTCCTTAGTGTGGACACACACGTTCGACTTTGCAATATCGATTCCACATATTCGATTTAAGTAAAATCGAATTACCCTCGTAGTGTAGACATACCCCAAGTCGGGGTCTTCCTCTAACCTATTGACCGTTCCCAGACTACGACTTCCTCTAATTGCAGCCGCTATTCCCTTCTGCTCTCCCCACATGGCTCTGAGAGCACAACTGTGTCTTTTACCTTCCCCATGATCTGCCTGAGTCTTATCCTGGGATTCTTCAGTAAAGCTTTAACCTCGCTGCTATTAAGGCTGCTTCTGCAACTCAAATACTTCCTGCTGCAACCTGTCACTCTCTCTCTCTCTCTCTCTCTCTCTCACTGTCGCACGCTTGCTGCTGTGCTGTCTGAGGCAACGTGGTCGCTCTGAGGGGATCTGATTCGGCTTTCACTTTTTCTAACTCTTGCACCCTCTCCTTCAACCGAAATCTCTCTTTGTCTAATACTGTCGCTGCCACCCACATTCCCACCTGGACCCAGCTTCCCCACTGCTTACAGAGCTCCAGGGCAGGTAAAGAGACTGAGCGTCCAAAAATAATTACCATGTTCCTGTACAAAATCAGTCAAGCTGTTACCCAACACCATGCCGAGTGTCTCCATCTTTCCAGAAGTTCCCTTTTGTTTGGGCATAAGTTCTCTCTCGACCATGTCACTGACCTGAGCTCTGTCAATTGACATGCAAGCTACAACACAGGAAGTGTAGGGAGTGATCCTGTCCTGCCGTCCTCTAATTCCTACTGTAACAAAACAAACTGTTTATGCCAACCGTCTCCTTCCTCGCAGCTGTCCTCGCTGGGGCCTCCAAATCTGTTATCCGGGGCTCTCTAAACCCAAAGTGCTCAATAACTTTACTCTCTGCAAGGCGGTAGCAGGAAATAAACCAAGGGAGATGCAGTACCTCCCTCTGCTATATGGCTGGCATAAATCACACAAAATCAAGTGCTTTTACTTAAAGCCTTCACTTTATTCGTCTCCAGCACTCTCACCAGAATGCCTTTACTCAAAGTCTCTGCTTTATTTAGTCTCAAGCACATACAAATACAAGGTTGTACATAAAGCTACATTTTAGTCACAGGGATTTTTAGTAAAAGTCATGGGCAGTAAACAAAAATTCACGGCCCGTGACCTGTCCATGATTGCACTATATACTCCTGACTAAATCTTGGGATGGGGAGGGCAGCCCAGGGGCACGGCAGGTCCTGGGGAGGGCGGCTCACGGGACCTCCGGGGACGGGTGGTGGTGTGCGCCCCGGGACTCCTGCTGGTGCTGCGGGGGGCGGGGTAGTTGGCGGGGTTCGCAGGCTCCCTACCTGACTCTGTGCCTCCCTGGAAGTGGCAACATCCCTCAGCTTCTAGGTGGAGGTGTGACCAGGCAGCTCTGTGTGTTGCCTCCGCCCCGAGCGCCAGCTCCACAGTTCCCATTGGCTGGGAACCACAGCCAATGGGAGCTGCGGGGGCGGTGCCTGCCATGACAAATCCATGACTTCCATGACAAACTCGCAGCCTCAGTTATACAGCACCCCCAAACACTAGATACCTACGGCTTGGAGGGGTCGTGAGTGGTCAAACGACAAGGTCCAAGTGGCCAGCTATCCGCCTGTCACTGGGATTCCAAATTCCTCAGACATGTTGACCCCGTTTTTGTTAGTAAACATGTCAATCAGAGAAAAAACATTAAGCAAGTACTTTTTAAGCCATTAGTTATACCGACGAGTTTTTGCAGTCTTCAGTCTCATGCTTCCCCACCACCCCACACTCTACACACACTCTACACACACTCTACACACACACACACACACACACACACACACCAGAAGTCAAATATAGATAGCCTTCCTGTTTTTCAACAGATGCTTACCCCAGCACATCAGAGAGGACATAGACTCAGCACATTCCATGTGATCGCTGTCTCCTCCCTCCCAGCTTTGCCTTAGTTAAGCTAAGTTCCTGCAAAGGCCTGCTCAATGCAATAAGCAGAATAATTGACAGTCCATCCCAATTATTGGCAGTGGTTTGGACACCTAGCTGGTTTCTAAAAATGCCCCTCATCACAATGCATCCCTTTAAAAAGCTTTCGTTTTCAGGCTGACATTAGCTGTAACATGTCCCTATCTCGATGCCCAGGAGAGAGCAGGCTCCTGCTAGTCACTGCTTGAGCTCAAATGGTGGGAGTCTTTGCTGTTGAAAGTCCTATGTCTATCACCCCACAGACCTAGGGAGGCGGGACTGTTACAGACATATTAAAGTGGCTTTGTCTTCCTAACCATAGCACGTGTAACGTTTCAGGAAGACACTGCAACTGCAGTTGCATTATGTACGTGCATGCCTTGGCATTTTCAAATCAGTCAGCCAAATGTCCTCAAAGTTGTGGATGTCACCTTTAATAGCTTGTCCTGTGAGCCAGAGTCATACATGCTACCACTCTACAGTTTGCTCAATCACATCATTATGCAGCAGCATTGCAGTGCAGTGTGCTGATAGGGTCAATGTGCTTGTCATTTCACATCATTGTTTGCTACTTATATGATGTGCATTTGGAAAAGTCCACTGGTTTCAAAAGACCTTAGCATTGATCCTTAACTTGTTTTTGACAGCTGGAACTAGTCTGACCATGCAAAATTTGGGTATTGCATTTGCATCAACTGTAGAGTAGCTTCGGCTGTGCTATCTTGCAAAAAATGTGAGGTTAATCATAGTTTCTGACACTTGCTTTCCAGGCCATCAGCTATTATACCTTAACATTAACCCCTATGTTAGAATGATGTTCAGATAATTTGGAATACCCTACTTTTCTCCAAACCTGTAGTTTTAACTGGGTATAGATTTTAAACATATCCTCCACTCTAACGGGACGGTAATTGAAAATTTTTTTTTTTTTACTGTACAGCCTCCCTGAAATTAGACATTGCAGCCATTTTATTTTAACTATATAATTGTTTCTCAGTACTTATGCAACCTTCCGCGAGAGAGGGGTGACTGGAAGGGGCACCTCTGTACTAGAGCTGAGAGACCCTGAGGCTGGGCTGCCTCCCCCGGATTTTAGTTAGTAGTAATTTTGTAGTCTTTCTATAACTAAGATTTTGTACCACAAGGTTTTCCATTCTTTGGTTTTCCACTGAAGTTTGATCACTGATCAATAGATCCCTCAATGTCAGATGTTTCCTTGAATTATTGTACCAAGGCTTAAATTGTTCTTGGGGGGGGGGGGGGGGAGAAGATGGAAGAACAACTCCCTCTGGGGAAAATGGGATTTTTTAAAACTATCTGCCAATCCCAGTTACGTACCTAAAATGAGGGGAGATGGCTTTAGGTTGTGAGAAACAGGAATACTAGGCAGTTTTCCATACAGACAGTTTGCGCTCTCAGCAGCTTTTGATCATGAGACGATGCTGGTCTGACTGCATGGACTGGCAGCACTGGGTGGGACTGCTTTAGAGCAGTTTAGTTTGTGCATTTGAATCTTTAACAAAACAGGTTACTGCAAACTAACTTGAGTGCACCAAGTCTGAGCAATTTAAAGGTCACTTCTGGCATGACAATCATGTATCTGCCCCAGATGATATGCATAAACAGGGTCATGTGGACTAAATAAGGTTTCCCTTGCTGTTCCTCCTCCTACCACTAGGGAGTCCAGACTTTTTCCTTTTTCTCCTCCCTCACTGCTCTTCCTGCTCTCTCGATCCCTCAGAGCAGCATATTGCAGCAGGCAGCATGAAGGAAAAACTATCCAGCACTGGGTGCTTCATCTGGGTTCTCTTGTACATCTACCTCTTGGTACATGTGCCTCTTGGCCCTAAACAGCACCACCACCACATTCCCTACCCCAGGGACAGGATCACGGGGAGATAATGTGCATGGCATGTGTGGAGGGACCAATCTTGGGGTGAGGTACAGGATACAGCTTGACAAACTGGGGAAGTAGGACAGGACCAGAGGGCGGTGACAGGGAACATGTTGGGAAGGTAGAACTGGAAAACAAAGGCCTCTGCAGGGGGAGAAAGGACTAGGTCAAGCAAGAGTGATGAACACAAAAGGAAATGAGTGTGTGTAACCAAGAGAGGACAGAGTGCTGAAGATAGAAATAAAAGATGGATAGGCTACAGGTCAATGCATGAGATTGGAAGCCACGACTTCAGCACTCTATTTCTGGTCTGCCATAGAGTGGCGGTGTGCCCCGAGGTCAGTCACCTCCTTTCTGTGCCCCAGTTTCTCATCTGTAAAATGGAGATAAGAGCTATCTCACAGGTATGTGTTATATTAAGATTCTTTGATGGAAAGTGTATACAAGTGTCAATGAACAAATTAGGTAATGGGAGATAAGCACAGTCAGAAAAAGCCTCCTTCATGAAAAATCTTGCTTGGGGAGCTGCACAGGACATGATAGCTATGGCTATTTTAAAAAATGAAAAGCTACACAACTGTTAGTCATTGTCATAATATAAAAATGTGTTAGTGGCAATATGCACCTCACCTAGTACCAGCTTTAAGCGGTACTGGTGTGTGTATTCGTGAACACTTATGACAGTCAAAGATGAACAGACTCAATCTGACATTGCAGTTACACCACTGTACAAAACAATTGTTTCCATCTCTATGACTCATTGCACAGGAAGATTCACAGGAAGATGAGGATTCAAATTCTGCAGTGATTTGGCAATGAACAGAATTTAAAACATTTGTTTTTGTTTTTTTGTTCTAGAGCTTGGTACTCTAGACTTACGACTCTCCCACATTTTTATTCTTCTTCTTGTATTTTTTTCCCACTTGAGCTGTGTGATGAAAACAATAGTTATATATTTTTTTAAAAAGGAGGATACAGGGTTTCAGCTGTTACCACTGTATTGTTATTAGACAGACTATATTTTTGGTCACAAGTGACATTTTTACATGGCACCAAGTATTGCACCATTATTGCACCAAGTGGTTTTAATTCAAGCAGTTCTAATGAGCTATTTGTAAGCTTCGGGGAAGTTAAGATTGTATTTCTAACACACAGAACAATGGAGCACAGCATCCTTTTAAAGATTTGTGACAACAGCAGAAAGTAAATAGTAGAAATGAACTATTGCCTACTTTAACCAATCCTTTCATAACTTTTCCCTCCCTGGCCCACAGCTTCTTCCTAAACAGCTGACTGGGTCTCACTACAGATGTATATTGTACTTGGCTGTATTCTCCTCTTTGTTCGTCCAGGCACTTTAGGGAGGATCTTGAATGTTTTAGGCATGAATTCCATGCAGGCCTCACGGAATTTCTTGATTCTCCAACAGTAGACGACAGGGTTAAACACTGACTTGAGGTAACTCAGCCACAGGATGTAGGTGCTGGTGATGTAGAAAGAAGGGCTGTAGTAGAACTGTCTGCTAAACACAGAGAGCAAGCTGAACACAGTGTGTGGAAGCCAGCAGAGTGAAAAGCCAATGAATAGAATGAGAATTGTAGTGAAGGCTCTGGTTTTGAAGCTCATGTCCACATTCATCTGCTGAGGCTTCTGTAGTCCCATGAGGCCTAGTTTGCTCACCTGGCTCAAGCAAAGGCTCTCAGCATGGTTGTGGATCCTAAGGGCATTGCGCCGCACGGTATTTAGAATGCAAAGGTAAGAATACAGCATGATACTGAAAGGGATGAAGAAAATTGCCACAACTAGCATCACAACATAAGCTCTGTCAGCAGGAAATTCAGTGTACCCCAGAACACATTGGGGAGCCCGGGCTGGTACTTCCACAAATGTCCATCCGATCACCGAAGGAAAGGAAATGCAGAAGGACAGTGCCCAGGACATGGCGATGATGACTTTGGCACGGTAAGGGTTCAGCTTGTCTTGCCGTTGAACGATAATTAAGAAACGGTCCACGCTAATGATCAAGAGTATAGAGACTCCTTCCAAGACAAATAACCAATAGAGCATAGCTGATATCCGACAGAAGTGAGCCCCGAAGTTCCAGTTCACTGTAATAATCGTAACTGCGGTAAAAGGCATGCAGAACAAAGACAGCATGATGTCAGAAAAGGCCAAAGTTGCTAGCAGCAGGTTGATGGCTGAACGCATGGCTGGCTTCTGGTAGACAATGAGGCAGACAATGGCATTACCAAAAAATCCAACGGCAATCATGAAGACCATTATTATTACCAACAATATCCTGAGTGGGGCAGGCAGAGCTGTGTAACTGGAGCCTATGGATGGGGTACTCTCATTGAGAGCAACATCACTGTCTATGTGAGTGTCGTTGCATGCCATCACTGACAAACTTGAAGTGGGAGAAGGAAGAGCCAAAAAGTCTTCCTGTTAACTCTTTGATTGTTGCCATTATTTCATCTTGCCTGCCAGAAAAAGGCCATGGACAGATATTTGCAGTTGGCTGTGGTAGATCAATGGTTAAAACAGAGGTCTGTCTTTGAGGAAATACTTTTCAGATATCAGGAGGGCTGAACAAAAGCTAATATTTAGCAAAGAGCAAGTAACTTCAGGGTTTATTAGAGTTGGAGTTGAAGCCATCTTCAAGTACATTTGCTTGGTGAATCTCTGACCTAGAGAAAATAGGAAGGTGAATCACAAGTCATTCTCTGCATCTGTTCAATAACCATGGGATACATACAATGATGATGATTAAATTCCTTTAATCTTTATATGTAAAAGATAGTCAGATCTCCTAACAGCACATGCTTCCAGTGTTCAATAAAAGGTTTACATTTTCTATTAAGACCACCATTAGATGCAAGATCAGTTTTATGTATTAGATATGCTTAGACCCTCACATTACCTGGACAGAGAAAACAAATGACTCAAGTTTCTGGATGTTTGAATTATTTTTCAGGTTTTCACTTGGCAGGTCTTATTTCAAAGTTTCTGTGGTCAGCTCCACTGTGTCTGTTTATCAAATAGAAGGTCTAGTGTACATCTTCAAATCCTTCCTGAAAGCATCGTGTGGGTTAATATTCAACTACTAAACTCCCCTGCCTACTCCAGTGTCTGACTGTTGGTAGGATCAGAAATGCTAGAGAGGCCAAATACTCATTCTGTGGTACTGAGCACCATAGAAGTGCTTAGGGAGAAAATAAATGACAAATGGAAACAAGAAAAATAAGCCCCTGAAATGTCTGGAAGACACCTGATTACAAAGGAGAGGGAAGTGCTCTCCCCTAGATTTTCTTCTTATTCCCTGTCTCATCCCACAATTGTGCCTTCCCTGCCCTTCATAGCTGGGTGCCTTTTACCTGTTTATGTACTCATGTGTAAAACAGCACGTAACCCTATTCTGCTAATAGCAATACCACACTGGGCTAGATTCACAAAAGGACTTACGCCCCTAACTGGCTTCTATTCACCAACACATTATATATGCACACACACGCACCACATTAATAAGTGTTCTACACAACTAATCCTGTCTACATGATATTAAATATGAATGCTGTGTAATTAGGCTACCTGACATATATCAGGTTCTTCCTGTAATTCTGTTCACCTATGCCAAGTATCCCACAACACTTTGCAAAGCTAAAGTCAGCTTTGGCACTGGAAAACAGGAAACCTGTTAAAGGCAATATACAGTTGTGGATTGTCCTGGTACAAGTATGGCGGTACCCGCATGGACAATTGGTTTGGAATACAGTACCCAAAACAGCAAAGGAAAGGTACACCATGGTGCCAGAAGAACAAGACCAAAAGCTGGTTGGTTAAATTTAGTCTCTGGTGACACAGAATGCTCTCTAACTTGTAAAGAGGTTACTGTATCTATGTAGTCTCACGTGCATGATATGGGAGCACCCCTGTGAAAAGTGAACTGCACGTCTTTAGACAATAAGTGACTGGAGCTTGGTTATTTGGTCTCTTGAACTTTTTAAATATCGAACCACAAGTGCAGTCAAGATCACTTGGCTATATTTTGAGAAATAAAAGTTACAAGCCTAAATCCCGAAATCAGGCCTGACTACGATTCAAAACCCCCCCTGTTCAGCAGCCTCCAGACTTTGTAGGTGCCTAAGCTCTCTTGGCACCTAAATTGTTGCACTAGAAGTTCCCTAGGCACCTATGTTTCCACATCTGCACATGCTCACTGCAACTCCATGCTCAGTGTCCAGATGCCTAAGCCCCAGAGTGATACATGAACTGGGAGACGATAGGCATTCCTCTACCAAGCTTGCTTGTGGGGCCCTAGCTGGTAAGTGTGCTCAAACTCACCTAGTGTATCAGGTTCTATAGGCACGCTTACACAAAATGGTGGGGGGAGGGAGAAGGAGAGCCCACCCCTAACTTTTAGTCCAGTGGTTACTCACATTGGAAGAGACCCTGCGTCAGGTCCTGCCTACTTGTGAGAAGGAGAGAGAATTTAAACAGGGATTTGCCATCTCTCAGCTGTGAGGCTCTTTCAATCTCTCCTCTTGAAGTTGTTCCACTGTGGATAAATAAGAGTCACTGGCTGAGTGCACACACAAGACTGACTGTTGCCTAATAAGCCCTTCTCTTCATGTGTCATTATATAATGCCTGCATCTGTAATTTTCACTCCATGCATCTGAAGAAGTGAGGTTTTTTACTCACGAAAGCCAAATAAATCTGTTAGTCTTTAAGGTGCCACCGGACTCCTTGTTGTTTTTGTGGATACACACTAAAACGGCTACCCTGATACTTGTTGCCTAATGGTTACTGCACTCACCCGGGATGTGGAAGAGCCATGATTGAGTCCCCCTGCTGTGATAAGTTTATTTATCCCCAATAGAACAGTTTCAACAGGAGAAATTGAGGCCACCCACAACAGACTAGCCCACAGTTCACAGGTTAGGGCACTCAACTGTGCTGTGGCAGACCCCAGTTCAAACCCCAAGAAAGGGGACTTGAACCAGGTGTATCTTGACCAGTAGAACTGCAATCAGAGGTCCCCTGTCTCCTGGAGGGACTATTATTGACTGGACAATAGAAATGCAGGGAGTTAGACTGGAAGCAATTAGGTTAGAGCTGCCTGGAGGGTTTAATAAAGTTCCACTTGTTCAAATAAACCTGCATTCAGCATCTCTCTGACAATCACTGAGGCCTGGTCTACACTGGGGGGAGAGGGGAAGAAATCGATCTAAGTTATGCAACTTCAGCTATGTGAATAACGTAGCTGAAGTCGATGTACTTAGATCTACTTACCGCGGTGTCTTCACTGCGGTAAGTCAACGACTGACGCTCTCCTGTTGACTCCGCCGGCACCTCTCGCCCTGGTGGAGTACCGGAGTTGACAGGAGAGCGCTCAGCGGTCGATTTATCACATCTAGACTAGACGTGATAAATCAAGTCCCTGCTGGATCGATCGCTGCCCGTCAATCCAGTGGGTAATGTAGACAAGCCCTAAGAGCTGGGTGGACTCTCAAGAGACTGACCTGCAGAGGTCACAGAAGAGAGGCAGGTGGCAGAAGGTGACTGGCGAGCAGAGAAGAACAGCTGCTGACAGGACGGCCAGGTGGCGAGGAGCAGCGGCTGGCAGGGTGGCCAGCGGAGAGGAACAGTGGCTAGCAAGGGCGGCCAGCCAAAGCAAGTGCTCAGATGGCAGAGCAAGCCAGGTGCCTTCTTCCCTGGGAGGGAGGTAAAACTCACACAGATGCACTTCTGCACCCTGGGTCCTCACTGACCAAAGACAACCACAGTGAGTGGGGTGTGGTGAGGGAGCAGAGAGGGGCACAGAAAAGGAACCTTTGGTTATAGAACTCAAGAACATGAGGCAGAAGACATGGTCCCTCGCACTCTGGGGTGAGTGTCCTGCTCACAGTTTTATGTTTATGAATCCTGCTTGTGGCATTTTTCCTAATTAATGTTGGGTGACTTCCCTCCTTTCATTAAAAGTTTCTTTTCTACACTCAGACTCTGTGCGTGCGAGTGGGGAAGTATTGCCTCTCAGAGGCACCCAGGGGTGGGGACTCGAGCTGGTTCTGTGTTGTATCGATGGAAAGGAACTCCTAGATATCGAACCCGGCCCTGGTTGCTGCCGTCTCCACCTGGCGGAAGGGTTACATTAATAAGAAAAAGTAAAACATGAATCAAGACTCAGCAGGCTAGCGCAGTAGTCAAAATTCCTTTCGCTGAACAAATGTCACTGCAACAAGAGATAGTTTGCAGACTGATCATCAGAAATGCAGGCAAAACAACAGCTTATGTTGGAGTTTGATGTAAATGTAGATTTCTTCTAGAAACAGTGAAGGGGGAGCCTCCTTTTTACAGTAAAACTAGCTCTCAAAAGACATGATTCAGACATTCTGTCCATGAATTTGCAAGTAATATGCAGTTAAAGGGACCTTTTCTCCCAACTCTCTTTTGGGGTACATATTCAGCATAGATTTCCTCAGACATTGGTAGAGTGGCTACTGGAAGTAGGTGTAAGTTACATCAGTTAATGTCCCCTCTAAACTTACTTAGACTTACCTCTAAATGTGGCTCATTGCCATTGTCATACTTACTTGACTTCAAACAATAGCCAGAATAATATACACCTCTACCCCGATATAACGCGACCCGATATAACACGAATTCGGATATAACGCGGTAAAGCAGTGCTCCAGGGGGGGGGGGCTGCGCACTCCGGCGGATCAAAGCAAGTTCAATATAATGCGGTTTCACCTATAACGCGGTAAGATTTTTTGGTTCCCGAGGATAGCGTTATATCGGGGTAGAGGTGTAAGTGAAAAACAGAAAACACCTATGTCATCTGCCAGTGCAGGAATCTTACCCACAGTTGATTTTCTAGTTCTTTGTTCAGTCTAATTTTCTATGTCTCAACGGTTGGAACTTTTTCTTCCCTGACAGATCTCACTGCCAAGAAATATTTTTTTTGGTTATCCAGTCTAAGTTTCCTTTTCTTAATTTCATTCTGTTACTCTTAATTATGCATCACCTTTTCCATCCTCAAGATCATTGACTGCTCAAATATTTGTAGACGCTTTTGTGCCCCTCTTTCTATACTTAATGGATTCATGTTGCAGTGGCCAGTGAACAGTCCTCTTGCAAATACTGGACCAAAATACATGTCTGTTTGACAGTGGTTAAGTACAGGAGAGTTGAAAAGAAAACACACTTTGACATATATTTTATAAAATGAAGTATTCATTGTAACAAGGTTTAACTACTAAACCAAATGTTATTTCAGGTAGGACTGAATGAACCGCCCACTGAAATTTGGGGTCTTAGGTAAATTTACTTTGTTATGCTTCAGTCTTCATGCACTAAATCAAGTAAATACATTACGTGTTCTGAATGTCAAGAGAGAACATAGATGAATGGTCTCCACTCACGCTGCATAATTAATTTCTATTACTGAGAGTTCCACACATGACCAGCACCGAAACATTACTCCAGAGTCTGGTTTCACTCCACTAAGGAGTAAGTACTCTATAGTAATTTTTACTTATGCCCATTGACTCCATTCCACAGTTCTAAATAGAAACAACAAAAAGAAACAAAAATAAGATTCCCCAGGAGAGTGCATGAGGCATGTTTCCTCTGCAGTGCGCTGCACCAGAAAATGGAAGTAGCTTTGCAGCTAGCCAGACTCTTAGAAATTTAAAGATGCACTAAAAGCAGTTGCAAGTGACATGCACCGCGTATACCGTAGCACAGAGCGAAGCAGCTGAGAGTTAATGTCGTCTGAGACTGCACTAACTCCTCTGTCGATCCTCCGCTCATTGCCGCTGGGACTGAACATAGCCTACCTGGTTCCCCACCCTGGTCCATGCTGTCCCCACAGGGCGATCTAGAGATCTTCAGAAAGCTCTTTTCAGATCCAAAGATGGAGGAGATGGTGCTGCAGAGCAGCTGACACTTCCTTTTGCACAGAAGAGGTCTACATGTGGAATAGACGGTTTTCCTGTAAATCCTAGGGGCATGATTACTCTCTCGCTCTCCTATATACATACATTCTCAAAATAGGGCTCTCATTTGCTAAATCTAGGAATTAACCGATATCTTCCTTGCTGTCATAGCCAGAACTGGCTCCCTTAATGCAACTGCTGTTCTCAACCTTCATCTCAGTTGTTGCCAAGGAAACCAGATCACTACATTCGCAAACAACTTCGTATAACCAGTTTTGCCCTGGGAATCTTGGAACTGTCTCCCCCCCCCCCGCCCTTGCTGAGGTTCATTTATCTTAGTTGACTATTAAACCACTTCTGCAAGCTCCCTTTATATGGGAACGGCTACAAGGTGCAAGTAAATACATCAAAATGTACATTAAAACAAAGAGAGCGAGCACATGTGTGTGTATGTGCACCATCTACCCTATTTTAACTCTGGTCAGCTCTGGCTTTTTCAGCCTCAGTGGAAGAGGGTGGTTTGGACTGAACTGGTTAATGAGCCATGATGCTGGAGATACCTAAAGCAAGAAATTTCTCAGTAGTACTAAAGCAGTAGAACACCACAGATTCATCAACTTCAATCCAATCCACAAAAAAAAAAAAAAAAAAGGGGGGGGGGGACGACTTATTTACAGCACCTAAAATATACCAGAGGGCAATAACAATCCTATTTAATGAACTTGAGACAGACTTAATGCCATCTAATTGCTGCACCTGTACCAACGGCAGAAGGAAAAACATAATTAAACTTCAGAATTAGAAGTAAACAATCTAATAATAACTAGATCTCCAACAAACAGAAAGATTATAGAGGATTCACCCAGAATCTTAGAGTCTAAATAAGTTTTTGTGAAAAAGAAAACAAGGTTATAGAGGCAGAAAAAAGTAATCAAACAATGCAATGCAAAGAATAAATGAATCATCCACATACGCTAAGCCACCGTGAGGCAGGTGGGAAGCTAAACAACAAAAAGATAGTTTCAACTTCATTGCCTTCACTTCCCTGAAATCAAACCTATCATAAGCAACCTCCAGGGACCAGCAAAAACAGTTGCCTAACACGGATGGTTTAACTAAAGGCTGGAGAAGATGGTACTGGAAATCTTGGGGGTACTTTAAAGTAGGTGCTTAAATACCTACTGAAGTGGTTCCTTAGAGCAAGTTTCACTACAGTTACAGCAAGAATAAAAATGTCACCTACTTCAGAAGTGGATTACACTAGATGATTGTTAGTCTACCCATGAAGACTGAAATGCATGCAAGACATTGAAAAAACTGTGTGGACAATGGGCTGCTTGCTAACCTAACTGCACGGCAGTTCTACTAAGCAATAAGCCTTCTTCAACTGCCTTCCTGTAAAAAAACCCAAACCCAGTGGTTTCAGAGAGTCAGAGTTTCCCTGCCCTCTAAGAGAGAATAGCACTCTTTACTCTTTGGAGTGGCCAGTTTAAGAAACAAGCTTATTTAACTGTGGACTAGGGCTTGCTGAATTTATTTGGATCAGTTTGTCATTCCAGAACATACAGCTAACTAACGATTCAAGTATACGTAATTCTGCAGGGTCTGATTGGACCTTGAGATGCCATTGCAGTGTACCTGTTCCTATTTGCTTTCCGAGCCCAGCCAGAACATCACCTTGACTAGCTGAGAGAAATGACAATGCATCATATGCAAACTTCTTGGCTTTGGTAATACTTTATGGATATTGCCAAGAAACAATATACTGTATTTGCCTTAGAAGATGTAATAAAAAAGCATATGTGCAGATGACAACATGGCTTCTCAATTTAGAGTGTAAACAGCTTGTAAACCAGATATCTACCATATCTCCAGTTTTGCTTTGCATTATAATAGAATGCCATAAACGGCATTACATTGAGTTCACAGTACTGTGCCTTTCAAGATCTTAGAATCTCAACACTTCACAATTAGCTGTGAGGGGAGGATGGTGGTGGTGGAGGAGAGGGTCAGGTTATGAGCTAGCCAAAACGTTAACAATTCTCCAGCCAATTCTGCGCTTGGCATTTTCCACAATAAAACTAACTTCAGACACCAAAATCAAACCAATCCAAAACCTGCTTCATGCTTTGCTTTTCAATTGTCTGCATCCACATGGCATATGGAGTAATGATCACAGAAGGGGAGACTCACATATCATTGCCTGCACGCCAGGACAGCTGCTGCTCATGACATGTGCACTGTTGTACCTCTGAGGGATAACCGTCCGAGGAGATAGCGCATGCCACCAGTGATCCTTCATTACAAATTGCCTGGGCCTGGGCCTCTATCCAAGAAACTGCACGGCAGTGCACTGAAATGCATCACTGGATACAGCTCTTGTTCATATATCCAAGAAGTATGCCTGGATAGTTGGTTAATTTATTTCTGATGCCTTTGGTTTCAACAGACGAGCAGTCCAAAGAGAGCAGATTTTCTTTAACTTCTCTCACACTGCAGTTACACAGGGACTGCTTTATAAGTTCTCTACTTGATGTTAAATCACTGAGCAGAGAAGATGCATCAACAACTGTGCACTCTTCCACCACTCCTTCCTGTAGTCGGAGCTTGCAAAATCTCTATTAGATGCAGCTCTTTCCCTCTTGAGGCTGCTGTGTTTGCTTGCAGGAAATGCACACTCCTAATAAATACCACTTGTAAATTGTTCCCAGTTCATTTAGTTCCTGTTTCTGTACATGCTGTTTGGTCTCAATTTGTGCTCTCCTCATATTTTTCCAAGCCTAATCGTTGACTGCATTTCTGGTCTCAAGCGCTTTACCTAGTTGCCTGATCCTTAGTGACATTCTGAAGAGGTTTGCTGAAAGATGCACTTTGGAGGTCCACTAAACTCAGACTGACCCAGCGCACAAAGCCAGATTCTGCGGATCGAACAGGCAGAAGTGACACATGAAGGGAAACAGAGAGGACAAGCTCCAACAGAGAGCAAGATCAGTTCGTGTGATGCTGAAGCTAGATCTTATGTAATAAAATCTGAATACTTTATTCAACAAATGCCAGGATATTTCTCAAATGTTTAGATATCCTTCCCCTGCACAAACTCATAATACGGAGGTCCTGATCCCTGTCCAGGAACAGGATGCTGCAAGATGCTGGGCACTCTGACCCTGACCCAGCAAAGCACTTAAGCACATGAAGTCAATGGGACTTAAGCACATGCTTCATGTGCACATGCTTCATGTGCACATGGCTTGATATGGGCAAGTGTACTCAGGACCTAGCTGGATGCAGCCCATATACGAGTGACATTAAGGACATGGAGATAGTATTCCAAGGTATGTAAGGGTCTGAGTTTCTAAAATGAGAGAGAGAAAAAAAGGTCTTTGAAACAAGAGCAGTTGGTGTTTATTCCTGCAGCACAGAGTCCAGCTCAACTCATTCCAACAGTAGAAGACAGTGTTCTTCTCCTCATGATGCTCTCTGGAGGATGTTCTTCTGAGGAATTCTTTAAAGATTCAGGGACCAGTTCTGCCTTCATTTTTTGGCGTAACTCCCTTATCTGCAGTGGAGTCACTCCTGATTTACTGTGGTGTAAATGAAAAAAATAATTAGACCTGTTTCTAAGGAAAGGATGGATTGGATACTCCTCCCCCATTTCTAAAATTATAGTGATGCACTCTGGAAAAAAGAAATAGGGATTTGTATTATTAAACATTTATATTGCAATAGCACCCACAGGCACAGTCAGGTTGGGCTCTACTATGCAAACATATAATAAAACACAGTCACTGTCTCAGAGCTTCAGGTGTGCATGTGGGTCAAACTCGGAGGGGAAGGGGAACTGAGATCCTTTCACCCTAATATAGATTCAGTTATGCTTGGACCGACTCCCATCGGCCACTCTATCAATACTTAAGAATCTAAACTGGTGTAAATAAGAAATGAAAAGAAATTAAAGAAGCCCCCACTCTACCTTACCTATTAAACAAAAAGGTTTTATACTTAAACAGGAAAAAATACTTGAATGTATTAACATTTTAGGCTTAATTATAAGGCAAGGAAACCAGTCCATACTTTGCTTACAAACAAATGCAGCCTTTTAAATAGAAACCCAACATCATCCAAAGAATTTGATTTGACCCCCTTCCCCTCCAACTCCCCATCGACCCTCACACCTCTACCTCTAAATCAAAGCCACATTTCTCTTGGAATTGCATCGCTCTGATAAGTAACATCTGTTTTCCAGAGGTGTAAAGTTGCAAGGGGATCATCATTAGTCACTAGCATAAAGGATTTCACATGGAAAATACAATGGAAAAGTATCAGAACCCCATTTAAAAGATGAAAGGACATAAGTAGGCTTAGTACTCAGTTAAACAATCAATACTGGTATTGCTAAAACACTGACAGATGGAACAAATCATTTACTATGCGCGTCACTGGAAGGGACAACCCCACTGAGGTTATTCTGGAGACTGTTACTGCTTTAGTATATGAAAACAAACAAATTATTATTGCAAGACTTGGAAGGCAAGTTTGTAATAGCTCCCCATTTGGCAAAGCATCAAAACAGAACAGTACACAGTCAATATGTCTGGTGCATTTCCCCCCACCCCTCCCAATAAGCAGAACAGGAGAATATGGTAAACTGAATAATAAATAATAATAATTTGTTTATAGCACCCTTATCCAAAGAACTCAAAGTTTAGAGTAAATCAAGAAACATTATTTTTTATAGTTATTTTGCCATTGTTGTGACCAAGGCTGAGAGGCAATGGGTAAAAATAATGGCAGGTTATGGGAGTCTGCTTACATCACATCATTTAATTGGCGTTCAGCAATTGATTTACTCTCTCCCCCACACCCCCAATGGCTTCTGAGCCAAGCTCTCTATTGGGGTAAATGGCTGCAGAGAATTTGACCCTCTTCTTTCTCCATTAGCTATAGCTGCTGCTTTTGATGCACTCTGAGTATCAGGAACACTTCCCCCCTAATCCCTTAGTGCTTCTAAGAGCAAATGCTTCAGATCTAACCAATCAATAATTCCCATCGTAGGATGACCTATTACCAGGTTATGATTAGACTGAATGAGGATCCATGCTTATAAAAGTCTACAGAGGAAGTGTTAAAAATTTTTCTACCTGCTGAATGCCAGTAAAATTATGTCATGGCAGCAGACTCCTGTAACTTACCGTTATTTTTATCCACTGCCTGTCAGACTTGGCCACAAGAGGGGCAATTTTTTTTTTTTAATTTACATGGCAAAGATACATGGGCAATATTTAAATAAACCACTTAACCTTTTGGTACTAAAAGCTTCCTGTTATAATGAAACATCAGTTATTCACTAAATGTGCTCGGTTAAATATTAGCCGAGAGTGCATTCACCTAAGGTACTTACATATATCCAGCGATAAGAGCCATCTGTGTTAAATACAGCCTCCGGGCCATGAAGTATTTTGAGTGGCCCCAAATTATAGCAAGCCTCTGATGTGAGCTAATATCCATGAACTAGTTTCGGTTTTACCACAAAACCTAAGTAATGGGCAGTGCATAGTTACACTGCCAGGAGCCGCCCAGACCCACAAGGTAACTCAGATTATTCCTCCAGTCTTCCTGCTTCCCCCATCCCCTGAGCAAGGAAGGAAAAAAGGACCAAATTGTATCTCAGGGCAGGTCTGCATTACAAATTTACATGAGTGCAGCTGAACCGATGCAGCTGCTCCGCTGTAGCGCATCTGGTGAAGACGCTCTAAGCTTAATAAGTCCACCTCCGAGAGAGGCGGTAGCTATGTCAATGGGAGAAGCTTTCCTGCCAACATAGAGCTATCTACATTGGGGTTGAGGTTCGTATACCTATATCGCTCATGGGTGATTTCACAGCCGTGAGCAACATAGTTATGTTGAAGTATGTATGTAATTGTAGATTATGCTTTAGAGTCACACTCAGGTCTCTTGCACCCATCTTCCTCTGGGGGGGAAGTAATCTCCACGGTAGAGATTACAGACAGCCAGTATATCAGGGCTGAAGTGAATGCAAAAATGACTTTATTTCCTGTTCAGGCTCTTAACTGCTTGCTCTATGCCCTCTAGTGGCCACTCTAAAGATTCACGACTAATACCACATCCTCCTTTCTGAAAAGGGACAGTTGGTAAGACCTTTATCCAAACTTTACATTAAAGCATACAGCAAGAATGAAATAACACAAAACAAGAATAAAAAGCCATATGAAGAGCAGGGTAGGCTGCCTGAACCTTCAGCCTTGCATCAGGGATTTATTCTGCCCTTTTATGACATTTGACTACTAGTTCTCTGACTTCCTTGAACCTTCAAGATTTTATATAATTCTCCAGGAATGCAGGAGGCAGTGTTTCTCTTACTGGATATCTCCTTGCAGGGAAAGGAGCTGGAGAAACTGATGGCAGTTCTATGTGGACAGGCAGGGTGTTGTTCATAGGTTCAGTCTTGGGGTAGCAATCAGGGTGTTGCATCATCAGGTGAACCTCCAGAACAAGATGTCTCCTGTTCCGACAGATAATTTCCCCAGGCAGCCTAACAAAGCAGGATCGAGGAGCTCTGGTCCCTCCTTACACTGTCCCCTTTTCCTGAGAAATTTTCACCCAAATGCAATCTCCTGGATTCAATACCCTCAAGGATTTGACTGTGGCGCCTGTTCAAGTCCTTCTTCCGACAGGCTTTATATTGACTTTCCTTCTTCTGTAGTCTTGGGATGGTTGGGATAACGGAACTCAACTTCTTCCCCATCAACAGTTCCACAGGGCTGAATCCATTTGCTAGGGGCGTTGACCAGTGTGCAACAGGACAAGATGAAGATCTGAGGAATTAGAAAGAAGTTGTTTTATTGTCTTTACTTCATATTCTGCTTCACCATTGCTTTGAGGGAACTGTGGGCTGGATGCGACTGTAGTAAGATGAGGCCCTGAAACAAACTCTTGTGTCAGAGGCCCAGTCTGAGGCCTGAATCCTGAACCAAAGTACTTCCAGGCATTGCTAAGCAAAAGCTGGGCTGTGAGCCAGAGGCAGGCCCCACTCACAGAAGTTGGCGAGAAGAGGGTTGCTAGAAGCAGGTGCATCCACACATAAGTGCTAATAAGAGGAACTTGTGCCAAGATGACATCAGGACACTCCACAGACATAACAAGGAACAGGCAGGTGCATCTTAAAGACAGGGTCAAAAGGACAGCACGATGGATAGATCTGTTTGTCTGAAACAACATGATCAAAGGGGAGACAGCACCCTAATGAGCCAAGGGGCTGTACCTCAATACGTCAGTAGGGATGAGTAATCTGTCCTGTAACTGTATAAAAGTAGGTCCCGGAGTGCGCATCTTTGTCCAGCCTAGGGGGCAGTGGAGTGTCCCGCCACTGACTGAGCTGTGTCCATTGCGAGGGGGCACATATTCATAGTATGTCCTGTAGAGTCTATAAGAAACTATTACTGTGCTTCGTTTGACAATAAACCTGGCTCGGGTTCCTTCATACCTTACTAGAGCCTGTGGTCTTTGGGGGTTCTCTCAGGGTTTGCTGTGTCAGCGATCTGCAGAGCCGGGGCAGCTCACAGGGGGAACACGCACGCAGCCGACTGTTATCATCATCGAACAAGAGCAGAGCACCACATCGGTAGCTACTGACAACAGCGACATGAGTGAAACCATAGGTATTTGCAAACCTCTTAAAGTTTTCAGAGGAAAACGGTGAAGCACTGGTCAGAGATTACACACTCTGGAATCCCAAAATGGGAAAAGATGGGGTTTAATCTCCACAACTGCACTTGACACGCAACCAGGCAAACTTCAAAGAATAAAGAGATAATCAATCAAAAGATAAGTTGTATTATCCAGACAGAAAAGATCAGTCCCAACTTGCTGCCATTGCCTGTCTTGTAGAGCAGATGGTAGCAACAATTCCAGTGGGTTCGTTCTCAGGGATCACAACATCACATTTCTCAACTCTCTTTTGTAGTGGTTTGCTCAGCCCAGACTACCAAACAGACCGTTTAGCTATCTTCCAGCACTTTGTAATGCCTTGGTGTCCCTCATGAAGTCTGTCAAGGATTTCCTATTGCATGGATGTAGGGATAACCCATCTGGACCCCGCCAACAACAGCCGTTGGTTTATGGTAAGATCGCCAGAAACCACCAAATATGGTTTCACAGAGGTTTCTGACTGTGTCTTTTGGTCCAGCCTTCTTTGCAGTTAATCATGACGTGGCTCAGTAATTCATCTGCCTCTTGCGTCTTTTTCAGTTCTTGCAGGCATCTTTCTGTGACTGGCAAAGTAGTAAGGACTGTATCTACAGAACCTTCTATGAACAACTCGTTCTGTTTACACTCTTGCTATTGTGTGTCTGGGACCAGTGCCCTGGAAAGTATCAGCTATGACAAGATTCTTCTAAAGTATATGAGCAGTCTAGAACTGAAACCTCAGGAGACTCATTTGAAAATGCTGCATCCCACATGGTAACTCATCTAGGTTGTTTGAACCTAGAAGAGTAACTAGTAACTCTTCTAGGGGGAGGGATAGCTCAGTGGTTTGAGTTTTGGCCTGCTAAACCCAGGGTTGTGACTTCAATCCTTGAGGGGGCCATTTAGGGATCTGGGGCAAAAATCTGTCAGGGACAGTACTTGGTCCTGCTAGTGAAGGCAGGGGACTGGACTCGATAACCTTTCAAGGTCCCTTCCAGTTCTATGAGATAGGTATAGTTTGTAGTCAATTTCTACATGAAATTTTATGCCCACTAGAATGTGTCTAAAATGTTCACAAGTCCATCTAATGGCCAGGACTTATTTTGCTATGTTTGCATAGTGCTGCTCTGTACTGGTGAGTGCTTGTGAGGAATATGCTATTGGATGGCATAGGGAAAGCGATTGTTCCTGAAGGAGGACTGCCACTATCCCATAGAATGAAGCATCAGCCAAAACTGTGGTGGTTGTATTTGGGTCATATAAAGCCCAAAACTGGTGGAGTGCTCAGATCTTGCTTTATTTCTCAATGTCAGACTCTGTTTAGTTCTCCAATACCAGGATTGTGGGGCCTCAGGACATCTCATAATGGCTTTTACTTCTCTCCCAGGAGATGTAAGAATTTTACCAGGTGTGTCACCATGCCCATGAATCGACATAATATACTGACACTCTCAGGCACCTTCATCTGAGTAATCACTTGCACTTTCTCTGGATCTGGCCTGACCCCTGCTCCACCAATGATCTGGTCTAGAAACTTGACTCTGTCTTTTGAGACTTTGCATTTGTCATTAAGTGCTTTCTCCGGTCTTTCCAGGACTACACAGAGACACTGGTCATGTTGGGTTTAAGTTGATTCATAGATATCATTCATTTGTCAGAGAACCCCTCCAGGCAGACCCTTGAGGTGTTGTGATATTTTCCTCGGTGTTCAGGAGCAGATGATATGCCAAAATAGTAGCTGATTGAAACAAAACCTTTCAAAAGGTGTGATGAAAATTGTTACTAGTATAGATTCTGAAGCAACTGATATCTGCCAGAAACCAGACTGGGCATCAAATATGGAGAAGACTTGCTTTACTAAGTTGTTCATGGCATTTTCAATGCATGAGAGTACAAGTTACTCTCAACAGACTTTCTCATTAAGTCTGGTAAGGTCTACACAGACCTGAACCTTGTCATTTGGTTTTGGGATCATTATGCCTGTACACCATTCAGTTGGTGTGCCTATCCTGGAAATGGCACCCATCTGCTCCATGTGGCTGAGCTATGCCTTCACCCTGGGCAAAAAGGAAGAGAGACTCTCCTAGGCAACAACAGAACAAAGGCTTGGCATTTGGTACAAGCTTAATGTGTTATTCCCCCTCTAGTTTCCCTACTCCGTGGAATAATTTAGGAAATTTTTGGCTCTAGGTCCATGGTGACTGGTTCTATCCTTATAACCAGGCCTAAGGCTATGATTGCTGGGCGGACAAAACCGTGCATAGGCCATCTA
Organism: Terrapene triunguis; assembly: GCF_002925995.2. Classification (NCBI taxonomy): domain Eukaryota; kingdom Metazoa; phylum Chordata; order Testudines; family Emydidae; genus Terrapene; species Terrapene triunguis. Next base: position 38,607,320 of record NW_020664372.1, read on the forward strand.
CAACATAGACCTCTTCAGATGTACTTTGAGTGGCCAAATGTTTTCCTTTCATGTTTAATGGGGACTGTCCTGGTCCTTTCAATATCTTTTTTGGCTCTTGAAATGTTGGTGCTTTCATCCTCCTCTAAAGTAATTATGGAATCAGTTATATCAGCAGCTGTGTCTATTCTGAAGTTCATTTTATGTTTTCCTATGGGGCTCCACAGTGGTTCTTTTTAGTATCTCCTATGACTTCAAGGTATACAACTCCAGCAGTCTTTGGGTCTTCTTGAAAGACAGCTGGCACCACACATTTAGATCAGCAGACTGTTGCAGGAAATGTCTAAAAAGAAGACATTATGCATGTGGTATCCCTTGCTGGAGAAAGCCATCTGCTGTGAAGTGATCTGCCACACCACTGGCATTCTTTCACGCTCTTGTATTTCTTTTCTTTACTCCATGTTAGCATAGCCCTCTCTGGATCCCTTTGTTCTTATACTGGTTGAGGTGGGTATTGTTTCTGGGCATCCGGAGGTATTTTCCTCCCTGTATCTATGGCTTCTAAAGTAGACTCCTCCTCAAAGTTATTTCTGAGCAGAGCCTGTTGCTTCTTTATGTACTGACTTTGAAAGACTATGTTTTTGGATATCTCTAGTGCAGGGGTCGGCAACCTCTGGCACACGGCTCACCAGGGTAAGCACCCTGGCAGGCCGGGCCAGTTTGTTTACCTGCTGCGTCGGCAGGTTCGGCTAATCGCGGATCCCACTGGTCGCGGTTCGCCGTCCCAGGCCAATGGGGCTGCGGGAAGCGGCGCGGGCCAAGGGATGTGCTGGGCGAGGCTTCCCGCCGCCCCCATTGGCCTGGAGCGGCGAACCGCGGAACAGTGGGAGCCGCGATCGGCCGAACCTGCCAATGTGGCAGGTAAACAAATTGGCCCGGCCCACCACGGTGCTTACCCTGGCGAACCGCGTGCCAGAGGTTTCCGACCCCTGCTCTAGTGTGACATTAGGATCAGTTTGGATTCCTTCTGACATTTGGCTGTCCCTCAGCCTACAACAAGGCTGTCTGTGATGAGGGAAGAACTTATCTCCCACTAGCCACAGTGTTGGATTAGGTTGTAGAGGATTATTATAAAATCATTCACTGACTCACCCTTCTCTTGCTTGTGTAAGTGAAATTGTGCCCACAAAAAGAAAAAAGAAAATCACATTGTGGCATGGCATGAAATGCTTATCCCATTCTTCTTTAACAGTCTTGAACTGTTTCATCTGAGCAGCTGAGAGGCTTCTGGAGAAGAGCATGTGTCTGCTTCAGATCCAATTTTACAGAGCAGGGTATTAACTTGTTTCTTCTCTGATTGCTGATCTAACCCCAAAACTTGATGGAACTATGGAATCTGCTTACCCGGACTGGCCATTCCTCTTTGTGCAAGAAATAGGTCGGGTCAGAGATAGCCATCTCTGCTGTTTTACCAGACTGTTGATTGTGCCCCCCCACCCCATAGGTGCTGGAACTAGGGATGCGGCTTGAAGTGGTTTCCATCATATATAGGGTTTACAGTTTGGTTCAATGGCATCCCTACTATACAAATTGTTCCAACACCCCTGCACCCTCCTTTTTTCTTGGTTGCCCCTACGTGGCGTAAGGTAGCCTAATCATTAAAGGAACCAAACTGGTGCTGCTGTGGGCCTAGCGTTAGCTTTGGTGTTCCTTACTGTCTCATCCTCACTCCCTGGACTCGCCCCAGCAGGTCCCTCTGGCCACTGGGGTTTTCAGGCCTTTTCTCTGCCAGCTCAGCTGCTCTAAACATTTACAACTTACACCACATCCATCTGCTCTCTATCTAGCGCAGATTAGTTTCCCCTCCACACTAGGGCTACCACCTTTGCAAAACAAAAACAAAAAACCCAGAACCCACTTCCACACAAGGCAAGCCCATCACAAAACCAACCACAAGGCAACTAGTTAGGAAAAACTGTTTCACTAGGAGGGTGGTGAAGCACTGGAACGCGTTACCTAGGGAGGTGGTGGAATCTCCATCCTTAGAGGTTTTTAAGGCCTGGCTTGACAAAGCCCTGGCTGGGATGATTTAGTTGGGAATTGGTCCTGCTTTGAGCAGGGGGTTGGACTAGATGAACTACTGAGATCTGTTCCAACCCTAAGCTTCTATGAACTCCACAACCCCTCCTCCCTCAACAGCCACTTATCATATCTAGAGAGATAACACATATAGATACGATTACTTAAATGGCAGAAGTGGGAACACTGCAGCATCTTTAGCTGAACACAAACTTTTAACATTAGCTATCCCAGTGTATTGTGATAATAATGCAAATCTTCAGACCCATGTAAAAAGAACCCGGCAGATATAATTATTTTTCTGGCAACTGGCAAATCCATAAAAAAAACCCAGCCAGCCTGCCGGTCAAATACCAGCCAGCCTAACACTACTCCAAGCCAGCTCAGACGCATAACGGGACAGGGAAGGGAAAGTAGAGTCCTGACTCCACTCAGTGACCCTGCCTGCCCACTCCCTACCCATCCTTATGGAAAGGAGAGTAGTGCCTCGCTCCCTCCAGGCTGCTGTTCCCCCTCAGACACACACTGCACGAGAGCATGCACAGGCATATAAGGCAGCTCACAATTGAGCCCTGCAGGGTTAAAGAGACAGCACAAGGAAATTCAGCTTAGAGTCAGAATGGGAAATCAGAAAAAGTTATTATTTAGTAGCATCATGCATCAAACTACTTGTATTATTCTTCTATCAAATTGATCCAATTAGTTGTGCACATCTACAGTACAATGACGATCAAGGCTGACATGGAATGCAAGGGAGAAAGTTCGGGACAATATGAGTTCAGACTGACTTATAGGCACCTCTGCAGTGACAGAGTATCTAAGCCAGCCTTTCCAGGAGCGGAGGGGTCCTTAAAAGTTTGATATTTTATTCTGAAACAATTTAAGACAATGGACAGTTAATACAGCGCCACTGTCACTGCAGCAGATCCCTTCAAGCCAGCCCGAATCAATGCCATAAAGACTTGCCTGAAGTGGAAAACAGAAACCGCAGGCAGAAACATTGGCATCTTCCAGTGGGCCCTGAGCAAGGGGCAGGATGTGATTGTGTTATCCCAGGGACAAAGGAGGGACTCTGCCTCCGTCTTGCTCCATGAGGAAAGTAATTTGTGCCAGCGCTTTTCTTGGCAAAGCATATTTTCTCTTCATGTAGTAGCTATACTGCCCTGGCTGGTGCACTGGGGGGTCTGGAATCACGGCTCCTCCCACTCTGTGCCACCCAGGTGCAGAGGAAGGGGAATAGGGGCCCACCATGTGAGTAGCCTGCACAAAGTTATTTGCACCGTATGTCCCCTTTATGCATCAGTATGTAGCAGTGACTAGATCACAACTTAGCCCTAAGCGTGGTCCATCAGCAGCAGTTAGACAATGTGCCTTCTCCAGTATTATCTTCAGCCAGACAGTGTGGAGGCAGAAAATTTGTTAAACATTTTTGGGTCCCTCAGAAATGGACACGCCCTTTGTGGTAGCTGAGTCAGGTACCTGTAAGAGGAACTCCCCAAAGATAAAAGCCAATGGGGCTTCCATAAGGTGCAAATCATATTACTGAAGCTAGTTGAATTGACCATTGTGGGCAGCAGATTTGGATCTTTTTCCTTAACTTAGAAAAATCACAATCGGTCTGTCATTGTCAATCATTTTTATTAACCTATTTCAGTCTATGGATTTTCATTAGCCATTTGCAATGCAACATCCTTCATGATCTGATATTTAGAATTCATTGGTCCAATCTCTCACTGACCACCTAAATCCCTGGATGACTTAACCTTTATAAATGGGAGCACAGCCTGGGGAAGTAATTGGAACATTAACTCTCTCAGGAGCGGACTGGAGAAGCAGAAGATGAACACTTAAATTCCTGCACAATTAAAATCATGCACAAAGAGAGGCTGTGTGCATGGAATCCACATATAAAAACAGTGGGGTTCCTTCCTGACCAAGGGAAAAAGAAAGATGTAAACTAGATTTATTGTCAGTCTAGCAACAATGACATTCCATTTTCTCTTAGCATAGTCACACTGGGTAATTGCTGTGGGCGCTCTTCCTCACTGACTGGTATTACTATTCACTGGCTCCTCAGCTCACCTTGATTATAGTGGTGCTAGTGTCCTTTCTCCCAGTCAGTTCATTTTGTGCACTGTCAATGGGAGCAACAGGCCAAAAAAAGGCTCCATGTGGTTGATCCCCCCCCCCTTTGGGATACCGAACTTGCTGGGACAAATGCCAAATGGGATAAGCAGGCACAACTCCTTTGACTTCAACTGATTGTGCCTGCTAACACCAGCCCATTGTATTTGGCACTTTCCGTCTCTCAGTCTTGTCTACAGCTATGTCTACGCTACAAGCTAGGGGTGAGATTCCCCTGTTCACGTACACACACATTCGCGCTAGCTCTCATTGAGGGTATAAATAGCAGCATAGCCGTAGTAGCATGGGTAGTGGCCACAGAGGTGTATGGCTGAGCCATGCTGAGTACATACTCACCGGTTTCAGACAGGATTGTACTTGGCATGGGTCAGCCGTGCCCCCGCTGCTGCTCCCCACCCTACCATGGCTACATCGCTATTTACCTTCATGCTAGCTCTCTGACAGCAAGTGCAACTACATGTACATGAGCAGGGGAATCACACCTGATAGATGTAGCCTGTGTGTCTGGTTCACAGGCAGCAGCTGGTGGAGGTGGGAGTCTGCACTACTCAAACTTTGACCTGAAAGGCCTGTGATAGCCAGACCTAGACTTGATAACCCAGGAGGGCACTCTGAGTCCTATGTTCCTAACCCAAAGGTGAATGAATTTGCCATTCTCCTCACATAAACAGAATTAACAGTTCTTAAAGTATTCTGACATATGGTCACTGAATTTAATACATCAAAATAATGCTAATTTTAAAACAAGTTTTTAAGGCATGCAGTGCTCCAGATTTCCCTTTTTCTAACATTGGTATTAAAATACTAACGCTTTTATATTCAGTAAGTTGGAAGTTAACCAAGTACCAAACCCATCATTTGTTTATAATTCTTAAAACAAATAAATCACATTTTCTTATTCCACAAGAATTCAGAAGGAGCTTCACACAGATTCAGACCAACACATAGTATAATACAACTGTCTTCTTTGAGTAACCTTAATGCTATTATTCTGGACAGGGTCAGCTGTTTTATATTGTTCTGTCAGGAGCAGAAAACTTATAAGTAACAAGGAAGGAAAGATATCAACCCTTCTGGGAGTCTGGGCTCATTTGAGGGGGACGGGGGGAGGAGAAAGACAGTAGAAATGTGACAACAAAGAAGATGGAGAGGAAAACCGGTTAAAATACAGAAGGCTATCCCTAGTATAGTTCTAACATTCCCCTGTCACTGTGTATTATGGGATGATAATAATGCTTTATCTGCCACGTTCCTATAGAAAAGCTATTCTGAGAAAGAGGAGTTTAACAATAATAATATTAGGAACATTTTTCGCAAATTTCACCACCGAAAGTCTACTAGGACAGCTATATAGAACAGTTGCATACATGTCAAGAAAAAATTCATTCTAGTGTCTCTCTTTAATATTTGATTGAAAATGTGATTGTCAATAATTTATATGTCAAAAGCTATGAAGGGAAAAAAGAGGAGTTTTTTTTGTATGTATTTTTGACTAATAATAAACAGTTGTGTTAATGATCTCACCTTGTTGGCTACCATTATTATGGATGTATTCACCGGATAATGTAACAGGAACCAGCCTGAAGAGCTAGAATTGTGGGGACTCTGGGCTTACTTCACCAGCAGTAGAAAAAAAGAGGGGGGGGGGGGTATTACCTGTATCCACTCCAATTCAAGCATTGGACACGTAACAGTGGTCTCTGCAGACCTTTAACCTTTGAGGTTAGATTTATGTCAAGGACAGGGCAAAGTTAGTCTTAAAACCTCCCACCATCTCCTTCTCACAAGCTGTTTTTACCAACATCGCTGCTATTCCATATCACTGCCCTCACAGCCATTCATCTTCTTTTTAGCGTATGTGCAACATGCCTCAGGTGGCACGTGACCAGGATTCATCACCGAATTTGGTCCACTGGTTGGATCATTAGCTTCCACAGCCTGGGCCAGGTACTGACGGGGAGTGCAACATGAAAGCTGATCCATGCCCCCCACATTAGATACCCCTACTCCCTGACTGTAGCACAGAGCAGTGGCTTTCAAAGATGGGTACGTGTATCCCTAGGGGTATGCAGAAGTGTTCCAGGGGGTACATCAACTCATCTAGATATTTGCCTAGTTTTACAACAGGCTACATAAAATGCACTAGCGCAGTCAGTACAAACTAAAATTTCGTACAATGACTGTATACTGCTCTATACACTGAAATGTACGTACAATATTTATATTCCAATTGATTTATTTTATAAGTATATGGTAAAAGTGAGAAAGTAAGCAATTTTTCAGTAATGTGCTGACACACTTTTGTATTTTTATGTCTGATTTTGTAAGCTAGTAATTTTTAAGTGAGGTGAAACTTGGGAGTACACAAGACAAATCAGACTCCTGAATGGGATACAGTGGTCTGGAAAGGTTGAGAGCCACTAACATAGAGCACACAGGAGTAGAAAGCCCAGAAGCATGAGAGAACAAAATTCAGTGGCAGCAGATACCTTAGCAAAGAAGCAACTTAAAGAACTGCACTACTGTCTGCAGCTATCCCACCGTCTCTTTGCTCTGATCCAGCAAGATCTCGCAAGCCGAGCTGAGGCTGCTGTACAATTCTTGGATGGGAGATCTCTACAGCAGCGGTTCTCAGCCCAGGGCCCCCTAGAGGGCCACGAGCAAGTTCCAGGGAGTCCACCAAGCAGGGCTGGCATTAGATTTGCTGGTGTCCCGCGCAGAAAGCCGAAGCCCCGGTATGTGGGGCTGAAGCCCAGAGCTGTGAGCCCCACCACCTGGGGCTGAAGCCGAAGCCTGAGCAATTTAGCTTTGCAGTGCCCCCTGTGGCGTGAGGCCCCAGGCAATTTCCCTGCTTGCTAGCCCCTAACACTAGCCCTGGCTTTTATATACAGAAAAACAGTTGTGGCACAGGCGGGCCGTGAAGTGTTTTTGGAGAATGTTGGGCGGGGCTCAGAAAGAAAAAGGTTGAAAACCCCTACTCTACAGAACATGTACACCTAGGACAAGTACCAGTAACATCCATATGATTTGACAGCACAGCTCTGTCAGACAGGGCCAGCCCCAGGTTTTCTGCCACCCCAAGCGGCGGAAAAAAAAAAAAGCCGATCGGCCGCATTTCGGCGACAGCTCAATTGCGCCGCTCCATTCTTCGGCAGCAGTTCGGCGGCGGGTCCTTCACTCACTCCCTTCCTCTTCGGCGGCACTTCGGCGGCAGCTCAAAAAGAAAGAGAGGGACTGAGGGACCCGCCGCCGAAATGCCGCCGAAGACCCGGAGGTGCCGCCCCTTTGTATTGGCCACCCCAAGTACCTGCTTCCTTAGCTGGTGCCTGGAGCCAGTCCTGCTGTCAGAAGTACCAAATATAAATGCCAGTTCTTTCAGATGAAATGGCTGACAGCTTCTGACCATTCATGGTCACTAAAGATACTATGATGCTGCTTCCATCATGCACCAGCATATTGCCAGCTTGCAACTGGGGCTGGAGCAAGAAGAAAATGGGGACAAAGTCCCACCTTCCATAAATTCTGGCAGTTTGCTTTTTCATTTGAGGGGAAGGGATTAGGATTTTTGTTAAAGGGTTAGATTTTGGGTATTATCTCTACTTTACAGATGGAAAAAGTGGACAGTTTAAAACAATAGCAAAGCCAAGACTAGGATTCCGGAGTTCCTAGGCTCCTCATTCTTCTAAACACTCTAGAACAATTCTCTAGTTACAGTGGTGGGGAACCTGCGTCCCATTAGGGTTATCTGATTGCGGGCCGCGAGACATTTTGCTGACGTTGACCGTCTGCAGGCATAGCCCTCCGCAGCTCCCAGTGGCTGTGGTTTGCCGTTCCCGCTACTAGTGGAGTTAGGGTCAGACTTTTAAAGGTTTTTAGACACCTGAAGATGCACCTGGTGGGAATTTCAAAGGCATAGCATCTTCAGGTGCCTATGAGTGAGAGTGACAGAACTGAGGTATAAATTATTAAAGAATGTGCATTTTTAGTGACAGGTATTAAATTACTCAGATAAGATGGGCTCTTGTCAGCATGACCTATCCAAAGCTCATTTAGGTCATGAGATGCGGTTTTGGAGTAGGCCCCTAAAGACATAACTTATACCATGAAGCTATGGAAAACTTTAGATAATTACTGCAACACATGGAAGGGTTGGTTATCCACAGCAAACAGCTGACCTGTCATTGGTCCTCATTTTACTAACTTCTCATCAGTATTAACATTAGATCTGTCCAACATTAGTGACTGGAGGAAAACAAATGTACAGGACAGAAAACTCCCAGAGCGCCTGTCCTTGTCCTCACCCTCCATAGTTATCTAGTTTATTATTGAGTTAAATGGGATTTTTTTTAAAAGAGCTGGCACTAGAAGCAGAAGAAAAACAACAGTTTAATGATAAAACTCAGGGCTCCCTTAGCCCTTTGCACTACCCCACGAAGAAAGAAGAGAGAGAGGGGTACTGACCCGGGGACATCCTGGGCTCCTCGTGGATGGATCACTCAGGGAGGGTCTCTGTGTGTAGGGGCTCAGCACAGTTTCTGCTCGGAGGCAGGACTGCCTGCGCGGGGGTCCACCCGCCAGGCTGCTACTGCTGCCCCAGGGAACACAGCCACTTCTGAGCACCTCCCCCAGCCAGCAGAGGGGGCAGCCCCACACCACGCTGGCCCTCAGCGCTGGAGGGCCGCCAGCTCAACCTCCTCTTGGGGAGAAGGGAGATTAAGCCCGCCCACGGGCAGTGACACAAGCAGCCCCACCCCCGGCCCAAGCTCTTCAGGGGGGCAGCCCCCCACCTCAGCAACCCGTTCACCCATCCCCCTACAAAAGCCAACTCGCGGCGCTCAGGCAAAGGCCACTTACCCCGGCGCAGCAGGGACGCAGCGGCCCCGGGAAGCGGGCGGAGGGGCTGCGGCTGGCGAGCCCGGAGCTCAGCCGCCCGCCCAAGCTGCGGGGTGATTTCCACCCTGGGAACCGCTGGCGTCCCCTGAGCATGGAGTGGCCCAGCGAGCGCCCGAGATCGCCCCCTCCAGGCGCTCCCCAGCTTCCCACTGAACAGCAAGGGAGAGGGCGGCAATCCTCGGGGGCGGTGGGAGAAGAGCCAGAGGCAGGTCATGACTCATCACAGCTCCCTGCTCTGGGGGATGTGTCTTCCCCCGGCTCACTGACTTGCCCGCGGTGGGGCTGCAGCAAGTGTATTGTATCCCAGGGACCCCCCCACACACACACACCCCAGCAGAGCTTGTCTTGGCACCCACCTGTTCCTTGCCCCCCCAATAAGCTGTATGTTTAAACATGAAGCAAAAGAAGAACAGGATTTCTAGGCTGCGATTCAGGCACCTAGGAAGGAGCGGGCTCTCTGAGCTTCCAGTCCCGAGCCTCATGAATAACTTAAAAATCAGTCAAATAATATGCTCCTCATACATCCTGAAATTCAGCCTAGTCAACAAGCATATTTATAAATAATGAATCAGCCCAGCCCCAGCTTTCATATACATGTGACATTTACATGATATAGATTTTAAGGTCAGAAAGGGCCATCATTTAGTCCAGTGGCTCTCAGCCTTTCCAGACTACTGTACCCCCTTGCGCACACCAAGTTTCACCTCACTTACAAACGACTTGCTTACAAAATCAGACATAAAAATACAAAAGTGTCCCAGCACACTATTACTGAAAAATTGCTTACCTTCTCCTTTCTACCATATAATTATAAAATAAATCAATTTGAATATAAATATTGTACTTACATTTCAGTGTATTGTATATAGAGCAGTAGAAACAAGCGATTGTCTGTATGAAATTTTAGTTTGTACTGACTTCGCTAGTGCTTTTTATGCAGCCTGCTGTAAAACTAGGCAAATATCTAGATGAGTTGATGCACTCCCTGGAAGACCTCTGCGTCCCCGCAGGGGTATCCCCCCTGGTTGACACCACTGATCTAATCTGACCTTCTCCATAACACAGGCCAAAGAATTTCACCCAGTCAAGACCATCAACTTGTGTTTGAACTAGAATATATCTTCATAGAGCAGGGGTGGGCAAACTTTTTGGCCTGAGGGGTTCCAAACTGTATGGAGGGCTGGGTAGGGAAGGCTATGCCTCCCCAAACAGACTGCCCCCCCCATCTGCCCCATATCTGCTCCCTCCCACTTCCAGCCCCCTGACTGCCCCCCTCAGAATCCTGACCCATCCAACTCCCCTGCTCCTTGTCCCCTGATTGCCCCCTCATGGGACCCCCACCCCTAACCGCCCCCCTGGGATCCCACCCCCTATCCAACCGCCCCTGCTCTCTGTCCCCTGACTGCCCGACCCCTATCCACACCCCTGCCCCCTGACAGGCCCCTCGGGACTCCCACGCCCAACCCCCCCGTCCCCAGAATCTCTGCCCCATCCAATCGCCCCCTGCTCCCTGTCCCCTGACTGCCCCCCGGGACTCCCTGCCCCTTATCCAACTCCCCCGCTCCCTGCCCCCTTACCATGCTACTTAGAGCAGCAGGACTGGCAGCCGCGCCACCCAGCTGGAGCCAGCCACGCCACCCAGAGCGCTGCCCAGCAGAAGCTCGCAACCCCGCCACCCAGAGCGCTGGTGGCATGGCGAGCTGAGGCTGCGGCGGAGGGATTGACAGCAGGGGAGGGGCCAGGGACTAGCCTCCCCAGCTGGGAGCTCAAGGGCTGGGCAGGACAGTCCCGCAGGCCGGATGTGGCCCATGGGCCGTAGTTTGCCCACCTCTGTCATAGAGTCATCCAGTCTTAATTTAAACATATAATTTTATACATCAGTGTAGATATAATGTGATTCTTGTCAGAATGATTTAGTGTGGAAATATTGTGGAAGACGTTGAATAAGTTTGTCTGCTATTATTGGAGCAGCTGGCTTCAGGATTATCGAGGTCAACTGGTGAACCTGACTAGCACTTCTTCCCCCCCAAAACAAACAAACAAACAATCAGTTCTGATTTCAGAGGCCTCTGATTCATTCGCTGTGATACTGGCACACAAAAGGTATATGACAACTTGCAGGCAATGATGATATTCTGCTACTTCCACTGGCTGGCACCCTTAAAGCATTTTTTAAAATACCTAATGCACTGAGGTGTGTCAAGTAGCTTTTGCACCATCTGATGTGTGATAAACATGACATTACTCACAATCAGAAATCTAAAGCCTACAGAATGTAAAGATTAAAAGAACAGCATTTTTCTTTAAATGAATGTAGTCAATGTGCTTATTAGTTCGCTGCAGCAGCAGGAGGGAGTGGGTGGGTATTTCAATGCTGGCACATTTCTATTTGGCAACAGTGAATAGCATGAGTGTTTGCAGATAGAGCTCTGTGGAATCCCCAGATTCTGCAGATTTCCTTACCAATTTTGTCTCAGATAATTAAGATTTTTAAATAACAAAAGAAAAAGTTAAAGAGGAAGTGCAAGCTCCAGCTGGATCAAATGAATTTTAAAAACACTTCAATTTTTTTTACACAGTACTGCCTTCAAATTAAAAATGATCATTAAAGCGCAATTTTGCTCTGAAAAGTAGCTATGTAAAAATGACACCTGCTTCCTCTGCTTCCTGTGTCTATCCAGAGTTGTATCTACTTACTTTAGTGATTTAAAAATACTGTAGTTTGCATTAGTCTTTACAGCTTTTGGCACTGCAGAGCCAACGTGGTTATGGGACAGTGAGCCGGATTCTTTCTGGTTCACACACCAACAGAACTTGTCCACACTGGGGATTTGCCTAATTGCAGCCATGAGTGGCCAGCCTGCAGTATAACTGCACTGATGCAACCCATCTGCACCTCCATTGTCTTCAAATTCTGCCTTCTCTTTCAAGCAAAGGTAAGCGCCACCAATGCAAACAGCAGTTTTGCTTGTTTAGTGATTCTCATCAGTTCAGCTACACCATTGCTTAGTCACTAATGGCTGTAATCATGGCAAACATCCAGCATAGACAAGGCCTCAGACCTTAGCCTTGCAAATTGGTCCCCAAAGGTGAACATGGAGCTATTCACTTCAAGAAGTGCAAGTGTAGAGGCTGTCTGCAGGATTGAGGCCTACACTTAGAGGGCCAAGGCTTCAGCTGAAGGCAATGGGGTTGCAGAAGTGTAACTGAGGGCAGAATTTGAAGACATTGGAGTAGCACAAATGTAAAGGAGGGCAGCATTTGGCCTGAAGATTCCTTATTAGTGGTGATGTTGCACAAGCAGTATAGAACCCAGACAAACTGGGATCTGAAAGTCAGTTTACATTTGTTTACATTACATTACATATAGTTTACATTAAAAACAACATCTTTTAACTTATTAGCTAAGCAAATTGTATCAATAAGCCATTAAGAGAACAAGCCCTGCAAAGGGAAGAAGGAAAGTTCCGAGTCCTAGTAACAACCGAGCTCTACACATGCTTGGCTAAGCAGGATGTGACCAGGGGCGGCTCCAGGCACCAGCGCAGCAAGCGTGTGCTGGGGCGGCAAGCTGCAGGGGGTGGCCTGCCGGTCACTGTGAGGGCGGCAGTCAGGCTGCCTTCCGCGGCGTTTCTGTGTGAGGTTTGTGAGGTTCGCCGGTCCCGCGGTTTCGGTGATAATTCGGCGGCAGGTCCGCTGAAGGCGCGGGACCGGCGGACCTCCCGCAGAACCGCCACCGAATCCGTGGGACTGGGGCGGACCTCCCGCAGAAACGCCGCCGAAGGCTGCCTGACTGCCGTGCTTGGGGCGGCAAAAAACATAGAGCCGCCCCTGGATGTGACCAATGCATTCTGAGAAATCTCCTTCTGTCCTTCTGGAAAACCATCCCAAGGAAGAGGAGAAAAAAAACCCCAAACCATGCTCATGTGGTTCTTCTGCACTCTAGATAGAATTGTAAGGAATTCAGACAAGTCAACTTGATCTTGGTGGCAGTGAGAGATGTGCAGCTACTTCAATAAATCAAGGTGAAGAGACTTAAAATAGAAGGACAGAAAGGTGTTAGTATTATTCAGTAGGGGAACAGAAGAAGCCTGCCATTTTAACCATGGAGGCAGTATACAAAACGATGCTTAACAACAATCAATAGATTTAGGATAGGTGCACAACTAGCCTGATAATAGCACCTAAGGTAAAAACATAAATCACAGCACTCACCTTTTCTACCGGTCCACTGCTACACGCTTTTATGTTGCACTGTCATCAACATCTCTCACCTCATCTGGATCAACCTTTGGCCTGCACAATGTTCCAGTGGTTCATTATCGCAAATCATTATCTACATATAATTTAGAACAAGAGCTGGGATTTCAACAGTCAGTGGGCATGTCTGATAAAAGCACGCCAGAATTTCTTTACATGGTTATATTTCACTCACTTTAGAGAATTTAGAGGTGAGTTAGGCCTAGTAAGTCATCTAGTCTATCTCCTTTCCAGTGCAACATTGCATACTACCATTTTAAAATGTCCCAATCAATGACATGTCCATCACTTCCCTTGGCGATTATTCCAGAGCCAATGTGTGATGGGTTGGATCACAGAAACCCCCTTGGGGCTGCCAACTGATGTGCCAAGACTACTTCTGCCCCTGCCTTCCCTGCCAGCCTGGGACTCCAGCACCCTGTCTTGTTGAGCCAGACATGCCCGTCTGCTCCAGACACAGACCCAGCCACTTAAGAAGTGTTCCTGTCTTTAACACTCAGATGCTCAACTCCCAATGGGGTCCAAACCCCAAATAAATCCATTTTACCCTGTATAAGCTTTTACCCTGTATAAGCTGTAAACTCATAAATTGTTCACCCTCTATAACACTGATAGAGAGATATGCATAGCTGTTGTCGTCCGTCCCCCCCAGGTATTAATGCATACTCTGGGTTAATTAATAAGTAAAAAGTGATTTTATTAAATACAGAAAGTAGGATGTAAGTGGTTCCAAGTAGTATCAGACAGAACAAAGTGAATTACTAAGTAAAATAAAGTAAAACACGCAAGTCTGAGTCTAATACAGTAAGAGAACTGAGTACAGATAAAAACCTCACCCTTAGAGGAATTCCAGTAAGCTTCCTTTTACAGACTAGTTTCCTCCTAGTCTGGGTCCAGCAATCACTGACACCACCTGTAGTTATTGTCCTTTGTTCCAGTTTCTTTCAGGTATTCTTGGGGGTGGAGAGGCTCTCTCTTTAGCCAGCTGAAGACCAAATGAAGGGGTCTCCCACGGGCTTAAATAGACTTTCTCTTGTGGGTGGAGACTCCCTCCTCTCTCCTATGCAAAGTCCAGCTCCAAGATGGAGTTTTGGAGTCACCTGGGCAAGTCACATGTCCATTCCTCACATGCTATTTTGAACATCCTCATGTAGACTTCTTATGTGGATTGGAGCCTTCCAAGATCCATTGTCCCTTAAGTGCTTCTTGATTGGGCACTTAATTTGCACATTCCTTTCTCAAGAAGCTGACCAAATGCTTTACAAAGGCTTCTTAAAAATCAAGCAAGTACACAGCCAATATTCATAACTTCGAATACAATGACACATGCATACAAATAGGATTAATAGATTCAGTAGATCCTAACCTTTACAGAGATATGTTACATGGCATATGTAGCATAAAACATATTCTAGTTATGTCATATATACATCCATAAGCATATTTCCATAAAGCCTTATGAGGGGCACTGTCACACAATGGATCTAACATTCAGGGAATCTGTCATGATATTCAGGCTTACCTTTCCTATTCTTAATTTCATCCAGGTTTGCACCCATTGATTACTGTAAATAATTTCTCTCCTTCCTCAGAGCTTAGCCACTCTTGCGTTCATGCCCTTCAAATATTTGCAGACTGTACCTCCTCCCACCAAGTTACTCATGTTTAGCACTTTACTTTTTCCTCTGGAGTCCATCCTTCCACCCCATTGGATATTTTTCTTGCTCTAGCATCTTCCTTTTGAAGATAAGGCTGTTCAGAGCCTAGCTTTGGGGAGAGGCTTCGCAAAGACTGCCGTTATCAGAGGCAAGGGGGACTCTTCTGAACACCCACCACAAAGATGCCATCTTCTAAGAGTGAGATTAATTCAGACAGACATATACATTTTTAGATGTTTATCTTTAAAGCTCACCAATCACTAGTCTCAGTCTGCAGAGAACAAATGGAATGACATGCAAATCTAACAATGCTTTACCCTGGGAGATGCTTTCTCTAGTCCAGAGGTGAGGCACATTAACAGAGCGGTATGAGGTAGCCTGCAGTGCCATCTGTGCTATGCCTGTCCTGTGCATGGATAAAAGACTTTACTCTCCAAGGCTGTGAATTTATTACCTTTCACTCAGTGCACATTTTTTCTTAGAAAAAGAAGAAAAAGCAGGTTTGAAAGGAGGAGGGTAATGGATCTTGCTATTTTCATCAAGTTACTCTCCTAATTTTCTACTCCTTTATAGGAATCATGTAAAGGTCCTCGAGATGCCTTTATTTCTCTAATGAGAAAGAAGGCATCATAGTTCCCTTTTATGCAAAAAAGCCAAAATACAAGACACACACCTGGAAGTAGAAGAAAGCCCGTTCTACCTCACTGACATCTTTTATCACATATCTATATCTATCTATCGCCCCCATTCCTGCAGTATCTGACCACCTTTCAATCATTAATTTATCCTCACAATTGTCCTATGAGGTTGGGAAGTACTCAATTGATCTTCATTGTACAGATGGGGAACTGAAGCCAGAAAGGCTAAGGGGCAGATCCTCAACTGGTGCAAATCCATTGATTTCATTGGAGCTCTATTGATTAACTCCAGCTGAGAGTCTGGCTCGGCGTGATTTGCCCCAGATCACACAGGGAGTCTGCAGATGGAACAAGGAATTGGACCTTGGTCTCTTAAGTTGCAGATTAGAAACCTGTCACTGGACCATCCTTCTTTTCTTACATAATTTTGGGGTTCCAAATCAATTCAAGCAATTTAACTCCCTACCTCAAAACTAAAGCATAGTTTCAGTTCCCAATCAAAAGGCTTTCATTACGTGCCATTACTAATGCAAACAAGTTAATACAAATATAATAGTCAAGTGAAAAAAGAAACAGTCATCCTTAATTCTTATGTTTATAATATGGTAGGTGAATGTTGTAGCATTAAGTGAATGGTGCTGTTTGGTTTTCTAAAATCTGCTTCCTCCTCTTTCCACCACTGAAAGGGAACTGAGGGCTGGTCTACACTAAAGCTATAAGTCAACCTAAGTTACGCTTCTTCAGTTACGTAATTTACATAACTGAAGTTGACGTAATTTAGGTCAACTTAAGCAGTGTCTACACTGCACTGTGTCAACGGAAGACACTCTCCCACTCACTTACTTTATGCTTCTCGGGGGGCTGGAGTACAGAAGTTGATGGAAGAGCACTCTGCTATCAACTTAGTGGGTCTTCACCAGACCTGCTAAATCGACACTGCTGCATTGATCGCACCAGTGCCGATTTAGCCCTAAGTATAGACATGCCCTAATACTCTGAAATACTGCATTGTTATGGTCAGATGCATGAAATTAGATCTTAAGGAAAAAACCAAAGAACTGTTCATTTTGGCAAAAGACTATATGTTATCTGTGGTGCATCCAGCTATCATGAATGCCCCTTTGACAAAAAGAGTCAGATAGTAACTTTTTCTGACATTATCCTTTCTTTGTTTTCATTTTAAACATACATAGGAGGACTTCCCCCATTGCACTTCCAATATTTAGAACACAGGAATCAAATTTACACCGAACTGCTAAAATTCACTACCACAGATTATGTGCATCTATAAATTATGTACATTTATAATACATTTACATACCATAGCTCCATAGTACCTCAATTAACAAATACCCTATTTCCCCTCAAGCCATCCCCTCTCGAAATACCTTAAGGAAAAGAAGAAAGTAATTGTGGAAGAAATGTTGCTCTTTTGCTGTCTCGTAAAAGCTATTTCCATGCAGTTGTCCCAGATACAGTGACCAACATCA
This sequence comes from Terrapene triunguis, assembly GCF_002925995.2. Classification (NCBI taxonomy): domain Eukaryota; kingdom Metazoa; phylum Chordata; order Testudines; family Emydidae; genus Terrapene; species Terrapene triunguis. The sequence continues at coordinate 38,624,462 of NW_020664372.1, forward strand.
TAGATTCATAGATTCATAGATTCATAGATTCTAGGACTGGAAGGGACCTCGAGAGGTCATCGAGTCCAGTCCCCTGCCCGCATGGCAGGACCAAATACTGTCTGTCCTAAATATCAGTATAAAGTAATATGTCCATTACACAGCCGAGGTACTAGGTAGTTGTAGTGAACATCCATAAAATGGGCCAAGGTTCTACAGACACAACTGAGACCAGAATTTGTTCGTTTGTGTACATCACATCACTTAGGCAGACAAGGCATGATATACAGTATGCACATTATGAATGATACCATAGTGCCACATTTGTGCACAGAAAAAGACATCATCAGGCTCTAAGTACATCAAACCACCTAGGTAACCAAGGCACTACTGACGTTTATGAGGCCATAAATATGCTCAGTTAGAGGAAGCAGGCTCAGGAAACAGGCTTTTTTAAAATTCTCAGTGCTGAGGTACAAAGGAAACAGTCGCACTGTATTTCCATCTCCTTTATTCCACGCATACTTTATTTGGGCAGAATATTTAAAATCGTATCTTATAAAATGCTAGTCTAACCATTGTAATTTTGGAGTGACAGTTCTTATATGGTATATTTCTTACTCGTGTGTTTTACGGCCATCAATTATATATAATAGCCATGAAAATCATTGTGTAGGTGCAGCTCATTAATGTATATACATTCCAGCCAAAAAGCTACAATCCACACATATTAAGCTCCTTGTATAGAAAGTTTTCCCCCTCTTCTTTAGATTTTCTGCTGCTCTGCTTGATGACTAGCAATAAAATGGGTAAACAGAGCTCCAAGGGAAATGAAAACTACATCTGCCGAACATTCAGAGCCACTGCCAAAATACACAAGGTGGATAATTTGCATGCAGTATGTAAAAAGTAGTTACGCTGCTTTCTTCCTACACTTTACATCTCCATAAAACATAATAATGGATTTCTAATTATACATCTGAATAATAAGGAAGCAGCAAGAACAGTTTTAGGAGGAAAATGGCAGAGGGGAAAAAATGAACCAAAGGAACAAATGAAATGAGGGCAATGACGTGATTCAGAAGATGCTTTAAATGGTTGTGTAATAAACATTTTGAAGCACACATTTTCTTAGGCTTCTTCATAACAGTTTTAATTTTTGACATCTGTCTTCACAGTGAAGGGATGAGTATTATCTACAGAGATGGATAAAGGGAGCTGCCTTCATGTTTATTAGAATAAATATTAGATTCTTAAACAGGCTTTATGCGGGGGAGAGGAGAACAGATTGACGCAGCATGCAAGCTGCATCAAAAACTAAGTGTGAACACTGAAAATACTAATTCTTTTCCTTAGTTTAAGGAATATGTCAGTGATCTCTAACATGTTGCAGAACACTACATGCTTTCCAGGAGAACAAGCCACCTTCACAGAGAGGTTTAATAGCGACTGCTTCCCCCATCCACAAAGGAGCCTATAACCATCTCTGCCACCAGGCTGGAACCCACACAGCGCACTGTTCTTAATCATGTTCTAAAACTGGATCTCCTCTAATGGGCCCTGCAGATCATTAGTGATCTTTTGCAATAGCTGCTGGTACAGACCGTAATCATCTGGTGGAGAAGGCGACTAAGGAGTCATGCCGTCATCTGGAGATGATGAGGGAGCCCCTGTTGGGACAGTCAGTACCAGCAGAACTGGTTCCAGCTCTTCCTCCTCGTGCACTGATGGTTCCAGTTGATGAGAGGGGAGGAGTGGTATGACCCCCTGAGAGGGGTACAGACACCTGTCAGAAGAATCCTAAGGGCCCCAATTAGGTCAGAGGAGGGATCCATCAGTTGTGGTGGGCCCCATGGGACTCGATACCAACAGTCCCTGGGGGCGTTGTATCTGGAGGCATGGTAAGCACAGCCTCTAGACTGTCTGTCGGGGCTCCTATGCCTCCTTAGAGATACTGGGGCAGCTATCTCCTCTGACTCCTCCAGTGCCAAGGACAGTTCCATCGGTAGCAGCGGTCGCTCCTGACCAACGGTTGCAGATGGAACTGCTCCTGAGACATTGGCAACGATTTGTCCTCTGGAGCGAGGACATCCCTCAGGAAGGTAGGGCCGGAAAGGAGTGGAGACTGTGAGTAGGGGAGGAGTAGGTCCTCTGGTGCTACAAAGGTCTCTGTGTGGCCCGGAGACCAGGGAGTTCCAGCAGAGATACCTGAAGGACCTGGCTCATCTGTCGCAGCCAAATGGTCTTTGAGTAAATGAGGCAGTACTGACAATGAGCCTGGACCTGCACTCGTAGATGAGGCTGGCGAAAGTCTATCTTTCCACTTTGGTACAGCAGTCACTGTTGGTACCGGCAGATCCCTCTTTTTGTGCCCCTTGCCCTCCAGTCTGGGGGTTTTCAGTGGCGCTGGTTCCGGGGATTCCACATGCGACGTCTCCCCCAACCTGGAGAAACTCTTTAGACAGTTCTCTGCAGGCGTCTGCCCTTATGCCTCTGAGTGTCCCCCTTACTCTCACATGGGGCGCTGTCAGGAGAGTCCTTGGGCTTCAATGTTAAAGGCTCCACTCCCAGGCATGTGCATGGTCGTCTGAGACTGATGTACAGGGGGGTACAGGGTCCTCCTTCAGGAACTTTTTCAATTGGAGCTCTTGGGCCTCTCGAGTGCTGGATGGGAAGGATCGGCAGATACTGCACTTTGCAGAGATATGTGCCTCACCCAGACAAACAAGCACCGTTGATGCTCCTCTCCGATGGAGAAGGAACAAGGGCAGGATGTGCAGTTCTTGAATCTTGGGACTCTGGGCATAGTCCTGGGTCTGGGGAGGATTTCCGGGGGTTGGGTGGTGGTGGGAGGGTGTTGAGCCAGTCAATTTTAATTCAAGAAGCAGCAAGAAAAAAACCCTATAAAGTATAATAATATAATATATTTTCATCCATACATGTTTGGCCCAAGATTTGGCCCAATTCCATTTAGCTGTCTTTTTAAAATCTTAAAACCATAAGCAACTTATAAGGATGTATATAACTCTTCTTACCCGGCCTAATCCTAATACTGGGTTGTAGGTATAGGTATAGAGTCAGCATTATTCCAGAATGCTTTGCTCCGTGTCTCTAGAAATATGTAATTCTCAGCTTACATTCTACATTATGCTTTAAATACTGACACAGCTAGGAACCTCTCAGTTGAATGCTTTGAACTAAACAATTATTTGCTTTATATATCTGCTTACTTACTGTGCTTCTTATTAAAGTGAACACACATACACACATTCCAAAGAAATGTTTGGTAAAAGTTCCCACATGAGTGGTCTTGGTTTTTCCCACTCAGCCTTATTGAAAATGTGTCAGCATGACAAATTTAGCAGCCACATCCAGCACAACTGACATTTACATATACACACATGGAATGGCCAAGTGATTAAGGAGATGAGCCAGAAATATAATAAATATAAGCTGGGTTTCATCTTGTGAAATAACATCCATGTTTCTTTAATGATACTGGTAAGGGGAAAATTTAAAGGAAAAAAGTCTGGTGCCTTCAATGCAAATACAGATTTCTATCCAAAAAGATGGAGCTTTGATTTTTTGTGAGTTCTTTATACAACATATATTTTTTTCTCTCAGTTGGTACAATAGACCCGTTTCTTTTTTATTGGTTCTATAAGCTTTATATTAAAATAAAGCATTTTGGTATTGGATGATAAGCTATTTGGGGCACAACAGAGCCCTGATCATCAATGAAACTACCACAATACAAATAATATTCTGTAAAAGTGTAAATAATTTTACACTAAATAATGCACTTGTGAAAGTGAAGAGCCTGTGCATTTCAGCTACTGTGGAGTCGCCAGACTAAAGGTATGTGTGGTAACAGAACATAATGGGGCATCGCTGAAACTGTGCATTTACCATTTTTCAGATATTTGAGTTTTGCTCAACTCAGAGTTCTGCAAGGGGACAACATACCACCAAGCCACCTTAACTCTGCATTAACATAGGGTTGTTTTTTTTGCCATTGATCATTATTAACAGAGGATTGGGCTGGGACTCAAAACCTGGGTTCAATTTATGGTTCTGCCATTGACCTGCTGGGTATCTTGGGGACGTCACTTCAGCTCTCAATGTCAGTTTCCCCATCCGTAAAATAGGGATAATGATACTGATCTATTTATAAAGCACTTTGAAATGTATGGATAAATAATAATAATATATGGAGATATGCCTATCTCCTAGAACTGGAAGGGACCCTGAAAGGTCAATCCAGTCAAGCCCCCTGCCTTCACTAGCAGGACCAAGTACTGATTTTGCCCCAGATCCCTAAGTGGCCCCCTCAAGGATTGAACTCACAAACCTGGGTTTAGGAGGCCAATGCTCAAACCACTGAGGCATCCCTTCCCCTGATGAAAAACTCTGATGAAAAGCTCTATCTGCATAAGTGCCAAGTATTTATTGCAATACTGCCTATGAGCCAGCCAGATGGGGACCCTGTTGTGCTGGACACTGTACAAACATAGGAAATGACAATCCCTTCCCCTTTAAGCTCATAACGTCATAATAATAACAACAGGTGGAAGAGAGAAGTGGGTCGGGGTAAGGGTAGGAGAGCCAAAGGAATAGCAATAATAGCATATGCACATTAATCAATTAGTAACAGTGATCACAGCTCAGCACCTGCCTAGCTGTTAGGCACAGTCCTCAGGTTTTCTAAATCTGGAGCAGTATCCCTGATCGAGTGATGTGGCTTTGTCCTTTGTTTGCCAAAAATAAGCAGGAAGTCTGAATCAACTGTCCCCTTTTTGGACTGGTTTGTGGCTAAACAAGCCAATCTAAGCTGCATAAGCTCTCTGACATGGTTTTCACATAAATGGAAGCCCTTATTTATCTTGTTGATTTCCATAGTGTGCCTATCACAATTTCTAGGACACACACACACATTTAAAAAAAGCAATAAAATAAAAACAAGTCTCACCCTCATCTCTACAAAGGAAATCATAGAATATCAGGGTTGGAAGGGACCTCAGGAGGTCATCTAGTCCAACCCTCTGCTCAAAGCAGGACCAATTCCCAACTAAATCATCCCAGCCAGGGCTTTGTCAAGCCTGACCTTAAAAACCTCTAAGGAAGGAGATTCCACCACCTCCCTAGGTAACCCATTCCAGTGCTTCACCACCCTCCTAGTGAAAAAGTTTTTCCTAATATCCAACCTAAACCTCCCCCACTGCAACTTGAGACCATTACTCCTTGTTCTGTCATCAGGTACCACTGAGAACAGTCTAGATCCATCCTCTTTGGAACCCCCTTTCAGGTAGTTGAAAGCAGCTATCAAATCCCCCCTCATTCTTCTCTTCTGCAGACTAAACAATCCCAGTTCCCTCAGCCTCTCCTCATAAGTCATGTGCTCCAGCCCCCTAATCATTTTTGTTGCCCTCCGCTGGACTCTTTCCAATTTTTCCACATCCTTCTTGTAGTGTGGGGCCCAAAACTGGACACAGTACTCCAGATGAGGCCTCACCAATGTCGAATAGAGGAGAATGATCACGTCCCTCGATCTGCTGGCAATGCCCCTACTTATACAGCCCAAAATGCCGTTAGCCTTCTTGGCAACAAGGGCACAAAATACACTGGGCCCATCTCTTCAGGGAACCCGGAATAAATAATGGGGCCAGGCAGCACATCATGAAAGTCAACAAACTGGGGGCTTGTCAGCTCAAAGGGGAAAAGCTGATTCCAGAGTCAAGGACCCTCTGCACGGAATACCCTGCCCTTAGCCATGCAAGTCTAGGGACTTATCTCAGTATTACCACTCTCAACCATTCCGAAATCAGCCTACAGAAATAATGAGATTGGCTTAAAAATCATGAGATTTAAAAAATAATAATAAAATTGGGAGTGAATTTATTTGTCTTTGGGTTTTTGAGCATTTAGGGTTCATGTTCTCAAGTTTTTCTCTGCAACCAAGGTAGAAACATATACTTTAAAAAAAAAAAAGAAAGTTGAGCTTCTCATATTCCAGATTCCAAGTCCTGGCTGGGGCTTTAAGAAAAGCAACAAATATTGTAAAACTCGTGATCAAATCATGAGAGTTGGCAACATATGACCTTATGGGAACCTCAGCTGATCTCACCTGTAACATTCCAAGGAGAGAGGAACCTCAGCTGATTTCACGTGGAGTAACATCCCCAGGAGAGAGGTGATCTCTAAAGGCACTATAATAGAAAAGTGCATCACTTCAGGGGAAAATGGGAAAGTTACTGTAACCTGTGTTTGGGATCTAAGATTTTGTGAGGAGTGGGATTAGCTTGACTAGTGACTAGATGTGTGAGTTTTCTGTTGTTTTACTAGTATTATTCCTCTGGCTGCTGTCTCCCTCAGATACCTGGGTTGAGTGAAATGGTTCTCAGCCACATCCCAAGCTGTCATGCCAATGCTGAGCCAAGGTAAGTATGTACATTTATCTTCTTGGAAGATTCCAAAAATGGTAATTTTGACCACATTTTTCACTGAAAATCTGGAACATTTCAAGAAAATAATTTCCACAAAAATGTTTGTTTAATTGGAAAAGCAAAACCAGCTCAAGTTAATGCAAAGGTATTAGCATTACTGGTGCAACCTTCAGTGCCAACCAAAAGTGTTTTGTAAATGTTGCGATGTCTTTTTTTGTAGTGTAGTCAAGCACCAAGATACAGAAGACTATAGAAATGCAACACCCTGGTATAGGGCATGTCTCTTTTGACTTGGATTTGTATCTAGCACCTGTTCATACTAACAATTTGAAACACTGTCATTGAGTTATTAAGTACCATATATTACTGCTTTACCTTGCAAAGTCCAAGAGTAATTGAGTCGACCCAAAAATTCCAAGGTATTATTATTATTTATATTACCATAGCAACTAGTCATGTACCAGGACCCCACTGTGCTAGGCGCTATACAAACACAGCACAAACAGACAGTCCTTGCCCCAAAGAGCTTACAGTCTAAGAATGTTTTTTAAATGACTGAAGAAGGCTTCTCCATTTACCATCTGGACACTGTGATGCTAGTGAAGCAACATAAAAAAGCTTCTTCCCAATTAATGTGAAAGTTGTATCTATTGAAAGTTGTAAGGCTATTAAGAAAAATACAATCCTAGACAATTTGGGATCAATGCCTAACTTCAAATGTACAAATCCACAGATCTCAGGTAAAATTTTCAGAAGTGCCTAAGTGACTTAGGAGCCTAAGCCTCATTGAAAGTAAATGGGACTTAGACTCAAGTCACTTAGGCACTTTGGAAAGTGCTAGCCTTTGTCCAAAATCTGACTACATTAAAATATACAAAACCTCAGTGGCTTACCATCCCCCGCCCCCTATAATGTCAGGTAACTTGGACAAGCAAGAGGGGAGATTCTGAGGAGACCTATAAGGTTATGTCTGCACGGTCCAGGTCGACAGACTCCAGCTAGCAAGGCTAGTGAGAGTGCTCTAACAATAGCTGTGTAGACGGCTCTTTGAAGTTATGGCTTGGGCTGGAGCTCAGGCTCTGAAGCCCACCCCTTTTTTCTATCTCATTATATAGTTCTCGCCGAGGACCCTAAAATAACAAAAACACCTTGTATTTAACATGACAAATGCCCAAAACACCCTTCACCATTGGCTTGTATGTTGTCATATCCTTCATCTGTTTTGCCTATGAGGACTGTACCTTTTTTTGTGGGCAGAGACAGTCTATGTGTTGGTAAAACACCTGCTAAAATGGGGCCACAAATGGGGGCCTCTCAGTTGTACCAGAATATAAATAATGAATAATAATAAGACAGTTACAATATCAAGCACCCGAAAGTTAGGAAATTCAAAAAGTTAACGTTTCCTTAGGAATATTAATTCTGCTGTGATGCACACCCAATCTATATCCATTCCTGTTTATCTGTTAGAGAGACAAGGTGAGTGAGGTAATATCTTTTATTGGACCAGCTTTTGCTAGTGAGAGAGACAAGCTTTCAAGCTTACACCTGGAGAAGAGCTCTGTGTATGCTCAAAAGTTTGTCTCTCTCCAATAAAAGATATTACTTTACCCACCTTATCTCTCTAATATCCTGGGACCAACATGGATACAACAATACTGCATATTTATTTGTTGTCAGTCGTATTCACTATTAGAGTTAGGCAAAAAAAATTGTCTGAAACTTTTTTCATTGAAAAATGCAGATTTGGGTCAATTAAAACATTTCACGCATTCATTTTGACAAAATTATTTGGGTAAAAAAAACCCAAACCCTAAAGAATCCAAAAAAATCTGAACTTTTTGTTTCAATATTTTCTAAATGAAATGTTTCCATTCTGAATTACTTTTCATTAGAAATTTATTGAATTTTATTTAAAAAATATTTTTAAAAGCTCAAAAATTAAATGAAATGTTTTACTCAACCCAAAATGATTTTTTTTTACTTTTCAGTTTGCCGAAAAATTCAAATTTTTTATTTTAGGTTAACCCCAAATGTCTTTTTTCTTCCTGATTTTTCAGGACTGCCAGCAAACCAAAAAACCAGTTATTCTAACAGCTTTACTTGCAGTGTGCTTTAAGTACAGACTATATTGACTCTCAGCTGTCCCAGTGTGTGGAGGGGAACAGGAGGCTGAACAAAAAAGTGGTTAGGTCAAGCTAAATCCAGACAAGGTGGAGATGGTGCTACTATGAAGGGGAACTTATTTTGAGGAAGTGGTTGCGGTTACCTGCTGAGGATATCTTCCCCTAATTGTCAAGATAGTGTACAGTGGCAGGGTAGTATTGGATTTCTCTCCATTGATATCTAATAGTTATAGTGGTTTGGAACAGCTTCCCTCTTCAACCACCCAAAGAGCGCACCCCCTTCCTCACACAAATAGATCTGGATACAGGGATCCATGCTTTTGTCATTTCAAGACTAGATTTTCAAAGGAGCCTCGTGACTTGTCTACAAATGAAAGTAGTTACAGAATAGGGTAGTGTATGAATTTAATGTGGAATAGCTATTCCTGAATAACTCCATTATGTAGACAAGCTGAAGGGGATTTAAGCGAGCAGCTCCCACTGACTTTCAATGAGCCTAATTGCCGTAGGCGTTTCTGAAACTCCCAGCCTAGATTACAGCAATGAGCACTATCTGCGACTGGCATGAAGGGCATATAGAAATTGCAACTGGTCTTCTACTAAGGAGAATGAACGAGAGAGGTTGCTTCAGACACTCTGGATTTTGCTCTGAATCTCTAATCAGTTTCAGATTCAGTTCACAGTGCTGGCTCTGGCTTCAAAGCCCTTAGACCAGGGATAGGCAACCTATGGCATGCGTACCGAAGGCGGCACGCGAGCTGATTTTCAGTGGCACTCACACTGCCTGGGTCCTGGCCACTGGTCCGGGGGGGCCTCTGCATTTTAATTTAATTTTAAATGAAGCTTCTTAAACATTTTAAAAACCTTATTTACTTTACATACAACAATAGTTATATATTATAGACTTATAGAAAGAAACCTTCTAAAAACGTTAAAATGTATTACTGGCCCGTGAAACTAGAGTGAATAAATTAGAGTGAATAAATGAAGACTCGGCACACCACTTCTGAAAGGTTGCCAACCCCTGCCTGATTTCTCCTCGTGATGGTCTTTCCCTCCATACCAAATCACAGCAGCTACAAGCAACCGACTGTGCCAACAACCTGAAAGGTGAGACTCGTAGGCATCAGTGGGAAGAGTGGAGGGCCTTGGCTGTGTCATTCCTGACCAGTGGAGAGCAGGATGTGGCCAAGGCTTGCCAATATATGGACACAGTGCAAAATTCACCTCTTTGCACAGGCAGATACCCCAGTGAAAGAGCTGCAGAATGACTGGCAACATCCTCTTAGCAGCCAACCCCCAAACCTTGAACCCATTCAGGATTGCACACAATCTGTGGAGCTTTTTTTAGGTAGAATCAATGCAATTTTCATTTCATATACAGCACCTAGCTACTTTGGTGATAGATTAAAAGGTCAGCATGAATGGAATGAAAAGATGATATCTGAAACAATATCGTCAATGAAATACTATATATTACCTTTGTCGGAAGACGGGACACAAGGTTAGATGGACCATTGCTCTGACCCAATGTGGCCATTCTTATGTTCTTGCATTCTGATTTTTTTGTGCTGAGCAAATTGATTGTCCCGCTTGCTTCCTTTCCTTGCCTCCAAAAGTGTTTATATAAATAAATACTTTCTGTAATGATTCAGTTCTATATGCATGAGCATTTTATGAAAGAAATCAACTGTGCAGGTAAAAGTGCAGATTTAATTGCAGAACTTTCCACATCCTAGGGCAACATTAAAAGCCTTACACTAGTGAGATAGAAAGTTGATGCATATTATTACTTAGCTAAATTGCCAGAAATTAGTACTCAGCTTTGTTTTGCAAGTCTGTCATGATATAGAACCATAAAATTCTGAATTAAGTTTATGCCATTTTTTAAAACAAACACTGCAAATCTGTTTATATAAAAATAAAAATATTCCACAAAAATGCAGCAGATTCAATCATTCTTTATCATACTAGACATATGGGCTAGAATCACAAATGGACTTGCACACCCTGCTGTCTAGTGGAATTCTCAACAGCAAGTTAGGCATCTAGGGATTCTCGGAAGCCAGAAAACTGAGCATGGAGCTCTAAGCTAGTCAGGAGTGAAATGCAGAGGAAAGGGATGGGAATTAGGCTCAGAGCCCCCGAACTCCCATTGATCAGAACCTTAGGCGTCTGATTGAAGGTGCAAGTCCAAATCCCTGCTCCGAATTAGTTAGAGCAGGGACTTGAAAACAGGTCTCCCGCACCCCAGGTGAGTGCCCTCATCACTGTGCTATTGGCTATCATGGTATGTCTGGCTCTGGCTTTCTCCATACTAGATGAGGCTGGGTTTTGTCTGCCTGAGCATGGGCTGACCTGGCTTGGGCACCTAAAGCCAGAAAAGAGTTCATAGCTTAGAATACTGAGCAGAGATCAGTGCCTGCCTCTGACCTGTCAGTCAGATGTCTAGAGACCCAAATCAATGGGCATTAGGTGCCAAAACGTTTTTGAGGATCTAGACCTACTCCCTCTCTTTCCTCTGCATTTCAATCCTACCTGGATTAGGTGGCTCCCTGCTCAGCTTGCTGACATCTGAGATTCCCTTTCTTAGGCACCTAACTCTCCCCATGCATTGTATGGGGAGCTTTGATGGCTGACTCAGCTGGCAGGGCACTTGGGATTAGGTATTGCAATGCCTATGTACCTTTGCGGTTTTAGCTCTAGGCACTTAAGTACATTTGTGAATCTGGCCCATTCATTTTTGTCAACCAATCAGGCTATCAATAACACACACACACAGAGCAAACTACATTTTGTGACAGTCAAAAAATTCATAGAAATTCAGATTTTCTATTTTTAACACATACTGTTTTACTGTATATGACAGCATCTGTGGTCTGGGAGATCATATTCTGGACTTTGAGCCCCCAGTATTCAGGCACAACAACATATGTTTAGGACAGTGGGTCAGCCTTAATAACCTGGAATGAAATTGGTTTTGCTGGTAGGAGTAGCAACCAGAATCAAGAATGGTATGTCACTTGCTGTACACCAGTCTTAAATCATTAGAATAGACATTAACATTTTCGTGTATAAGAAACAGGTGCAAGCAAAAACCTTTGTAGCTCTTTTGCTACATTCTTGGTTTCTCTAGTGTCCCACACTTCCCCCAGAAGCCTAGAAGATGTCCTTTTCTACTTAAAAGTAACACTCTCTAGAGGAGATGCAGCAATGACTTTTCCCCAGGCTTGGAAGACATTTTTTTAAATCTGTGGGAAATTATCAAGGGCTTTTAAAAATAAATATGTTCAACGCCCATCCTCTCCTCACAAAACCCTCTGCTCTTTTGAAATGGTGCATTGGGGTCATGTCTGTTCACCAGCAGGCTAATATTACTTCCAGTTTTAAAAGCGATTACTTCTTTTAACTTTGTGGTGGTTCTTACGGTACCACTGCTCCAACGTCAGGTTTCAAACATCAACCTACATATCTCTCAGAAGAGAAAGTGATTTCATGGGTTCAGGGACCTTCAAAGAAATTATTTATAAATGGAAATGAGTCTGCTGAAAACTAGCCTTATTGCACAACATTATTTCAACAATTAGGGAAAGTTACCTGCCAAAAGCCTTAGAAACAAAAACTGAATTAATCCATTAATATCTTCAAGAGATGTTTACATTTGCATTAATCTTTCATTGTACTTTCAGTAAGTAATTCATCATTATTTTCTTCCTGAATACTTAAACATTCCTTTTGGAAATACCCTTGGTTTCATTAGGTTGTAAACTGCTCCATCTTGTGGCAAAAGAGTGGTACTAATGGAGAGCAGAAAATGTCTCATCCTCATACAGTTCTGCATTAGGAATCAGTACTTCCCTACAGAGAAATGTGAAAGTTACTGGAACTTGACTCTAATGAACATTAATTTTGTCTTGGAGTAAAGCTAATATTTGCTGTGTCAACATCTGTTTGTTCCCCTCCCCCACCTTCTGAGGGTAGGTTCAGGAAGGGTTGGAAAAGGCTGTTTGTTACCGATACATTGTTAAGCAGAAGGCATGCCAAGCACATTTATACTTTTAGGCCCAGAGTCAGGAAAACCATCAGGCATATTCTTAAATTTAAGCATCTGCTGAAGTACCTTTCCTGAATAAGGATGCTTTCCTGAATTAAAACTTCTCTTTTTCCCCATCAGTTTAAAATATTTTCACTCTGTGATTTCAGTTCAGCAAGCAAAAGACAGGCAGTGGCAGCAACACTGGCTCCATGGATTTGAAGGGGAGGGATTGAATACAGTGGGAAAGTTTAATGCTGAGTTACATAAACTGAGTAAATAGGCCTTTTTCTGAAGTGAAAGAGTTTTCCTCATTACCACGGATGCGATTTTGTCACAGTAAAATTAGGCAAAATTCACAGAATAGTCATGGTAAAAATGTACAAAATCAGGGTATGGTCACAGTGGGGCTGAAGCCGGAGCCCGAGCAGGGCGGAAGCCAAAGCCGAAGCAATTGTGGACATCTGTTAAAGTAATGGAATCCATGACCTCTATGAGCAAATCATATCCTTACCCATTACCTATGTGCATCTGTGCCAAAGGAAAAACAATAGTTACAGTAACTGTGGCTCTTTGAGAGGTTTGTGTCTGCATGGATGCCATTCTCAGTGTGCATGTGCCTCATACATATGGAACAGGAATCTTTTGAATAGCAGTGTCCATTGGGGCCATGCCTGTGGCCAACTTGTTCTCCTAGCCCCCCCAAGGGCATAAAGAGCAGAGCAGGCACAAACATTCTTGTTCCTTCACCAATTCAGAATCCCAGGAGACACAGATTCCAAAGAAGCAAAGATGGAGGGTGTGTCTGATGGGTCTCAGGGAGCCCAGGACTGAGACACACCTTGTTACCCCCCTGCCTCCAGCAAAACGGAGAATTGCTTGTGTTTAACTGGATGTCAGCTCCCTGACATCACCAGCCTGTTAGCCACCCAAACACTCTCCTCTGGGCAATGCCAGCTCTTCCTTCGCTTTGCAAGTTAACAGTAGGTGTACCCCAGTCCCTGAGTCCTTTGAAGCGTTCCTCCGTAGTGTCCAACCCCTTCTCCACTGAACACTCACATATATGCCAGGTCTTGGACAACCTCTGGGAAGAGATTAACTGACTTTCACAGCCTTCCCCAATGCCACAAATAAATTTCCTGAATGGGTTTATCCTGTCTAAACACTAATGAAGGGGTCTTGAGCCAAAGTGTAGCCCTTAGATTTTCCCAGATTTGAGTGGGGTTTGGGGAAGAAAATGGACAGATTGATGGTTTGGTTTAAATGAAAATCAGACACCATCTTGGTAAGAAACTTAGCTTTGGGCCTCAGCACTACCTTATCTCCAGTGGTTAATTTGTGCCAGGACTTGCCAGGGCTGAGCCTGGCACCTCAAGGCTTGGCAGTTCATAGCCCTGGCACTTATGGGCTTGTTACATCAGTTATGAATGTAAAAAATAATTGCTTGAGCCCCGGCACCTCTTTCATTACAAGTTAAGCACTGCTTATCTCTGTGGCAGATAGTATAAAAAGAGTCTGCAATTAGTGCTTGAATTTTGCTAACCCTCCTAGCTGAGGAGATAGCTACCAGAAAGGTGGTTTTGAGTATGAGGTGGTGCAGAGAGCACATGGGTAAGTGTTTGTGGGGCGGGGAGGGGGAGATGGGGATGGGGAGGTCTGTAAGAAAAACATTAAGGAGAAAGGGGAGGCTCCCAAATTGGGAAACAAGCATGAACCCATCCTTTTAGAGTTTTTTAAATTGTGGGATAAGAGAACCCTGCATAAGTTTGAAGGGGTGTGTGAGACATGCTGAAATGGCAACCAAATGGACCCAGATAGAGCTGGTGGTGTGGCCTGATATCTTGAACTAGAATATTTAATCCAGAATTTTAGGAATAGAGGCTTGAAATGGGGTGAGACCATGTTGTGAAGCCCTGCTGGAAGTAGATTGATCTTGGAGAGGGCTTCCTTCACTCTATAAGGATTTCTGAGATCTCTGTGGAACAATCCCTGTCTGTTGTACTCAGCCAGCCAACTTCCAGGCAGTCAGGTGTAAAGATGTGGGATCTGAATGGAAAACCTGTCATCAGTTCTGGTAGACTGGGGAGAGAATCAGCAACTGTGTGGACAGACCAGTTCTGAGAGTCAATGTCTTACCCAGTAAGGGGCTACCTGACCGTCAGGGAGAAGGGGAAGAAAAATACAAAGATCTTCAGACTCTTTGAAGGACCGTATGCATCGAGTCTTTAGGTGGCTTATGTTGGCTCCCCAACCTGCTGTGAAGGCAACTATAATAAGTATCATCATGGGGCTAGGGGTACAGAATGGTACCCCTTTGTAGACCATCTGGGGATTTGTCCAGCAGTCTAGGGAGGATAAAATAGGATTTGGTTTCATGAGATAAGTTGCCACATGGTGTTTGGTGGGCTGGTAAACAGACCTCAGTCAGCATTGGAGAAGGCAGAGGTGAAGTCTGGCAAGAGGTGTCACAATACCATGTGACGTAATAGTTTGAGGTATTTTCTTGCTATTGTTGCTGGGTTCTCCTTAACTATGGAGGCCAGGAACGTGATTGAAACCTGTCTAGACAGGGCTGGCTCTAGGTTTTTTGCCGCCCCCGGCAAAAAATTTGCTGCCCCAAGCTCCGAGAACGCAATTGCCAAAGCAAAAAAAAAAAAAGAATGGCCGGAATGCTGCCCCTGGAATTGTGCCGCCCCAAGTATGTGCTTGCTTTGCTGGTGCCTAGAGCCGGTCCTGTGTCTAGAGGAAGATATGCCTTTGCTGATTTGAAATGAGAAGAGCCCCTATAAATCCTCCGGACTGGGTTGAAGTAAAGGGATGATTGACTCTCAACACTAAGGCATGGAATAATTTGAGGACTGTAGACAGCACACTGGAAACTTCCTGTGTGGATTTCCCTCTCAGAAGCCATTCATCCAAGTATGAGTAGATGTGTCATCTCAGATGTGCCGCCACTATTGCCAAGCATTTTGTGAATATATTTGAGGCTTTAGACAGGCAGAAAGGCAGCACCTTGTATTTGGTAGTGTCCCACTAGAAACTGGCTGAATGAATAGCTAAAAGTGAAAATAAGCTTCCTGAAGGTCAAAAGCCATGGACTAATCCTTGAGCTTCTGTGAGCAGATGATGGAGGCTAGTGTCTATCATCCCCTGCCTCCATTTGAGTAAGTGTATAAATTTGTTTAGTTCCCTCAAGTCAAGGATAGGATACATTTCCCCTTTTCTTTTGCGAATAAGGGAGTAGTGACAATAGAAACCTTCCCTCTGAACTCCTGAGGTACTTCATCCAAGAACCACAAAAAATGTAAGCTACCCATTTCTCCCCTCAACTGTCCCTCATGAGATGGGGTCCTTTGGTGCCAGAAGGGACTTAGCTCCACACAGAGCAGGTGAGCCAAAGAATCAGTCCCACCGGCCTGTCCACAGTGATCAGGCTTCAGGACCTGTGGTTTAAAAGAATCAGAAGGCCTGTGGCTCTCTTTAAAACTTTTGTTCTTTCTAGTTCTGGGGAAGAGGATTGGTGCCGTGAATCACCCTTAGAGCACAGCTTAGATTTTCCCTGCCACAGTATGGTGGAGGCAGCACCAGTCCTTGGCACTGAACTCCCAGTCAAGGCCAAATTCAGTTTGGAGGCATAAGGACAGCTGCCTAAAGAAGTTGCTGGCCCCTTCTCAGTACCGGCAACAGGAGAGGCCCTTCCTGCAGGAGCATTGAAGGAATGGTATCACTGGGAAGAGAGTCCTTTTGGAGTCAGAAACATCTTTTGGAATCTGATGCTTCCCTTATGGACTGCTCCAGTAGGTAGAGCTTTAGCAAAGTATCTCCAGGGCAGCAAGTTGTGGTGGAGAAGGGCTGGTATACAAAGCAACAGCAATTTGTGCAATTCAATATAGATATTTTGTCTATTCACTCGTCTCTGATTTTGACTAAATATGTCCCATTTATTATTGAGCCCAACTGGTTAATCTTAGATCTATACACTCAGAAAGGCTAATGTATTGGTAACTGGTTAAAAGATAGGAAACAAATCGTAGGTATAAATGGTCAGTTTTCAGAATGGAGAGAGGTAAATAGTAGTGTCCCCCAGGGGTCTGTTCTGGGACCAGTGCTATTCAACATATTCATAAATGATCTGGAAAAAGGGGTAAACAGTGAGGTGGCAAAATTTCCAGATGATACAAAATTACTAAAGATAGTTAAGATCCAGGCAGACTGCGAAGAGCTACAAAAGGATCTCTCAAAACTGGGTGACTGGGCAACAAAATGGCAGATGAAATTTAATGTTGATAAATGCAAAGTAATGCACATTGGAAAGCATAATCCCAACTATACATATAAAATGATGGGGTCTAAATTAGCTGTTACCACTCAAGAAAGAGATCTTGGAGTCATTGTGGAAAGTTCTCTGAAAACATCCACTCAATGTGCAGCAGCAGTCAAAAAAGTGAACAGAATGTTGGGAATCATTAAGAAAGGGATAGATAAGACAGAAAATATCATGTTGCCTCTATATAAATCCATGGTACACCCACATCTTGAATACTGTGTGCAGATGTTGTCACCCTATCTCAAAAAAAGATATATTGGAATTGGAAAAGGTTCAGAAAAGGGCAACAAAAATTATTAGGGGTATGGAACAGCTTCCATATGAGAGATTAATAAGACTGGGACTTTCCAGTTTGGAAAAGAGATGGCTAAGGGGAGATATGATTGAGGTCTATGAAATCATGACTGGTGTAGAGACTGTAGATAAGGAAGTGTTGTTTACTATTTCTCATAACACAAGAACTAGGGGTCACCAAATGAAATTAATAGCAGGTTTAAAACAAATAAAAGGAAGTATTTCTTCCACAGACATTGCGTTGTGTGAACTCCTTGCCAGAGGATGTTGTGAAGGCCAAGACCATAACAGAGTTCAAAAAAGAACTAGATAAATTCATGGAGGATAGGTTCATCAATAGCGATTAGTCAAGATGGGCAGGAATGGTGTCCCTATCCTCTGTTTGCCAGAAGCTGGGAATGAGCAACAGGGGATGGATCACTTGATGATTACCTGTTCTGTTCATTCCCTCTGGGGCACCTGGCATTGGCCACTGTTGGAAGACAGGATACTGGGCTAGATGGACACCTTTGGTCTGACCCAGTAGGGCCGTTCTTATGTTCTACTGAGCTGAGATTTAGAAGTGGCTGCTCTTCCTGATGTTGCATGTTCTTGTGAGAGGGATCTCTGAAAAGAGACAGGGAAGGTGGGTGATGGTTTGGAATTGGAGGTAATATTTCATCTCTATGATTTCCAGGGCCCAGAAGTCTGTAGTGGTGGTGCTCCAAACATCATAGAAATGGTGTGTGTGTGTGTGGGGGGGGATAAAACACAAAAAAGTTACTTGTACAGTAACACTTGTTCCTCAATATGTGTTGTGCACTGCAGGTGTGTGGGCGCCCAATGTACTCGAAGTGGACTTTTGCCAGCAATACCAATGGATAGCACGTGTCCCTACTCTTTGTGTGTGCGCTGAGTTGAGGACATATAAAAGCAGCCTCCCTCTGTTTAATTGTATCATTGTATATCTCATGGTAAGTGTTTGAGATGGTGCCCAGATTGAAGAACCTCTTCCACTTTGCTACATATGCAGCTCTAGTGTATTGTTTTCTGCTGCTCATTAAGATGGCTTAGACATTTTGGAAGCATGACCTTTCCTGAGTATTCAACAGAGATCATCTGTTCAGCGAGGTGGAAAGATTGGAGGCTGGGATACAGACTTACCCTGGTTCTGAGTAGGAGAACCTTGTCTAGGGGCAAAGATATTCGTGACTTGATGTAGGTCCGTGAACCAGTACTGTCTTGGCCAACCTAGTGCCATTGGAATGGTCTACCTTATCCCTTTTCAGTACTCTTGGGATGAACTGAGCTGGTGGGAATGTATATTGGAGGTAGAGTGGACTGGGGAGAAAGAAGGCATCTGTAATAGAACCCAGGCTGCAGACCAACCCGGAACAAAATCTCTGTTGTTCAGGTTGGTTGCAAATAAATCTATTACTGTCTACCCCAACTGGTGGAAGATCTGGAAGAGTATTATCTTCCTGATTGACCACGCATGTTGGTATATGAAATCCCTGCTGAAGAGATCTGCAGTTGTGTTTCTCGTCCCTGGAAGGTGGAAAGTTTCAGAGATACCTCTTTTCTTATGTCTAATTTCTTGGGCTCCTTGTCTGAGTTGATTTTTGTTGACTTTGCTAAGACCTCCCAATTGGTGACAACTAGTGACCCCAAGGTGGGGTGCGTATAAAGTTCCCCGAAGCCCTAGAAAGGCACTTGATAGTGACGATCTTCCCCTTTTGATGTTAGTGCCAAAGCAGCAGGCATCTGCCAGAGCAATTTAGCTGGCTCTAAATGTCCCTTGGTGATAGGCATTGCAAGAGATCCAGGAACAAAGATGTACAGGATGTCTAGGAGCTTGTGTATTTTTCCTGGACCACCTCCACTGGAATCTTCGGTGTCCCAGCCCAATCAGGAGATGATATGGGAGCCAGCATGAGATTGTCCTCTGTCTGTGATTCCTCATGAGAGCCATTACCAGTCTATTCAGCTGACAGAAAGAGCAGATTGGGCTGGCTGTAAAGCTCCCCTGTGAGGTGGTGGTGAAGGGGATCTAGCGCTAGATTGGAATGTAGACATTACTGGGCTGCATCATGTTAGAAGACCAAAGACCTAGGTGTTCATAAGTATAAGGGACAGATTGGTCAAGGGGGAAGATAGTAGGGAGTACTCTCCTTCTTTGAGCTTCCACGTCCAGGGTAGTAAAACTCAGCCATCAGCTCCATCTCAAGTTTCTACTGGCCTGAATACTTAGACCCCAGGGAACAAACTAGTGAAACCTTACTACTGCCCTCTGAACCGGAGGACTAGAATGAATAATGCTGCCCCAGACTGCCCGTGTGCTGCTTCTGGTCAGTACTGCTGATGTGCTCAGTATCAGTGTAGGGCCAGCGATCGGTACTGAAGGATGTACCTTTATTATTGCAAATAGTGAGGAATCTGGTAGATATCAGTAGGTCTTTGGACTCCATATAGGATTTCGGGACCGAATCAGTTGGTGCTGAAGTCAGACAGGAAGATAGCATTGGTACCAGAATTGACAGTACTGGGGATCTTAGTACTTGGCAACTTTCGCAGTACCAAGGAAGTCGGTTTAGAGGCATGGTGACTGCTACCTGTCTGTATGCCAAAGGGATCCGTTTGGGACCTTGTACTATCCTTTTCAGTTGAGGATTGAGAGGATTTGTGGCTCCTAGAGGAAGGACCTGGTGAAAGAAACTTAGATTTCTTCTTTGTGTGTGCTCGGTGCTCTTTCCTTCCCATCCCCCGAGATTTTACTGGAGGAGGAGGATAGGTTTTTAGGAGCAACTCTTTCTACTTCCTAAGTAGAAGAGCTAGCGGGCATGCTTTTTGATGGTAAGTGCTTAGAAGTTTCTGCCCCAGGCATTCTGGGGTCTAAAGAGGGATGCACTGATCTCTCCCTCAAGAACATTTTCAGAGAAGACTCAGTAGCTCTCTGGATTCTCTTAGAAAAGGCTCTACATATGGCATCTCTCTCTGTTATGTGCTCCTCACTCAGGCGCAGTAAGCATCTGGTATGTCCATCATTAAGGGTATGTCTACACAGCAGCTGGGAGGTGTAATTATTTTGGCCTCATAGATCAGACAAAAGACTTTACAATTTTCAACTTTTAAAATCTTTTAACTGACTGCAACTTAAAAGAAATTCATTTTTTTAAAAAAAGAGGAAAAACACAGTAATTAGAAACCAAAAAATGTATTACCAGATATATTTACACAACAGTGATTGTAAAGAAATCATACAGTTGGTGATGTTTTGAAACTGTTGTAACACATAACTTAACATCTGCTCCAGTTAGACTCAGCGTTTTTTCCAGGTGAACTTCCTGCGGGCTCCCTCTTGACCAGGCTTCTTTCGTTCCCTGATACGTGGGTCAGGTGTCAGTAGTCCAGCTACAGGACAATATGAAGACAGTCATTTCATGAAGTACAGCATTCACTAATATTGTGTGTGTGTGTGTGTGTGTGTGTGTGTGTGTGTGTGTGTGTGTGT
>NW_020664372.1:38645163-38689198 GCF_002925995.2 Terrapene triunguis
TGTGTGTGTGTGTGTGTGTGTGTGTGTGTGTGTGTGTGTGTGTGTGTGTGTGTGTGTGTGTGTGTGTGTGTGCGCGCGCATGCGCGCGCTTCAGAACAATTGGTGACTTTGCATACCACATGAATTGCAACATCTAGGCCCAAAAGGAGGACAAAGGTACAGCTTGAAACCAACAAACGGGAATTTAGTTTAGTCAAACCCCACAGAATTTTAACACTATTACAGTATTTGAATTTTGTACATTACAAATCTTATAAAAATCACCCCAGTGATGTAAAGGACATGTTATTTGTTCAAATATTTGAATTCACTTTTAGACAGCTATAAAAAATTATATAAAACAAATGGAAGAAAGAGGAAGTTGATAGTAATGAAAATAAATCAGAAGTTAGTAATTGTAAAAAAAAAAAAAAATCGGTAAGGGAAGCAAAGGGACACAAGGAGAAATCTATGGCTAGCAGAGTTAAGGACAATAAGAAGGAGCTTTTAAATATTTTAGGAACAAAAAGAATCCTGACAATGGTATTGGTCCACTACTAGACGGTATTGGGAGAATTATCAATAATAATGTAGAAAAGGCAGAAGTGTTCAATAAATATTTCTGTTCTGTATTTGGAGAAAAACAAATGATATAGACTCATCATATAGTGATGATAATACTCCTTCCATTCTACTAGCATCTCTGGAGGATGTTAAACAGAAGCTACTAAAGTTAGACATTTTTAAATTAGCAGGTCCAGATAACATGCATCCAAGAGTTTTAAATGAGCTGGATGAAGAGCTCACTGTACCCCATTAATGTTAATTTTCAACAAGTCTTAGAGAAATGAGGAAGTTCCAGAATACTGGAAGAAAGCTAATGTGCCAATTTTTAAAAAGGGTAAATGGAATGACCTGGCTAAATCTAAGCCTGTAAGCTTGACATAGATCCCAGGCAAGATAATAGAGTGGCTGATATGGGACTGGATTAATAAAGAATTAAAGGAGGGTAATGTAATTAATGCAAATCAACATGGGTTTATGAAAAACAGATCCTGTCAAACTAACTTGACATCTTTTTTTGATGAGATTACAAGTTTGGTTGATAAAGGCAATAGCGTTGATGTAAAATACTTAGACTTCTGTAAGGCATTTGATTTGGTATAGCATGACATTCTGATTAAAAAAACAAGAATGATATAAAATTAACATGGCACATATTAAATTAATTAAAAACTGACTAACTAATAAGGTCTCAAAAAGTAATTGTACGTGGGGAATCATCTAGTTTGACCCTCTGTTTAACACAGGCCACAAAACTTCTTCAAAATAATTTGTAGCACATATCTTTTAGAAAAACCATCTTGATTTTAAAAATGCCAGTGATGGAGAATCCACCACAACCCTAATAAATTGTTCCCATGGTTAGTTACCCCCGTCATTAAAATCATCTGCAAACACTTGGAAGGTGGTAAGGTGATAGGGAACAGCCAGCATGGATTTGTAAAGAACAAATCATGTCAAACCAATTTGATAGCTTTCTTCGATAGGATAACGAGTCTTGTGGATAAGGGAGAAGCTGTGGATGTGGTATACCTAGACTTTAGTAAGGCATTTGATACGGTCTCGCATGATATTCTTATCGACAAACTAGGCAAATACAATTTAGATGGGGCTACTATAAGGTGGGTGCATAACTGGCTGGATAACCGTACTCAGAGAGTTGTTATTAATGGTTCCCAATCCTGCTGGAAAGGCATAACGAGTGGGGTTCCGCAGGGGTCTGTTTTGGGACCGGCTCTGTTCAATATCTTCATTAACGACTTAGATATTGGTATAGAAAGTACGATTATTAAGTTTGCGGATGATACCAAACTGGGAGGGATTGCAACTGCTTTGGAGGACAGGGTCATAATTCAAAATGATCTGGACAAATTGGAGAAATGGTCTGAGTTAAACAGGATGAAGTTTAACAAAGACAAATGCAAAGTGCTCCACTTAGGAAGAAAAAATCAGTTTCACACATACAGAATGGGAAGAGACTGTCTAGGAAGGAGTACGGCAGAAAGGGATCTAGGGGTTATAGTGGACCACAAGCTAAATATGAGTCAACAGTGTGATGCTGTTGCAAAAAAAGCAAACGTGATTCTGGGATGTATTAACAGGTGTGTTGTGAGCAAGACACGAGAAGTCATTCTTCCGCTCTACTCTGCTCTGGTTAGGCCTCAGCTGGAGTATTGTGTCCAGTTCTGGGCACCGCATTTCAAGAAAGATGTGGAGAAATTGGAAAGGGTCCAGAGAAGAGCAACAAGAATGATTAAAGGTCTTGAGAACATGACCTATGAAGCAAGGCTGAAAGAATTGGGTTTGTTTAGTTTGGAAAAGAGAAGACTGAGAGGGGACATGATAGCAGTTTTCAGGTATCTAAAAGGGTGTCATAAGGAGGAGGGAGAAAACTTGTTCACCTTAGCCTCTGAGGATAGAACAAGAAGCAATGGGCTTAAACTGCAGCAAGGGAGGACTAGGTTGGACATTAGGAAAAAGTTCCTAACTGTCAGGGTGGTTAAACACTGGAATAAATTGCCTAGGGAGGTTGTGGAATCTCCATCTCTGGAGATATTTAAGAGTAGGTTAGATAAATGTCTATCAGGGATGGTCTAGACAGTATTTGGTCCTG
Source organism: Terrapene triunguis (assembly GCF_002925995.2). NCBI lineage: Eukaryota > Metazoa > Chordata > Testudines > Emydidae > Terrapene > Terrapene triunguis. The sequence goes on from NW_020664372.1 coordinate 38,647,820, forward strand.
CCATGCGGGCAGGGGACTGGACTCGATGACCTCTCGAGGTCCCTTCCAGTCCTAGAATCTATGAATCTATGAATCTATGAATAAATATATGTGTATACATCGAGGAACAAAGAATGTAGGCTGTACTTATAGAATGGGGGACTAACCTAGGAAGCAGTGATTCTCATAGGCGCCGACTCTGTGGGCGGTCCAGGGCTGGAGCAACCACGGGGGAAAAATGGTTGGTGCTGAGCACGCACCATCAGAACCTCCCACCAGCGCCTCCTGCTTGCCAGTGGGACCTGATGATCAGTGCCAACCCTTCCCTCCCTGCGCTTCCCGTCTGCTGCAATCAGCTGTTTCGCAGGGCGTGGGAGACTTGGGGGGGACGGGGGAGGAGTGAGGATGCGGTGCGCTCGAGGAAGGGGGCAGAACAAAGCAGGAAAAGGCGGGGCTGGGCAGGAATGGGAAGAGGTGGGTGGGGTTGGGGCCTTAGGGGAAGGGGTGGAGTGGGGGTGGGGCCTGGGGTAGAGCTGAGGGTTGACCCCCACCCCCATCCCCGGCACATTGAAAAGTGGGCACTGGTGGTGACTCTGAAAAAGATTTGGGGGTCATGGGGGATAATCAGCTGAACATGGACCTTCCAATGTGACGCTCTGGCCAAAAGAGCTAATGCAATCCTGGGATATATAAACAGGGATTTCCTGAGTAGGAGTAGAGAGGTTATTTATTTTACCTCTGTATTTGGCACTGGTGAAACCACAAGTCAAGAAGGATGTTCATTAATTACAGAGGGTTCATAGAAGAGCCATGAGAAAGATTTAAGGATTAGAAAACACGCCTTCTCGTGGTAGACTCTAATAGCACAATCTAGTTAGCTTAACGAAGAGAAGATTGAGGGGTGACTTGATTACAGTCTGTAAGTACCTACATGGGGAACAAATATTTAATACTGGGCTCTTCAATCTGGCAAAGAAAAGTGTAGCACAATCCAATGGCTGGAAGCTGAAGCTAGACACATTCAGACTGGAAATAAAGCATACATTTTTAATGACGGGGGTAACTAACCATGGGAACAATTTATTAGGGTTGTGGTGGATTCTCCATCACTGGCATTTTTAAAATCAAGATGGTTTTTCTAAAAGATATGTGCTACAAATTATTTTGAAGAAGTTTTGTGGCCTGTGTTAAACAGAGGGTCAAACTAGATGATCCAAATGGTCCCTTCTGGGCTTGGAATCTAGGAATAAGTAATTCAAAAGCACGTTAAGCGAGACAAAAGCTTGCTTAGAATTATGCTGCCTTCATTATTATTAGGAGTTTAACATATTTCTCTCTAGTCTATTTAAAAACTCAATGTTTCTAATTCTGCATTGTTGTAATAATGTGGTATCTTCTACATATAGGAAAATATCAGTTACTGCAGCTACCTAGGGTGGTGGTTGTTTTACTGGTGCCTTCTGAATAAGGGAAAGAGGAGGCTCCTCTAATCTGGCCTATTTAAAGTAGCCTACTTATACTTATGCTCCTTGTCATCCCTTCAGATCAAGTTGAATCTACTGGTAGCCTTAACATTTGGTGCTTGAATGCAGGAACAAGAACCTTTAGAATATAGGAGATTTGTTTCTATTCAACTGATTAGCAATCTTGGAATCTTTTCCTCCCACAAAATTTGGACTCAAGGTTTTTCTCTGACTTGATATATTACTACATATTGTGTTTCTGCACTGACAGGATGCAGCCTAAGCAGGTTCTCAGGCTGGGATTGTGACCCTAACATCTCATGAACAGGTGCAGAGGCTATTCAAAGAGGAAATACAGTTGGGTCATTTGAAAGATGTCAGGAAGACTGACTATTAAAACTATTCATGACTAAAGTCTGGGTCCTGAAAATACTTATGCACATGAGTAGTCCCACTGATTTCAATGGAATTACTCACTTCTGTGTTTTCGGAGAGTCAGGCCCTTAATCTTATTAATCTTAGTCAGTTACTGGAAAAGTGTGTAAACACATATTACTGTTGGAATGATGCATTCTTTCCTACTTATGCTCATACCTTGCCTCAGAAATTCCACTTCATTTTCAGTGATGAAACTACATAGGGCTCTCGCAGAGGCTAAACGGATCGCTCCAGCCTGTGAGGACCTCCCTCCACCAGAGACGGTACAGACCATATCATGTATTCCAAGTCTATCAAGGAACTGGAACGGGAACATTAATTGTTCTCTGGAAAAAATATAAGATACACACAGTATTTAATTTTTATAAATTGCAGATTATATATAACATTGCTAGTTTATGAGAGAGTTAAATGATGACCTGACATATGTAATCTAAAGAAATGCAAGCTTCCCTGTACTGCTTTGTCAATACATTAAACCAGATGTGAAAGGACTATTATGCATTTAGATTATTGGAATATACAAGGTGTTTGAATTGTATAGCCAACAGGAGGAATAAAATAACCCCACATTGGCTTGTTCTAAGGAAACTTTTTATAACTTATCTTCAGAAATCTTGTCAGTGTAAGATGGACTGAAATTGTGTGTGCAGTCCGTGCAGTATGAAATTTTAGGTGAAGTGTCTTGAATTACATTGTTTGTTTGTACTCTACTGATATATGTTGGAGTACGACTGTCACTACTGCCCTGGGACACTCAGGAAACAGATGTATTTCAGGAGTGCATTCCAGTAAACAAGAGTTTCTCTGAGCTGAGCAGATCCCATAACTGAAGTACCAAAATGATCTGTGTTCTTGGAAAAAAGGGCAGATGACAGACAGCTCTCAGCGGATACACTTTGAGTTCTCATAATCATTAGGAAAAATGGAAACAAGGTGAAGTCTTCTTAAACTAGATATTTATACAGGAACAGGAGACAGTGTGAGCTTCATAGCGCTAAAGATCCATGCAGAAACATCAAGAAAAAAAATCAGTGATCAAGTTATAAGAATAATAAATAATATTAGCTCTTTTTGATGTTTTGAACACTTGAAATGCTCTACCAAAGCATGATGGTTTCTGTTTAGGTTGTTAATGTTAAAACAGATACATGGTGCTCTCACCTGTCTTGCATCACTGGAAAATAACATAAATAATCTACTCCGTTCACTGTAATTTTTCCGCTTCCATTGTCATAAACTACTGCGGTTGCTTGCGAAGTCTTTCTTTTGCCTTAAAATAAACAAAGCATCCTTTTGTTATTGTGGGTTCGTTATTTTTCAGCATATCAAATGCAAAAAAAGCCAAGTAGATCTTATATTTTCATACAGCAGCAATGATTTTCTTTTTGGAGGTAAAGGGGGTAGGGTGGGGGGTAAATATAAGCAACATTCAGCAAGCTACTGCACTAAATAGATTTTATCATTTTGTTAATGTTCATGGAAATAAGAGAAAAAGGACAAAACCCATCAGTATATCCCACACAGTACAACTTTGAACAGTTTTACTTTAGAAGATGAAAAGCAATATTCTGAACACTAAAAAGTAACTGCGAAAGATGATTGAATGCGGTAATGATACATGAAGTGCTAAAGCAGTTTGTTGCACTTGTGCATGTTCCGTATCTACCATCTCATATGAAGCATCATTGCAGGAGCTAATAATAAACATATTTTGTGAAAAAATTAAGGTACTTTGTTAAAAAATGTACCATAGAACAATCAGTTTAATAAAGAATGTTCATATGAATCTGTACGTACAAATTAATTATACTGGTATGAACAGTGCTTCTACAATTTTTTGTCCACATTTAGTAAGATTTCATCGTAAACTATCTACAAAGTTTTATATCTCTGTGAAAACATTAGCTCTGACCTAAAATATGACATACAAAATCTCAGCCCAGAAGAAATAGTCTGGTTTACATCTCTGAGCTCCGGTAATGTTAAAAAGGTTGTTTGATAAATGAATTTTGAAACCTGTTAGCCTGTGAAACAGATCTGTGCTTTTGTGTATTTAAAGGGAAAATAAGATAGTTATTGAACTTATGAAAACTGGCTATAATGCCTTTTCTTAAGCAATGCCGAGTACCCATATCTACTAATTTCAACAACTAGTGATTTACTATTATTTTGAAGGTTCTATCGTAGATCATCATGGATCATTAGATAATGGCATTTGTGCCATACACTTCCATTTTGATACCAAGACATCCATGAAAGAATTGTAAAATATCAATACAAATGTATGAAATAAAGAAATGCACCAACCAATACAAGACTTTGCTGAGTGTTGGGGTTACAAAAAAAATTTCTGAGTCTCAGCTTGAGACCTTCACCACTTCAACCAGACAGACAAACGTGAAATTATTACCTTCCCCAGTGCTGAAGGCGACTCCTTGCTCATCATATTGCAGGGACTCAATCACCATCTTTTTTAATTGTATAGCTAGTTCTTTGCGAAACTTTAGCACATACTCTTCTTCGATGCCACAACATGGCAACGTCACTAATCTTTCTAGCAGCTGAATACACGTTGAATACTGTAGAGAATAAAAATTCATTAAGAGATGCAGGTGAAATTGCATTTGCTAAAACTTTCTATTTTTATATACTTGATCTTTTCTTCTTTGCTTTTATTGATGATTTTTGACAAGATGACACTTTTGCATCCACATGCTGCTTCAAAAACAGCATGCAAATGCATCATTTTCTGTGTGACTAAAGACATCTAATCCTTTCTTCAGGCAACAATGAATCTTGAATTCAGAGTACACCCAACCTCTTTGTAATACAGGATTATTATATTAGAATTAAGTTCATCTCAATTTTAAAAGAAAACTTCTACTGGGCCTTAGATCTGAATTTTTTTTATTAGAATAGAGGAGAAAAAGCTTTCCCACTCATTTCCAATAGGTCTATAGAAATGGAAATAATTTTATTTTACTAAACTGCACCTCAATGATTATATTTCATAATACATAAGGGAAACGTAGCTCTTCGACTGTTCAAGCTGAGTTACTTTAATGTTTATGATTTCCTTTAAAACTGAACAATCAAGATATTTAAAAATTCAAGAGACACTTGACTTAAAGGGCAACCTCTTGAAATAAATTATCCTTTGCTCCTGTGTGCTTTTTTCCTAGTTCTTGAACATGTGATTAGAAAGTAAACACCTCAGCATTAACCCCTTTGTGCTGAAAGCTGGGATGGCCTGCTACAAGGCATTACTTGCAGGAGTTTTGGACCACCGGTAACAAAGAAATATAAGGATGCCATTGTGTATAAGAAAATTTTTACCCTATAAGTAGGAAAAAAAAGTATATTTTTAAAATTACTTTTGAGAATTCTTTTTACCTATGCTGTATTTCCAGCATCTTCTGCAGTGGGCTACTTTCTTACAAATAAATTAGCAAATAAATTTTGATATCACTCGGTTTTATGTTTTATTTCAGTCCAATGTTCTAATGCAGATTTCTGTGGCAACGCTTTTTGGAAAAAAACGACATTAGCATAACATGTATGCACCAAATGCCTTTAAAAGTGGGGGGAAAAAATCAAATTGTGGAAGCTGTAAATGAGGAAAACCTCCGACAGTTCTCTGAGCATGTAGAAAAAAAAAATCAATTGCTTCCATTTTGTTTAGTACCCTTAATGCAAGCACCACAGAAAGCTTTGCTGCAAAACAAAACATAAGATAAATGGAGCAGGCAAAAGAGTACAGCAAATATCTAAAGGACTCAATACAGTACATGCAAACATTTCAATTTATTTCCAGAGGCTGAGCCTTTGTGCTTTTTTGTATTTATTCACAGGCCAATCCCTAGTATTGTATTTTCTAGCCCACTGATATTTCATAGAAGTGTGAGGTACGGTAGAAAGACAAGCTGTGAGGAACACTAAAATGTCTGGGTATGCTTGTGAATGCGGAACAATTCCTGGGGCTTTGGAAAAATAAACAGGAAAATCCATACCGACCATCATAGTATTACAAGAGATACTGAAATTGAGGACTGCTTCCATTGCTAGGGAGATGGTCTGTAGTCTGAATCGTAAGGGATGGTGGAATACACAGCAATGAAGGATGTAGAGGATAAAATATCTAGAATGCTTAGACAAAAGGTTGTCAACCCTGTCTGGTGCAGCCCAATTCAAACTTCAAATTCCACTGGGAAATTAAGGTTCCACAGGTAAGATGTAACTTAGATGGTCATACAGGCAGACTGGATCTGGATTTTTGGACCTCTGTTCTTATTTGGAAAACCTCAGTGTAATAGAAACATCAGCATTATTCCTCGCCCATGGAAACAAGCTGCAATAGTGAGTTAACGGACTTGTTCTTGGAGATGCAAGTAGTAAGGTGCCAGATGCAGAGTTCTTCAGAATCAATTTCATGTGACGCAAGAATATTGCAGATAATAGTCTGTCTTGTCTATAGTAGGGAAATTTTGCAAAAATTTTCCACCATTACTACCATCAGTTCAACTTCATCAATAATAGTAACATTGGGAGCCCTATAGATGAGCCCTACTCAATGCCAATGGGGTTTTAAGCACTGTGTTAATTAGACCGTCTCTGAGCAGGGTTATATGATCCAGCAATGGCACATCTACACAAGAGCTCCGAATGATGTTACCACTGATGGAAATGGATCATGTTAACAATGGTGGGAAATTTTTGTAGCATGCATGAGATAACATGCCAATATGACAAACATTTACTTAAGCGAGGAGCTGGAAGGGGGAAAATGGACGATATTTAAAAAAAAGCACCTGCCACCAAGACATACTTTTTCGGGATGCAGCCGGAGTCTGTATTCTTAAGATACAGGTCCCTTAAATTAAAAAGATTAATTACTCACATCGTGATCTGTCAGTTTTTCCACTAACATGTCTTCCAATTCCTCCTTAATCAGCCATCTGCTGCCAATCAGGTTTCTGTTTAAAATATCACATATATTCTCTTTTTAATTAACCATGCAATTAGAGTTATATCACAAAGGACCATACATACAGTCAGGCTTGGTTTGGAAATGTATTTTCTACTGCAAAACAGTATGATATTCACTATGTAAATACGATTTATAATGTTTAAGTTAGTTATAAAAGCTCTTTCTTATGAAAGGAATGGTAACTACACTTATTAAATTCATTGCATCAAGAGTTAATTATGAATTTTACTTAAGTGTCACTCATTATTGCTACTGAAGTTAAAAGCCAATCAGCAGTTCCACGATAAGCTAATTTTCCACAGATTTATAACTCAGTTCTAAAAACTTGGCCCACAAGGTTTCAGCAAAACAAAATGCACACAAAACTAGATTCAAGACAACAACAAGTCCTTGTCTACACCAGATCTTCCCCTGTTAATCCTTGCTCTTACTGGTACAGCTCTGCTGGTGGCAGCAATGTGGGGGTGCTCATATAGGAAGGGAACTAGTAGCCACTGGCATTTTAACCATGTCATCTAGACCTACTCTGAGCTAGGTTAGACAACATGACAGCACTGGACTCTGTATCAGCACTCCCACTGTCGCTACCAACGGAGGAAGTGAGCTAGTGGTAGTAATGGTGGAAATTTTAAAGAAAACAGTCCAGTGTAGAGAGACAGCCTTAAGGTCTGAATTAAGTTAAACCATTAAAGAAAGGAAATTCAAAGCACTGTCCCAAATATGCCCTTTTCAGGTAGGTATTATATAAAAAGTGTTCAAATACTGGCTGTTGAAACAGCATACTTCATATAGTAATGGGGGTGAGATTACAAGGTGACCTAAGGATGAAGCCTTAACTCTTATTTTTTTGCTTTTGTAGATTTGTTAGAAACAATAAATGTCAATTAATATTTTTAGTGTCACAATTAAAGGTCCCAATTCTGGGAAGCATCATTATTCAGGGATATACTTAACTTTAGCATGTGTTTAAGGGCTTTCCTGAATCAGGGCCTAAAATGACCTCCCTTACTGCCTGACAACATTACTGTTTTCACTGGCAGCTGAAGTCAGGATCCTGCAAAGATTTCAATACATGCTTATCTTTATACATGAATAACCTCAATGAAGTCAATGGGATTACTCACATGTGTGAAGTTATGTGTGTGCTTAAGTCTCTGCAGGATCAGGGCTAACCTTGTAGTTAAGATTGCAAAATGTCTGTATAACAGCCCGTTTTCAGATGCTCAATTCTCTGAAAAAAGTATTTCTTCATTTTAGAGTTAAACTATCTATTCTTGTACCAGTGGAAGAGGCACATGTTTTTGGAAAACTTGAAAAAAATCCTTCCAACCACTTGGTTTTTAGAACATGAAAGAAATGTTGACCACCATTATTCACATGAGTAAATCAATTGGCAAAATTCTGGAAGGAATCACATTAAATCAGATTATTTTTCAGCAGCGTCCACTATGAACTCCAACCCCCATTCTCCCCTTGCCTGCTCAGGCTTAGGCATGTCTACGCAGCATTTTGGAGCTAGCGGGACTGAGCCTTCTGGCCCGGGTGGACAGACTTGGGCTAGCAGGGATTCACGCTAGTGCTCTAAAACTAGCTATGTAGACAGCGCTTTGAAGTTGCAGCTTGGGTTGGAGCTTCTGATTCCAAGCCACAACTTCAAAGCTTTTTCTACACAGCTATTTTTAGAATGCCAGCCTGAGTCTGTCCACCTGGGCAGGAAGGCTCACTCCTGCAGGCTCCAAAGGGCTGTGCAGATATAGCCTAAAGGGCCTCTCCTAGAAAGGTATGATGAATAAACGCTACACGCCATAGGAAACTTTAATCATAAAGGAATGTGGACTTCAGTCAACTAAGAAACAAAGATAAAAAACTAGTGTACCACTGCTAAAGACAAATGTCTCATGCTAACACAACTGTCCCAGCTACCAAAATAGAAAAGCATAGCAAGGTACACTGAAGTAGTTATAACCCCAAACCACAGTGCTGAAGAAAAAAAAAGATATATGCGCTCTTCATTGAAATTTACCCATAAAAAAAAACACACAAAATTAACGGCTAAAATAGAAAAAATTGCAGATCATCATTATGGAGAATTGGAACACTACATAATGCTGGATTGAAGACACACAGCAGGAACATCATGAAAGAACCGCAGCCCTGAAAAAGCAACCATTTAACTGGGAGAAAAAGGAGTGCACCGTGAGAATATGACACAGATTCCTTGGTTTCAATGGAACCTCTCCAACCCTATAAGCCTTCCCTGAATCCTCACTGCCCACCCAGTCTATGGAAGAATTACTACAAAAAATTCTCAACACACAACTGGGCTACTGCATCCTAGTTTCTGGATTCCTCAAAGGAAGCGAACTGCACCCAGGTCTTATAATATTGATTAATTTCAAAGACTGGCAAGCAATCTTGACTGCAGCCATTAAAAAGGCTCATTAACAGACAAATGACCATTATGGTCTTCCAGGAATTTTCCGTTGACTTTCAATAGAAATAAGTAACCAATAACCCAGTCAGTAAAATCCTCAAGGAAAATGGCATTGAACATAGAACCATCTACTGTGAAAACCTTCTGTGGGAAAAAAAAAAAAAAAACTCAAAACACCTTCACCCAACAAGAGTATTTAAATATTGTTCTCCATCCTCGTCTAGTCTCAGTTATGTGCTAAACAAAGGCAAGAAGCTAAGAGAGAGGAGGGGGAAAATTGTTTCTCTTTTCCCTTTTGGAAGAGAAAGAAGAAAAGGGGTAACGGAAAGTAAAACTACTTAAATATGTTGGCACTGGGAAGAAAAAGAGGAGGAAGTTAAAAATGGAATGGTTAATATAAACACAATAAGGAACCTATTAGATTCCTTGAGTGTTGAATCACTTATCCATAATTAGGAATTATGATCAGAAATGATTGGTCTTATGACTGAAATGTTAACTGTATTGCCAACTCTTATGAATTAATCACGAGTCATGGGATTTTGGCACCTGCAGGACAAGCTCTCATGACATGAGACACTCCTCCATTCCTGCTATCTCCAGGGCTAAACTCCCAGGCAGAACCTAATGCAAGAGCTTGTGGGGCTGACGACACACACCTGGCCTTGCCATTGAGCCCTGCCTTCACGTATGGATTGGCCCGCCATCTCAGCAGCATCTCCTGTCTTTGTAGCTCATATAAATCTTTACTGAACAATAATTGAAATACTTGATCTACAGTCAGAATGCTTTGTGTTTCTTGGATGTTCATTGCTTTCTGAGCTCCATTTTATAGCCCTTGTGCAGGAAAGAATATGGTGGGGAAGGTGGGAAACTAAGAAGGAGAGACACTAATAGGAAATGGATGGCAGTTCCCCTATTTTAGGAATGAGGAGAAGCTAAGTGGAGTCTCCATCTGAGCAGTCAGGGAGAGGTGTGCATTTTTTGTGACTTAAGGTTGATGTTCCAACTAGAAATGATCACGCACACATTGGCAGAGAAGTAGATGAGTATACAGGTGTTATAAAGACTAAAAAACATCCTTTTTTTTTATCATCTCATGTTCTTTTGGAGTCTGGTTTTTGATCTCCTGAGGTTGGCAATACTGTGTTATTTCACATGAATTATTTCAAAATTGTCTCTCCAAAAATCAAATCAAAAATGTTTGAAACCAAGATTGTAAGAAGTGCTAAAATAATATAATAAAGCAATTTAAGAAAACTGATATCAATATTAGTGCAAACCAGAAACTCACATTTGTTTTCTGTTCTCAGCAAGTAAGCCTTGGGCTCTCAAGTGGTCTTGGTATTTCTGAATGTCTAGCAGTTTCCCATATATTTCCTAAAATATATAGAAATATGCATTAAAGGGTACAGATATTTTATTATTTATATGGTTTTAAATAATATTCACACATTACTTATCTATGTATATGTATTATCCAAACATCCTGAAGTGTACAAAAAGATGATTGTAAAAATGGCTACAGTATTTAACAACAGTTAAAAGTACACTGCAGGTTCAAAATGTATACAAGACTCTGATCCTGCACTGACTACTGCTCATGGCAGTTAAACATGTGCGTAACTGTTTGAAGGATTGGTGCTTAAGTCATTCTTAAAACTAAAAAGGAGGTGGGCAATATATCTATATAAAAAACACAATTACTGGCTTGAACTTTGAACTGCCTTTTTAGAAAAAGTAAGTATTTATATAGTGTATTCCATGCAACTCTGTTAATTTTGGTGATGATATTTATTATATTTGTATTACGTAGCACTTAGGGGCCCCAACTGAGATCACGGCTTCCTTGTGCTTGGGGAAGTGCATAAACAAATCTGCTTTTTTAAAATACTAGTCGGTCAAAAACTCAGCAAGCAACACACACAGTATAGCAAGTACATTTTTGTCACTGGTGTATTTTCAAACGTGTAATAATGAATCTGTTAGAAGTTTAGGTTACATATCAATATATACAAAAAACGGTATTGCAAGGGTGAAAGGATTCAAAACTATTTCAGTTTCAGTGCTACTATTTACGTAGAGTTTAGCCCTTTTGTTTGTTGGAATACTCTATGCTTAGCTAGAGATTCCTTGCACAGATAAAATGAGGGATTGAGGATACACATTTAGATAGGTTTTTAAACTTTCCTTAATTGATTTCTTACCCATTTAGTAAAACTTCTACATAAACCCTGTCTACATGAGGAAAATTTTGTAAAAAATTCCCACCATTGTTAACACCGGTTCACCTGCAGCAATAGATAGTTTGAGTCAGAGTCCCTTCTCCTTTCCTTCCAGAGCACACCCATAGGAGCAGAGTTAAGGCTGTCTGGTTGCCATAGCTGTGCATTTCCATACTTTCAAATGTTACGGTTAACTTTAATTCTGAATTTCCTGAGTTTAAAGTGTTTGTTTTTTGATAATTTAACATTTTTGTAATTCTTTTTAAACCCTGAGATTATTGGTACATACTCTCAATCTTAATTGTTTTCTTCAAGAATCTAGCTTTCTGATGAAGCTAAATTACCCATAAGTTTAGTGTTCACGCTAAAAAGAAGCATCAAAATACTTAGGATTAAGTTGCTGCTGTAACTCAAAGTAAAACAAGTAATATTTATAAGAAAAACAGAAGTGGTGGTACTACAACTAAATACTGCATATTCCAAAGAACCCACTTAGATTAGCAAGTGCTGACAACAAAAGCCTTATGGATGAGCACTGTGTACACTCCCTTCAATTATTTTACGAAATACAATGGGTGCTAATAAAAACCTCAACATTCACAGCCCCAGCTATCTGCAGCATCAACAGTATCTTCCTATACTTAGAACAGGAGATACTATAGTGCTGCAATTACTGTGGAGTTGCAAGGATTAAATTTTTACATTTTATAGACTACTTTACAAAAAGCAAAAAATTTAAAACAGTGAAACAGATGAAATGTAGGAAAGCCTATGAGTTTTTAGTAATAACCATTGTATGAAGTGCTAATTGTTAAAATACGCAAAATCATAATTTGAAATAAGTGACAAAGATGCTGATGCAACACTTAAATACCACTTAACACTTAAATAATAAAGAACTTCCTTACAGTAGTAAGCACCCACCAATCATGATTTTAAAAGTTTCTTTATCTATAAATATACATTCCCAGTAGGGTTGCAATAAAAATATACAGATATTTAAAAGTATCAGAATAAGTTAACCATAGGTTTACTGATTTTCTAAAGTAGTTGCACTCACAGCACTTAAATGGTTGTGGAATCAGTTTAAAAGGAATCTATGATGCAGGCTGGTGCTGAGATTTATAATAATGTAATAAGCAAATTAAATATTTTTAGAACAGCAACTTAAGTGTATAGAACCTCTGAAGTACAAAAAAACCCAATTGCTTTATAAACAGCACAGACCAGACTGAACCGTAGCAGTAAGCCTTCCAGTAACTTTTTAATTTTGGGTAGGCACACTAGAAATCAACTAAGTATGATCAAATCTGTGTAGAATTTTCTCCCAATCTGTGGCATGTATGTGTGTCTACTTCTATATTTTAACATCTGATATTCTAAGACACAGGAAACATTATTCAAAATATCTGTAAGACTGAAATAAACTGCTCCTACATCGCAATACCTTGTGAGATACCTCGGTGTGATTACCTGGTCTGGTCTCTCACTTTGTAGGCTAGTGAGGTATGGAAAGTGCTACTCAGACAGCAAACATCTCATGCCACTCTGAAGCAACTCGTGCATTTCAGTTAGGAATGGGGTTAAAAGGCAGTCAAACCCGTCAAGAAAAACATTCACAGAGTAGGGTTGGATGGTGTGAGGTTTACCTGAGAATAGATAGAAAATTTTTGCATCTATGGGGTAGAAGTGTCAGGTAAAAGCAAGAAAGCTTAGGTTCTTCTCTGGGGCTAAATGTTTTCTTGATAGCAGGTCAGATGACTGAGGATATGATTACACTGCAAAGAAAAACCCACGGAACCAAGTCTGAGAGCTTGGGTCAACTGACTCACAGGGCTCAGGCTGCAGGGCTAAAAATAGCAATGTAGACATTCCTGCTCAGGCTGGAGCCCAGACTCCAAGACCCTCTCCCCTCCGCTAGGTTCCAGAGCACAGGCCGCAGCCTAAGTGGGAACATCTACACTGCTATAGCCTCACAGTCTGAGCCCCAGGAGCCCAAGTCAATTGACCTGGGCTGTGAGACTCAATGCTGTGGGGTTTTCTTTGCAGTGTAGACACACTTTATGAGGCTTGTCCCAAGAATAGAGGACATGAAGAAGTGGGTTCCTATGAGTGGCCTAAGACTTCTGGAAGTAGAATGAATAAAGCTGGGAATGCACAAGAGATTTTTGGCTATTGAAAGGTTTGACCTAGACAGAGCTTGTCAATTAGGAAAGGGGCTGGATTGGCAGCCCTTGTAAATATATGGGAAGGCTATTCGCTTGACTCCTGACTCTACAGCTTCTTCTCTTCTCCTGTATAGGCATACAGTATCTTCCTATCTGGTGAGAAAGCAGATGCACTGAGGCAGCTGGGACACCTATCTACCTCCCTATTGAGCCAAGAGCAAAGTGGATTCTGGAGCACGTCAGACCCTGAAGTGAGATTATTAGAGAACCACCCAGGATTTGGAATGCCTTACTCACTGCATCCTAATGTGCACATAATTTATTGGGAAGGTTAGCAGATAGTACTAGAATCCTGGGCTAAATACAAAGACAATTGGGATGAGAGCTGCTGTAAGGAAAGAAAGGGAGTAAATACAGTTGTAAGTTTACTGTAAACTGGCCTTAGTCTGAAGTGATTTTAAATTGTAATTAAAATTGCTTTGAGTAATATGCAATAAGTGTAGAGGGAGACCTTGAATAATCATTAGGCTCAGAAGCTCTACTGAGATGAATGAGTGCAGTTCATACTTCTTTTGTTTCACCCTGCCTGTTCGTAGACTTGGAAGTTCATGTCACAACTAAAAATCATTAGAAACAACTTTTTTTTTTTTTTTTTTTTTAAAAGGAAACTTCAAATCTGCATAAAAAAAGTAGGATTTTCCTGAGAATTTCTGAAAATGCCAGATCCCCTCAATGTACTGAAATTCCATGTATGTGCATTTCTAGTGATTAGAAAGAGTTCCTATTTTCTGGAATGGTTTTATCAGAGTGACTTACTGTCTACATGAAAAAAAAATCTAGACTAGGGAAAAGATGGAATGCCATATAAAAAGTACTTCTCCTACAATCAGTGTACGTCTTACAGTAGGAGAGGTCTTCTCATTGAATACAATTGCCAATACGTTTCGGTTTTGCTTCCAACTTTCATTTCTCTCATGGAGTGAAATTTAGGTTACAAAACTTTATGGACAGGAGTAGTTCTACTACTTCATAGGACTACTCATGCGTAAAGTTAAGCACATGTATAAGACTTCGCAAGATTCAGGACTTAAGAGGGTAAGATGCAATCATGATGTTAAATGCTATTTTGCAAAATAATCATATATAATGCCAAACAATTACATCTAAATCCTCATTTCCCCAAAATTATAGGAAACTACTGTAGAGACTCTCACTTTTCAGAAGATTTCATCAAGATGCAATAGTCAAACTCATGAATGTACATGTCTGTTGTCTTGTAATATCAGCTATTTTGTTTGCATAATAGCTGAGTTTACAAGACACTAGGCAGCCATAAATGCTCCCACATCTAATGGAAGGATCAAATCCTTAATCTGCACTAGGATGCACTCTTTTAAAGAAGGATTTATTCTTATTACTAAATAAATTGAGGACAGGAATGAGTGAGAACTGGATCTTTGAAAAGTATCCTCAAAGTACAGAGCAGCTTATGAAAAACATCTTTGTATATTTTTTGATCTAGTTTTTTTTTGGGGGGAGGAAGGGGAGGGGAAAGAGGGCATGTTTTAAATGCCTGGAGGACCCAGAACATCATGCATTAAATTCTTTAGGTCACTTGCCTACCTTGAAAGTGAATATTTTTTGACTTTGATATATTATTTTTAGGTTTTTTTAATCAAAACACTCAATATACTTAAAATGCCCTGGGATGTAAATGATTTTCATTGAATACAATTTTGATAAAAGTAGCATAAGGCCACAATGATGTTTCCATTCACTGAGATTTCTGGAAGGGAATAATAATCAGAACTACGTATGCTACAAAATTTGTCCAACAAAAAAAATGTATAAAATAGGACACTTTGTCTTGTTGATCACATTACAAAACCTGACTATATTACTTGCAAACAATGCAATTTTCCATGTCGTATTCAAAGTGCAACATTTTGAATGAGATGAATAGCTACAACACATGTGAAGGGGTTAAATTCTCTCAATGTACGTTAGAGTTACATGCAACAAATCCCTTGCGCATCAAGAGGTGAATAAACTGCCCCGTCCCCAAGACTAAACTATATTCAACAAGCAGAACAAAGAGAGCAATGTGAATACAAAGGATATTCAAGTTTTATAGAAGTCTTACTTAATATTCAAGTCATACATTCACATATAAACTGGATCTTATAAGATGTACGGTGAATATATGTATTCACTACTTTTAACAGATGTCTAACATTTTTGATTAGCATTACCTAAACAAATGGCACTGCTGTGACTGGTTGTCTCAACTGCAATTAATAAAATCTGAGATCCCTGTCAGTAAATGGAGTTGTGACTGACAAACATTTAGGCCAAATAATCATTTCTTTATCCTATTTATCACTCTTTATGTAGCAATTATTTAAAAAAAAAATCCATACAAAATATTGTCATTCATGCAAATACTGCATTAACATGCAATCTTTTCGTTCTCCCAGCTGTATGAATTACAGTTTTGGTAGTTTAAAAGAAATCAATCTATAAATCTTATATAACAGATTTAGCCTGATGAGAGATTAAAACAATGTTAAGCATTGTATACAGATTTCACCTTTTTTTTGCAGCTGCTTAACTAAAAGGATGTTAAATCCGGTTTAATTAATTCTGCTTTATATAATTCTATTTAATGGACACATTTAGAAATGTCCCAAGAACACTCAAGTACTTTAAAATATCCTACAGTAATGAAATCTGTTTGTCAAGCAGATTTCATTTGAAGACGATTTAATCAAGTGGTATCGTAACAGGATACACACTATCCTTTGTAAGACTATTTCTTAGGCAATCTTACATACCTTTTTTTAAAAGGCTAGGAAGAGCTAAAAATAAAATTGTGCTCCTTGTAAAATTTGTAATTTCTTCATTATGATGGAACACAACAAAACATCTTGCCCTTGGGTTGCTCTGTTTCAGCCAAAATAAATGCAAATGGCTTGTCAGATGACAGCTGTTTGATAAGGCTCCTCTACAAGACCTGCATGCTTTACTTTTTTCCGTGAAACTTGGGATGAAAGGCAGAAGGCAGGAAGAGAATTAATGTAGCATACAGTCTAAAGGCAATGCTACAACCGTGATTAAGTAGAAAAGTTAAAAGGCACAGATTTTCCACAGCCTCGCTGCGTGCAACCCATCCGTGTAACAAGTTGACAGGCCTAGCGCGTCAGCTCCATCATCCTCTCCGACAGCTAAAACGCAGCATTGCATCCCTTTTCAGAGAAAATTTGCGTCTGCACCATGAAGCGTTGTACATTATTTCTTAGCACTGCAGGGGGCTCAAGTCCATATGGAACCTTCACAAATATTACCACAGATCAAACCAGCGGCGTTTCGAGGCAGATTTGACATACCTATTTAAATGAACAGCAGGGGTCCTCGGGCTGCCTCAGGCTGTGCAGGAGAAAACCTCTGTGGAAAGCCTATGCTGCAGCTCCATTACTCAGCAAAGACACACTCTACATTTATCATTCATTTCATTTCTGCCAGGGCAAGAAGCTCATTTGCCCAAGGTCAACAAAAAACGAAAAAAGGGTTTTTTCCAAGAAATAAATGTACCTGACAAGTGGGGATTTTGTCCTTTGGGTTCGTAGAGCACAAACAAACACCAGATAATTCTCAAAAATAAAGAAAACCTATGCACAGAATTTGATTTTTGGGAAGTCCAATAAATGTTGTTGTAACTTTTTCAAGAGTACATAATGAGAAAAACAGAATCTGACAGGAGCATCAAATTGAAAGTACCGGACTACAAAAGTGGGTCTTTTTTTGTCTTACATTAACCATACATTAAAATACTACACATCTCTCTATAAGGCTCTTCTAGGGAGTCAAAGAATTTATGTGCTACTAATGGGCATATTTATAAAAGGGCTCTTCATAACACACAATAAAGAAGTCGGGACCAGCAGTGTTCTATCAGATGTAGCTTTTATCGTAAAGGTAAATGACAGAGATCCCATGGTCTTGCAACCATACTAACCTAAGTGCACATTAAGTTTACATGAAAAAAAACAATCTTTAAAAAATGTTAAAAAATATAAATATATTGAGCTACTTAATACAAATTTCCTTCACATTAAAGATCAGCACATTTCTGCAATTCTTCTCTTTAAGACGAAAACCATGTATTTTAAATATAATGAATAATCCTAAATCTGGTCATCTCTGTTGGATGGACATTCATTACCGCTAACCCTTACTGATACTAAATTAAACTACAGTATAAAATGAAATGTTCAGAATATTCATACCTAATTCATAATCAAAACCAAACTGAAAAAAGGAAAACAAACCATTCGCTTTTAAATTAGGCAAAAACTTCTCTCTAAATGAAAGAATAAATATTATGACTTAACAAAACACATTATGTTTCACCTCTGGTAGTGTTATTATGGTCCATTACGAAATCACTAGGTAAATTCAGAAGCTTCTGAAATGTAGTTCTAATGTAATGTTTTACTTGACTTAGAGTTATCATTATTTATCATAGACTATAATGTACTTACATGCATTAATGAATAAAATGACTGCTTGCCAGTATAAAAGAGAAAGTGAAATGGACGGTGATCTTCTCCCCATTGGATTGCTAATCAAAAGCAAAATTAGACAAAAAAGCAATAATATACAGCAACTAAATAACTATATTTAAATTGCAGTTATAAACCTCTTTTAGAATACTAATTACCTTTTAAAATACCAGAGAGTAAAGACATTCAACCAGTATTCAACCAGTCTGGAGTGCTAATATTTTAACATACCTTGTTATAACCCACCTCAATCTGCTAATATAACCAGATATTTTTAATATAACATTCTAAATCTCTCATTACATAATGGAAGCCCTGCTGTACATCTTAAATAAAATCTCAAGGAATCTATGTAATAGCAATACAGCAAAAGGTGCCAAATTTAGACTAGACAGAAATGCACACTAAAAGATAATTATATGCTATATCAGAATTATGAAAGGTGCCAGATTGACAGCTCCAGAAAATAAAGTCTTCTAGAAATAGTACTACTACTATATGGGCAGTCTCTGAATAAACTTTCTGACATTGCCTTGATAATATATCTCAACTATATTCTAGAGGGAACAGTGTGCAGAACGCAGATATTTTTAGGCAAAACAGTTAAAACAGTTTCATCTGTCTAATCACAGGAGCCAAAACATTTATGTGATGCTTTAGCAATATAAAAATTATGAACAGATTTATACTTTAATCTAATAAAAATTTCCTTTATTTTAAAATTAAACTTTTCTGTCATTTTACCTCCTACAGTGACACGTCATCTTAATCTACAAATTGAATCTGAAGCAATTACCAGTGCCACTGCTGGGCAGAGAAGATGTACAGAAGATATTATAGTTAAGCTTGGAAGGATTAGATTTTTATGGGTGAATGTCGATTTCCTTACTTTGCTGATTTGAAGAAAATATTTTTGTTCGTTTGTGAAATCGACATTTCACAAACGAACAAAAATATTTTCTTCAAATCAGCAAAGTAAGGAAAATGCAGCCTCAGAACTTAGAGTTTGATTTAAAGATATTTACTTTGTATATTTTGATATGTGATGTTGACAATTTGTATTTTAACTATTATAAAGCTTTAACTTTTTGAATTTCAATGTCTACTTTCATTAAATAATTATTGTCCGACCCCCCCATAATTACCTACAACTGCAAACATTTAAATAGATAAACTAAAAAACAATGCTTAAAATCCATAATTTTGTGCAGCTGTGAAAATCAGTTCTCTTGATTCAAGGGTCTTCTTAAGTAGCACAACACTATGCTAACTTTACAGAAGATAACTAAAATGCACAAGTAACAGGTTCAGAACTATAAGCAGCTTTAGAGAAAGTATTTAGTAAAATACATTTAGCATATTATTTGTATTAAATTCTGCTGGTTTTAATAGTAGAAATTCCAATCTAACAGGTATATACAGGGTGAAATCTTTCTAGAGTGAGAACACTCTCACTGACTTCAACGGAGCCAAGATTTCACTGATATCAATTTCAAGCACTGACAATATTTATCAGTCATTTTTTGTCAAATATTCTTCAATAGGAGTACCTGACTTAGTGAGTTGATTTATTTGAGGTATTAAACCCGGACACCAAAGCTATACCTGGTTTAGGTAACATGTTAGATTAATTTAGTAAAGTCAAAGCCAGATTCTTGTAGACATTTGCACACATTACAAAACTTTCAAGTAATTTGGTATGCCCAGTCTATACTCAAAAGAGGCTAAGATGGGATGCTGCAGATAAAACAGGTGAGTAGAAGCTTATTTAATGCTGGCCTGCACTAATAAATCCTATCTTATAAATGGAAACAACGTTTTTGTTTCCCCTCTGCCCTCACCATGTTCATAGAGAAAGCAGCAGGAATAGGAAACTGACGTTGCTCTTTTTATGAACTGAAAAAGTTAATAAATCCCAACCATCTCCTCACCAATGAAGAAGAAACAGTCTGTAAAAGATCAGAGGCAGATGAAAACAAGTTCTGACAGACCCAATAAGCACAATATGCATTACAAAGAAAAGTTAAGGGAGGGAAATGGCAGAGGCACTAATGGTAGGAAAAGAACTAAGCTGACAAAGACAGAAGGAACACTGGTAAAAATTGTGCCAAATTCAGACATCACATAAGCAACTGCAACTAAAACAATTAAGTGGCTTCTGTTTTCACCATGGTCAATTTCTTTTAAAACACGGGTTTCAGAGTGGTAGCCGTGTTAGTCTGTATCAGCAAAAACAAAAATAACGAGGAGTACTTGTGGCACCTTAGAAACTAACAAATGTATTTGGGCATAAGTTTTCGTGGCTTAAAACCCACTTCATCACATTGTCTCGACCCCCCACTTGGTAAGGCAACTCCCATCTTTTCATGTACTGCTATATAAATCTTCCTACTGTGTTTTCCACTCCGTGCATCTGATGAAGTGGGTTTTAGCCCACAAAAGCTTATGCCCAAATACATTTGTTAGTCTCTAAGGTGTCACAAGTACTCCTCTTTTTTTTTTTTTTTTTTTTTTTAAAAAGTCAGTCAGTCAATGTGAAAGTTAGACTCAATATTTATTAAAAAATGCAGTTATGGACCAAATTTATGATAGTGTTTGTGTATTTGAGTCTGTAAAACTATGAAAGTGAAAAAAAAAAAATAGGGTGAGAAGTATATGTTCACGTTGCTGCCTGATACTATATTGGCTGGTAATGGTATAGCTGCTCAGTGATTATGGCTCAAGGACCATTTTGAAGTACAAATTCGTATTTTTGCACTTCAGAATTCTTAAAGACATAACTTTTAGAGAGTTGAACGACTTCCTTGAAAAACGGTGATCATTTCTGACAAGGCGGTTTTTGGATATAAATACAAAAACACTCCACAATCACTAGGATTAGACCAGTGTCTGAAAGAGTTCATAAGTCCTGAAAGCATATGTACTAGTAGTCTAGTGTTGTTAATAGGAAATGGCCATCAGACTTTTAAATCACATATTTATTATTTCCATCTTGCCGCCTATTCAATTCCAACATGATTTTAGCTTATATTTAACAATGCACTGAAGTTAGAAATTAATGTTTTATACCATTTGAAAGCTGATGTTCCAAAATTTCAGATGATATAAAAAGTTGTTTTTTTAGCTTTAAAGGTTTTCAGGATAGCAGCTGCTAATATATGAGCATTCACATGAGGGAGAAAATAAGATATTACTGAGGATCAGAATTGTGTTTTTTGGGGGACTCAGTGGCTCTGGGGATGCAGAGCCTTTCACACACTAGTTCAATTCAAGCTCAGGACAGTAGCAACCGAAAGTTGTTGCAATGTTTGTTTAGTGTTCCATATAAAATGATTTTGGTAGTCTAAATAGTTTCCACTGAACAGATGTCCAAACAAACAAAAAACACTACTAGGAATGAGACCAAAGACTGCACAGGCATGGAAACTGCAGAGTTGATCCTGCCAGATCAAGGCTAAGGGCAGATAATAGTCTGCACGTACTGTGCCCATTCTTTGGATAAAGAGATCACTTCAGTTTCCAAGGCTGTCAATCTGCTATTCTTCGCAAGCACTGAGTTTACCTGTTTTTTTTTTTAATTATATTTTATACCAAATACTAAAAAAGCAATGCTTTATGATCAATCCAAAGCCACTGAAGGACGCCCATGGACTTCAGTGGCTCTCGATCAGAGTCTAGGTTATTAAAAATGTTTTCCAATGGCAGAAAACATTTCTTTCTAGCCATGGTGGTTCACAAGACATCTTCTCTTAAAAAAGGTCACTGGTCCTTTGGGGTATGTCTACACGGCCATTAAAAATCCTTGGTCACAGACTCGTGCTATGGGGCTAACTGCAGCGTAAACATCCAGGCCTGAGCTCAGGCTGTAGTCCAAGTTGGAATGCCTACATTGCAATTAAACAGTGCTGTAGCCCCTGCCCAAGTCAGCTGGCACAGGCCAACCGTCGGATTCCAATTGTAATGGAGACATACCCTCACTCTAGCAGTACTTTTTTCACTTGTGCAGGTCCTCAGATCAGTAAAGTTTCATATTACATTTGAAAGGTTTGTGTTTTTATCACTCGGGTGCCTCATTAGCAGCTATAAAAAACATTAATAAAGGAAATGTAAATGGGTTGCAGGAAAGAAAACAACATAGAGGCTCATAATAAAAACGTTGTTATAGCCTAGAAAGAATAGCTATGTACACTTACCTCTTTGTTTTGGAAAAATTTCAGTGGGATGCTGTAGAAAAACAACAACAAAAAGGTTTAGTATGCCATGCTAAAAGTACTCAGACAATTCACTGAACGTTGTTCTTACCTTCATTACAGGCCTGGCCCTTTTCTCAAATAAGCCAGAGGGAAAGAGGTAGACAATAGCTTTCTGCAAACAAACACACAAAGATCAGATACATATTTGTTCTGTAACAACAAAATAATCAAATTCCTTACAGATATTTTTACTATGAGCATGCTATAAAAACCTAGACAGCACAGAGAGAGACAAATCAACAACAAAAAATGGCATGTGCCTATATGCTGTTCTGAGAATAAAAGCAACTGTAAATTTATTTCTTTACACAGAATGAAAGAATAAGAAAAATCTAATTCTGTAGTTTGTAATCTAGTAGGTCTACAATAAGTGAACTGTTTTCTTTACTTTAAAGATTAACTTTAAATTCAGACAATTTATTACAAGAAATACTCAGTTGCAAGGTTCAAGTAATATACAACCGCCATTTTATTTAACCTAAACAGTGATTTTTAAAGAGTAATTCTCACCCATCTCAAAAACACCTAATGCTGTAACTTAGAAGATTTCACATGTCATTTATCAAAATTATCATTTTCTTAATTTTCTTCCTGCAAACATCAGTGTTTGTGAAAGGTGCCAGTTTGATAGCTCTTGAGAATAAGTTCTCTATTTTTTCAAAGAATATTACTCCTGGGGGAATTCTGTACCAAAAAATTAAAAATTCTGCATATTTTATTTGTCAAAATAATACAATACAATCACACCAGTTTCAATTATTTTGGTAATGTATTTCAAAATACTTGTCAGTAAGTATGTCTGTAACAAAACAGACAATGAAAAAAATTCAGGAAATGTTTCTATCACATAGATTCCTTACTAGGCATGTAAATACAGAACGTTGAGTAATTCATTTAAACTACTATACAGAAATGTTTCCTGCACCCCTCAGTGCAGGGCAAAGGCTTGGGGGAGCCAGGGGTAAAGGAGGAGCTGAGGGAAGGGGAGGAGCCTGGGAGTGAACTTGGAGGGTTGTAGGATGTGGGTGGGAAAAATATGGAATAGGTTTTTGGGGGGCCTGGCTGACCCCTAGCAGTCAGGCGCACCTGTCCCCATGTATCCCTGCACCCTCAGACACCCACTCCCCCCATCCCCGTGTGTCCCTGCACCCCGTCCCATGTGTTCCTGCGCCCCCCCAGCCACCTCCCTCCCCATCCCCATGTGCCTCTGTGCCCACACTCAGCCACCCCCCTTTCCCCATGTGGCCCTGCACCCCTTCCCCCTGTGTCTGTGTCCCCTAGCCACCCCCATATGCAGCCCTGCACCCCTTCCCCCAATTGCCATGTGGCCCAGCACCTCCAATTCCATTCAGTCCCTGCCCCAGTCTGTCCTTCCCCAATAGCCATTAGGAACCCCAGTCTGTGACCCCCCAACCCCACACTGTCTGTTCCCCCATATCCCGTCTCCTGACTGGACCCCACTGGCAGGCAGGCAACCTCTTCTCCTCCCTATTGCTAGGGGGGAGATAGCTCAGTGGTTTGAGCATTGGCCTGCTAAATCCAGGCTTTTGAGTTCAATCCTTGAGGTGGCCATTTAGGGATCTGGGACAAAATTGGTACTTGGTCCTGCTAGTGAAGGCAGGGGACTGGACTCAATGACCTTTCAAGGTCCCTTCCAGTTCTATGAGATAGCTGGGGCTGCTCCTGCCTGGGAGGGGCTGCTCTGTTCTAGTGCCACAGCAGCCTCTGGTGGGCAAAAGGCAGAACTGTACCAACTTTCTGGCAGAAATTATTTTCTGTGAAAAAAAATTATGCGTGGCACATTAATTATGTGTGCACACAGTGGTGCAGAATTCCCCTAGGAATAGAATATAGACAAAATGGACAGAGGCAGCACAAGCTTCCCTACACTGTTTTGCCACAGAGTGCCAAATCTGCACAGGAGATAACTAAGGGTTTGCAGACCACTGAGAATCTCCATTCCACCTAGATCCAGCACTTTTTCAGGAATGTCAAGCGTGAAGATTGTTGTCATGGAAATTTATATATGCAGGATTCTGAACAACTATAACATGGGAACAACTGGTAGTCGCTATAACCTAAGCTCAATTTGAACCAGCAACCTGTAGGTGAAAAACTCTATTCCAATTACTAAACTTTAAACAATGAAGTCTCCCTTTAAAGATATTTAAAGGTCTGTCAATAAGACACTTACAAATTAGGAAACATTTGAATGTGCATTTTTGCAAACCATGGTTTATCATTAAGATTATTGTTATATGCAGTACATGATACTTATTCTTCATCCACTCAACCAATATTTTAATGTGGTGTGTGTTCCCTGTTAATAAGTAACAATTTACTCTACAAGCAGATTAAAGCCTGTAAACCATTTCTGGCACTACTGTAAGACAAAATAGCTTGCAGGAATATTAAATCCAACTGGATGTAATTCCTATTCAGCAATTTATTACTATGGCACTTTTTTTCAAAAATGGTTGAAAAAATGTTGATTAATGAAGCAAAAAATAATGTATTAGATCAGAAACCCAATTTTTTCAAATTAAAATAAATACGTGTTTTGGTAAATGTGGGACTAAATATGGCCAATTTCAGTCATGACACAAAATTAACAGTATGAGCCTACTGATTTTAGAAAGATACACAATATATTTGTACAATAGCACTAATAACAGAACAAAATACTGCAGTAGACTTGCTTGCATTTTTAGTGGACAGTGAAGAAAAATGAAATTACAAGAATTTTAGTTAAAATCTTCTCTCAAGAATTATGCCTCTTTCTTGGTTAGGTTACCTTAAGGCTATTACTTGCTGATAATTTTTTCTATGGACATGGATTGGTTTGTCAGTGCTTCAACCTACTTAATATGCATGGAGTGTAAAAAGACCTAGCCTATTATTTTCATTAATCCCCTACTGGTATTCCAAACAGAAATTTTGAGAATTCTGAAGCAAACAAAAGGATTAACTTGATTTTATGAAATGGTAATTTTGTTTCTCTTAGTGACTGCTGAATTCCCATTTGTTAGTCGATGGGCATTTTGTGCACAGAGAGAGTAGGTGAACACCTATTTATGAACAAATGGGGATTAATTACGATGACAATAGAGAAATCTGCTGTGAGCCAACTGATGTTAAACAAACACCTTATATAACAACATATTAAAGGACTAGATTATGGGTTACAGAGACTGACAGTGTGTGTACTTAAAAGGTATCCTGTATATTAGCTCTCAAGGATTTGACTCAACCAGTAACTATTAGTAGGACACTGAAAACTCAATGTAAATGTGACATTCTGTTTTGCTGCAACTTCAGAGGTTTTGAAATTTGTTTTCTTTCTAATGTGAATAAAACCAATCGATGTTGCATGTTTTCATGAAAAATGGAATTATGTCAGGGGAAGATGTGTGTCTGTCTCTATCCCCTAGTAGTAGTTAGGGTATTGGCCTGGGACATGGAACACCCTGGTTCAAACTCCTACTCTGCCTGATTCAGAGCAGAATTTTTCATCACAGTTCACTCCAAATTAGACAGAGACCCAAACCTGAGTCTCCCACATCCCATGCCAGCATCCTAACCATCCAGCTACAGAATCTCTCCCTCCCTCTTGGAAAGCTTCAAAGAAACAAATGCATCTTCACAAAATGTTTCAGCTTTGATGAAACAGCATATTTTGGGGGAAATGTTCTGACCACCTCTTGCGCTCAAGTTTCATATTTATTAGTAACAGAAACAGAAGGTGGACCAGCCTCTAGACTGCCAGGATAACAAATCTCTCTGAAAAAATGAAACTAGAGCATTTTAGTGTAGTTCAAGAGAAGGCTTCATTAACTGAATATGGATTTCCTTCAAACTTGCAACACTGAGTTTCAATGCAAGAATCCCTTCAGGAATCAGACCAAGATCTAGAAGACAATTATATTCTGTATATCCCAGAAAATATAAACGCAAACCAATGAATTCTAAGATATTCCATTACCAAGCCCGAAATAGTTGTGGTAGAGAGAGCACTACACACAAAAGGTTCCATACAGACTTTTCCAGACCAAACTGCAAAGTTTTCTTTAGGACTGGGATTCTCAAGTTGAGGGTCGTGAACAGGTATTTGGGAGTCATGACCACTCTGTCCTTCCCTTAATGCTAAATGGGAGGGAGACTGACTGGATGGGAAGGGAAATCCAGTGGGAAGCGGAGCCCAGTATGAATAAGGCTGAGAACAGCGTCTTGAGGATAACATCAGAGTCTAGTGACAAATATGTTAAGATATCTGATAGAAGTTCGGTGGCGGAGGTTATAGCTATAGATAGCAGGTAAATATTTTACAACCCTATTAAATTTTCCTTGGGAACAGGCCTTATAATTGTCCCTGGGAATAGAATACAGCTCTTTAATATATGACAGACAAAGTTTCATCCCCCTCCACCACATTACTTTTCAGAATAACTGCACCCAAAGAATCCTGAAACCCAACATCCCACTTCTGTCTCACAAATAATTCTGTAACCCACTGCCAAAGAGTCTCTAGAGAGAGCTCCATCTAGAGGATAACTGCCTTCTTTTGCTATGAGTTACTCCTTTAGCTCAAGTTGCAGAGCAGTCTCTCTTATGGATCTGAGAGTCCTGGGTTCAAACTGCTGATGGCCCATGTGGGAAAAAATATAATGTGATCACATAATTAAAGAACAAATCATAATGCATATACTCAAGAGTTGCATTTAATTCTAGCATTTCTTAAAAAAAGTGCTTGAGTTGGTAACCCTAATGTTCCTTCAGCATACTTATATATGGGACACACTTTTAAAGTTATTACTTGGGGAGGTACTGGATACCTTTAAACACTGCTAGTGGGCTTTTCATCAGTAGGTTACCAGTTTGAATCCACCCTAGCTCAAAAGGGACTGAAACTTGTTCTCATCATATCCAGTAGATGTTTGGTGGCCCCTCAAACCAATTACCCGCAAAAATGCAGAATAGCTCAGACATGGAGCTGCACAAAAAACGTAGCAGCTATGCTGCACCCTCATTTACAGTATTATCCTTCTTCTGTTGTCTGGGTTTAAAGCACATTTTCCCTCCATTTGCAACCCAAAGATTCTTGTCCCTTCATTTTCCCAACGGCCAGAGAAAATCTGGCCTCAATTTTTACCTCAGATGGCCCAATTTATTGCCATCTGATGCACATTTAATTGTATCTTCAGGCATTTAGAAATCCATGCCTTAATTCAAACTGGATTGGCAAAAAATATTAGGTCAGACTCATAAGTTAGCAAAGGAAGAGAGGGGAGGCAGTTTGTGTCTGCTGTCTTCAGGATCTACAAAGCCACTAGAGCTCCCCAGCACAGGCCAGGGAGCCCTTAAGCTGTCCTACTGCCTCAATGGTCCTATGGAGCTTTGTTATGGTGCAAGTCCACCCTGGCCATGCTTCCTCCTGCTCCAATTCACCCACACCTCACCTCCATTATACCCATGGCCTACTCTGGAATGCTTCCTGTGCTTAAACCATTTATGGAGGTGGCACAGGGCTAGCGGAGAAGCCTCCAGCAATGGGGGTATTTTCTAGGGGAGTCTTAAATCTTCCCTATGGCTCCTTTGCTACAGCATAATTGGCACAAAAGGTCCCTAGCACATTGAAGAATCAGACACAATGATGCTTATACTCTACTTTTACATACATAAAGCTTTAAGCACTGAGTACTAAACCAGTTCAGTTCTGAGACTATACTTCAGGGCATAAAATTTGAAACATTTCAGTAGGGCCCCTGGCTCCCTAGATGATGTTACTGAATCAACTCCCTCTGCTCTCCAGCCTCCTCAGCCTGATTCCCACTTCCCTTTCCAACTCTGTTATGCTGGGAAATCTACAGTTCTTGAACCAGACTCCAATACCAACTCCAGCTCAGACAGTTTTCAATACTATATTCTTTTGGGCTAAAATGTTTAATGGAACGGTTGCTCTCACTGAGTCAGCAATGACTAAGAATGTTAATAATGGTGGTTGTTTCCAATATCTTTTTAAAAAAACTTCCACATAAGTTTCTTTAGTGGAGATTTATGTGCAGTGAAAGTTTGAAGTGTTAAATAAAAGGCACTTTAAAAAGTTACAAACCCCTTCAAAAAACAAAAATATCCCAGACGTTTGGTCAAATCACTTAACTTTCCTCAAAAAATTCTGCTAAACCCTACTCTAATTTGAGGACAACAAACTCTTATTCAAAGCTAAAGGGATACGTGAAGAAAAAGTCAAGTAATCTCATCTATGGGATTGCTGTAATTTTACGCAAATAAATACGTTAACGTATCTGATAAAAAATAATCTACTGGTGCAAGCATCTTTTAAAATCAACATTATGTCTATAAAACTGGTACCATATATGGAAAAATGTATACATAGTGTCCTATGAGAAAAAGTAACTATTTGCATAGTAACAACTTCTCAAAATATTAAATAGCTTATTTTTTATATTAGAAAAGGAGGCGAAAAAACAAAACCAAACAAACAGAAGTCACCAGTCCAAGTGGACTTCTCTGGGGATTTTGCTTAAGTAAGGAAGATTTGACTCCCTTGGGACTAGCATTTTACACAGAATAGCACTCACAGTTTTTAAGAGTTTCTTTAGGTAAAATCTGAATATCCTCTAAAAACAATCCAGCACATTTAACTTTTAAAAACCAATCCAACTCCAACATACATTTTTCACTATTATAGGACTAAAAATGTCTTACTCCTTACCCAAAGGAGAACTTATGTGGCACACAAATAGTATATTATTGTGAGCCAGGGGTTTCTCATTTAATCAATATGCTTTAGGCCACAAAATTCTTTGTGGGGAACCACTCTCCTACCCTTGTACAAAGACATTTGCAAGTGAAACTAGTTTCCTTAAAACATTTGTTTTACATTTAAACATAAGTCAGTCTGTATGTCAATTATCATTTAAGACCTATGCCCTACTCACCAAAAGATGCTTAACATTTATCTATAGATCAAATACAAGAGCTGCTCTACATTTTTTTTTTTTTTTTTTTTACTAACTCTACTGAAAGACAGCAGCTTTATATTGTGCTCAGGTATCTGGAACAGTATTTAGTAAGTCCATAAAAGGAAAAATAAAAATACTAGGATATAAATAGATCACAGGGTTTAAGGTGCTTTTCTTATATTAATCTTGCTTAGATTTTTGGCTTTAAACTAGAATATTAGTGATCTGACAGTTTGAAATGAAGGCAGACTATTTACTATGTCTATAAGTTAAAGGTAAATCACAAAATAAAAGGATTACAGACTTGACCAGGGAAAAAGCACTGGGTCAGGACTGCAATCTCTATTAATTAGGTATCCCAGCTGGGCAGTGGGTATGCAGCTGTTAACTTGATCAATGACTTACCTAAATGTCATCTCTACTGATTCGCTTATAAATTACCAGCAAGTGAGACTAATGTACAGGTGCTAATTTATTTAAACTGTTCTCTGCAGTTCTACATAGCTTTATAAACTGCATCTGGCACCTAATGTTAGCTGTCAGTTGTACTTAGACATGCCTGTCCTAACGACTCTGTTCATTAGAAATGAGCACAAATTATGAAATATTGTGAAAAATGATACATCAAATGGAATGGGCAAAGCAAATCAATTAGAGAAACTTCATACCACATATTCACACATAGGAGAATAAAATATCCTGGTTCCAGAGCAAGGTCTATAATACCAATTAAAAAGCAATTGGTAGACTTCTGCAGTTATATATCAATTTGCTGGACTTTTTTCCCCCCCAAGTAATTTAGTTGTAATATACAGCTTAACTTTTCATTCCTAGATAAAAGCATCGGTAAGAGGCAATTCTGCATCCAAAACATCCAACAAGAGGATTAAAACATAGTAAACTTATTTCCCTGTAGCACCTGTTTTAAAATTCACAAGGTTTAACTTTTATTAAAATACACATAAATTGCCAATGAAAGACAGAGTCTCATGTCTACTTTTGAAATGCACTGTACAGACTGATTAACAGTAGACGACATGGAGGTACGTAAGCACTCATCAGAAGGAATTATTACTATTCTAAGTGTAAAGCCTTATAATTCTGCTGCCAGTGCTAAGCAGCTTTTATATTTTTATAACAGAAATTTAATTATGCATAGCAGACATTATTATGCACTCAAAGTATTTTCAACACCTGATGGTATGTGAGCAACTTAAACATGCACAGTAGATACTCTGCAATACTAAATAAAATGCTGCGCTTTTATTTTTTCATCTTTTCAGAAATAAAATTGTTGAACTGGTCCCATACTTGTCACCTGCACTTCAGTAAGGAAAAGCGTAACGCCGACATTCCCCAGTCGTCAGTGGGCAGGATTGAACTGGGGACCTCTAGGAGCTTAGTGCATGAGCCTTTACCACATGAGCTAAAAGCCAACTGGCTCTTAGCTAAGACTGTAAAGCAGACCCATTTTATCTCTCTCTTTAAGTGGTCTCAGTGCCACTGGATAGGCCAGAACACCACACCCAGGAAGTGTGTGGGTTACATACTTCCCCTAGCTGAGGAAGCATGTCCCGAGCTTCAGCATCTTCCCAGTTGAAATCCCGGACGAGCCCCCACTTGTAACACCGACCGACCCCGGTTGTCGGTGGGCAGGATTGAACCGGGGACTTCTGGAGCTTAGTGCATGAGCCTCTACTGCATGAGCTAAAAGCCATATGGCTGTTAGGCAAGTCTGTAGAGCTGACTCATTTTAATTCTCTCTCTAAGTGGTCTTGGTGCCACTAGATGGGACAGAACACCACACTCAGAAGGTAAGGGGGTTACAAAAGCTCATTTCCAGAATGAGCCTACTTTTCTTTATGGTGGAGCTCAGTCATTTTGTACAAATCGTCAGAGTATCCCTTGGGGATCTGTGTGCAGAGGGATCTTCCATCTTCTACATGTGTATTTATGGCATATATGCATGCATGGGAAGAGAACCCACACCCCAATCAAACGGTCCTGCTGTCCACTTCCTGAGCTCCTATAGAGGCCTGTCCTCGAAAAACAGGCCCACGTGTGGAAAGGAAACCTGGACTGCAGGGAGGGAGCTGAATTGTAGGTGAACGCACAGCCTCCTACTACCAATCCTTACAGGCAATCAACACAGAAGTTAATACAACCTCCACACTGTGTGAGCTGTACTAACAGGTTTTTACTAGTTTGTGCATGCACGTCATGCAAATAAACAAAGACAAGCTCTGTTATGGGTGAAGAGAACTGTTTGCCAAATTGAGATAAAATTTCCTTTCCCTAAATATTTTATCATTTAATAAAAGCCAGAACAAGCAAAGTAAAGTAAGTCATCTGTTAATCATTAAGGCCTCAGTCCTGCAAATTGATTCACCAGTGCACACCTTTACCTCGATAGAGTCCTACCGAAGTCAATAAGACTACATACAGGTGTAAGGGTCTGCAATGGTATATCTATCTCCGGGGGTACTATCAGGATATCAATATCAAAACATGCCTATCCACTACTTCAAATGCAAATAAAATGTAAACTATAAAATGTAAAACATGAAAATAAATACAAATATTAAATTCTCACAGTCTCAAATCTAAGCCTCAATATGGATTCAGAGTGCTACTGTCCTTAAAAGAAATAAAAAGAGCTCATCTCTGCTGTAAGCATATGACGGCTCAGAGCTCAAGACTTTTAACCTTACTGGCAAAGAGTAAGTCCCCTTTGTTTGCTCAGGCCTTTGCCTGAGGTGAGCTGGATGTGAAGTGTGTGCTGTCCAAGAGATTAGCTGGGAACACTGCTTTTTGAGTTTGTGATCTTTATAATAGAAGTTGGATTGTCATTTGTTGAGAGAACCAACCGTTGGCAGCATGCTGTTCATTTTTATATTGTTTTTACTGAGGAAAATTCACACAGAGAATCAAGCATTGAGTGCATATTTTTTTATAAATATAAATTAAAATAAGTCAAAGCTATTGTATGTCATGTGTGAAAATCAGCTATTACATAAACAGTAGCTTATTTTACCAGGCCTGCAATGAGTGAGCAAAATCAAGTTTAAAATAAATGTTCTAATTAATATCTTTTTGAACATAAAATTATGCCTAGTATTGGATTTTAACTTGTTGGAAGATTAAAAGGTGGAACTATTCTTTGTTGGTTGCAACTACTTGTAAATCTAGACATTTGTTTACACAGAAATAACTTTTTTTATGATTAAGAAGTCAAAAACAGTTCCCAATCTTTTACACTACACTTAGCACCTATAGCAGCCTAAATAGTTTATATTAGCAGAGAAGAGGTAAGAAAATATCCAACAAAATATTTTAACCAGTGCTTCTCAAACTGAAGGACAGAAAAAGCTGCCTAACCTTAAGTCTACCTGCTTTCCAACTGCAAGTCTGCTACAGGTAAAGTAGTGGGCATTTCCTCGAAAACCATCTTATTTCCCTGTTCCCACAGTGGCCATAATGCAGTGAGCTCAATTTTCTCTTCTTTGGTTCCATGACATGCTGCTCGGTCATGAGACTTCATGCAGCCTCACCACACAAGGCCACCCAAAAGGACATTTCTCCCTACCATCAACCTTCTGGGAAGTGGTTGAACAAGAGTGGAGCCACAAAGAAAGGGAGAATGGAGTTTGTGCGGGGGGGGAGGTTATATTAAAATTACTAAGTAAAACTGAACCAAGGACTGGTTGTGAAATATCCTGTAAAATTTAAATTTGCATCATCAACTGCTGTGGTATCATGCAGGAAAACCTGACCTAAATAGACACAGCAGGTCAAATGATGAGTAAATGTTTTCAAGTGCTATATAAACCTTTATAGTGGTTCCTATGGCCTCAGATCAAGGGGATTATCCATTAGTAGCTTTAAAAAGAACCTACTGTGCTTTAGCGGGATATGGGTATACAGTTCTATACTGCGATGTCTGACCTCACACACATAGCAGGGGTAGAATCTCTATTCACAGCCACAGTTGCAATGTTTGCAATGTATAGTAGTATTCTCTCTTATTCTGACAGTTTGATTAAAATTCACAGAGAGCTGAGGGGCTCATGCTGAAGTAAAGTGCTTTCAATATCTGAAACTCTATAGTAAATTACTTCTCCAACAGAGCAACTGTACTTACATCAATATCCTCTTGGGTAAAAGTTTCTGGATCTTCCCCCATCATGTTGGCTAAATGTCTTTTTCCTAGGTTGAACTCTTCAATCTGGTTTTTAATAAAAGCCTCTGTATACTTTTCAGGTCCTAAGGCTGCAACATTTCTCTTCTGCACTGCTGTAGTAGTATAGATTAGTCTTAATGTCTAACCAAAAACAAAAAAAAAAGAATATTAAAAAAGAATTTGTACAGCAAACTCTAGGCAAAATTATTGGCATAAAAAGGGAAATGTGCCTTGTGCACAGTAGTGTAGAAACTAAGAAAAGGCACTCTTATTCAGAAAGTTGATTTCTTCTAGCTGCCGAAGACCCTTTTACAGACGTGTTGAAACAGTTTAACTTTTTTACATGAGAAAATAAATTGTGAACAATGGATTGTCTTTTTATCAAATTTATGCACCTATGTTTAAAAATGTTAAATCAATTTCAGTTTGTTTTCTGTAACATACACTCAGATTCCAGTAATAGAATGAAATGTGAATTACATGTGAGGAAGTCTCTGATGAAAACAAAACAAAAAATTTTAGGCAAATAAACCACTTAGGCATTGTAAGTAAACAGTGACTGTATTCTTTTATCTCTCTGCACACAAATAATCTCAAAGGGTTTATACATATGTTCACAAAGAGAGAACTTCTAAATGAAGCATGAAAAGAACTGCAAACTTAATTCTGCTATCCCAAGTGCAATACAACAGTGTAATGAAACTACTAAGGTATAAAGTTTCCATGTTGCCCTGTCAAAGAAACAAAGAAAAGGAAATTAGGCACAATGCATTTTTGGGACAGTGAAATAGTTTAGGACCCATTCTTGCATTGAGAACCACACAGGGGCACCCCAGAGCCCACCAGTTACTTTAATTTTATACACACAGGCTCAGGGGTGCACTCATGTGTTTTTCATTGTAGGATTGGAGTTAAAATCTGTGTCCTACAGAACTCTTTCTTGTCCTAGTGTTGATAACAGAATTGTACAGACTATAAACTCTTCAGGACCACATCTTTATTGTGTTTCTCTACAACACCCAGCACAACTGGGTCCCAACCCGAACTGGAGCTTCTGTGCGCTACTGTAATACAAATGTTAAATGTTAATATTAATATTAATATTACAAATGTCAAACGTACTTGGTCCTATCCCTTCCCTACAACAGAGATATGCAGATATGAAGGCAGATGAAGCAATATTTCAAGCAGATATTAAAACTGTTTGATGCAACAGGCTTTATACTGGAGACTAGAAAGTTACTAAAGTCTTCAGTTTCTCCCCTCACCTGGAGACAAAAAATCTTTAGAACTTCTAGAAGAGAAAATCTTTACTAGCCTAATGGGTAATAACAGTCTGCCTACCAAAAATCTAGCTGCAGTTTCAACTGGATATCATGTTATTTTCTGTGCTAAACCTTTGATGTGTGATGCAAAATAGCTACTGCAATTGGCATGGTATCACTCCATATAAACCGGTTACTTTGGAACCATTCAGTCTCTTTGTTATACCCATCCTATATCTCCCCCCTAAACACACAAAATCATGGCATGAGGTGACTGCTACTGCAATCCTTATCCTTAAACCAGTGTCCATAGACCTAGATGGAGTTTAACAGAAGATAAGTTTAACAGTTCACCATCTACAGAATGCTATCATAAAAGAGTACATCCATGGAGCTGAATTAGTACCCAGGCACACATTGTACACCTCTACCCCAATATAACACAAAATTCAGATATAACGCGGTAAAGCAGTGCTCCGGTGGGGCGGGGCTGCGCACTCCGGTGGATCAAATCAAGTTCGATATAACGCAGTTCACCTATAACACGGTAAGATTTTTTGGCTCCTGAAGACAGCATTATATCGGGGTAGAGGTATATGTCCTAATGCACCATGCAGGACAAGAATTATGCTAAGAACACTAAAATGAATGTTTAGGTATAGTCAATCATTCTAGAGGCAAAAAGCTACTAAATTCATTAATTTACACAAGGTTGCTGTTTTGATGAAAATAAAATAAAAATGAATATTCAAAGTCTGTAGAGGACATTGCGTCCCATTGTAAGATATTATCTGCACTTCCTAAGAAATCTTATTAGGACTTTTTCGATACTTAGGTTTGAACACCGACCATATTTTGACTGAACAATTAATCCCTTTGCCTCTTACAACCCTCTAGGGGAATTCCTATCAACAAATAGTAGCGAACATGGTTCCAGCTCATAATCCAAGGAACACTTGTCTTTGGCTTTTGTGGAAGACTATAAGATATGGCTAGACTGATTTGTTTTTCTTTCACCAAGATAATCAGTGGGTAAGACAACTGTAATTTCAATCAAGCACTCTGCCAGAGAAACAGAAGCATCATTGACAGAGCAGGAACGTCCCAATTTTGGCTTAATGCCAATTTTTATGCACTACTTTACGTGTCCTATGTCAGTATTAACAAAGCCTTGCTGCAGTCAAATTATTCCATAAACTAAACTGAGAATTGATGACTGAGTTGTCTCTGTGGGAAGAAAGAAGTCACAAGAATAAAAGAGCAGAGGGGGAACATTTGGAATGGAGAAAATATCAGAGTTCTATTCAATAGGCCACACTCAACAGTGACCTGAAGCAGTTATCATCTGATGGCTGGTCAATGGCCTACTGTGTGAATCTGTGGTCTCACTGTACCTTCTGGTGTATATGTGACCACAGTAAAAATATAATAAACAAACTGACAAAAACTTAAAGGTAGCTAGTTAGCAGCCTTATTGCCAGCTGTAGAAGAGAAACCAAAGAATGAATGGACTTGTCCTCTCACTTCTAGGAGTCTTCTCTCCAGGTCAGGGTTTAAAAATCTACATTTAAATTCAGTACTTTGAGTTAAAAACATATATGAACTAGAAATTATTTGACTAGATACAGCTTAAACATTTCAGATATAACTGGCAACTACAAACTACACACCCAACACAAACACATGTGCATAGTCCCACTGAAATAATGAGACTACATACATACATTTATTTGCAAAATTGGAACCTAAAGGCTATTCTAGCTTTCACTGGCTGCTAATGGCGGCAACAGGCTGAAACTACAAATGACTATTGGCATAGAGTAGGGATCTACTAGTCATGTTCTTTTTCCGCTGGCCATACCTCTTTTCCCTGCAATGCTGACAACAGGAAGTGGGATTGGAATAGGAGCATCTATACCAGCTCAATACCACTTTGCATTGGAGTAATGCTCACAGGATCATATGGTGCTAGCATTGTGGTACAAAACGCTGCACCAGATGGAAGGTTTCAGAGAGGTAGCCGTGTTAGTCTGTATCAGCAAAAGCAACGAGGAGTCCTTGTGGCACCGTAGAGACTAACAAATTTATTTGGCCCACGAAAGCTTATGCCCAAATAAATTTGTTAGTCTCTAAGGTGCCAGAAGGACTCCTCGTTGCTTTCACCAGATGGAAGAATCTGTCCTTCTGTTACATTTTTTGCAGCACTGTTAACCCAAGCCAAATTCTAACTAGGGTAATTACAAATTCTAACTAGGCCTACCCAAAATCTACCTGCAATTTCAACTGGATATAGTATTCTTTATTTCCTGTGCTAAACCTTTGCGTAGCGTTGCTCTGCGATTCAAAATAGCTACTGCAATTCAGCCCAGGTCCAATAAAATAGCTCAGCAGCGCTCAAACTGAGAGTCGCGACCCTGTTTTAATAGGGTCGCCAGGGCTGGCTTAGACTTGCTGGGGCCAGGGGCCAAAGCCAAAGCCCGAGCCCCACTGTCTGGGGCCGAAGCCTGAGGGCTTCAGCCTTGGGCAGTGGGGCTGAGATTACAGGCCCCCTGCCTGGGGCTGAAGCCCTTTGGCTTTGGCCTCCCACCCAGGGTGTCAGGGATCGGCTGGGTTCAGGCTTTGGTCCCCCACTCCTGGGAATGTGTAGTAATTTTTGTTGTCAGAAGGGGGTCGTGGTGCAATGAAGTTTGAGAACCCCTGAAGTAGGTAAATTAATCTTTGTATATACTGCATGAGATGAAAAGGATGATATGAATGTAAGTATTTGGTTGTTTTTTAAACTGAGGTATATGAACATGGTTTCTTATAAAATCTCTGCCAACAATAAGATGATAAAACAGGAGTTAGAGACAAGCACTGAATTTTAGTGCTGGAAATCCTGCTTATTCCCAGTTTCTGCTCTCTGTTTCAAGCTCTAGTGAATGTCTGGGAGAGAGAAACACTGAAGTATCTCTACACATTATCTCCTAGACACTTACTTCAGGAGAAAATGCTATTCACTCAGTCTTATTTTCCACGTATATTCGTTATTTGTAATTCTTTTTAATGAACATAAGAATCCTCATTACTAGGCCCAAGATTGCTTTCTCTCTGCCATACTTTAAACAGGATACTTTTGTATTATGCCTGTCATTTTTTATTGTAATTTTCCCATTTTTTCTTTTCCCCTCAAGCTATTCATATTCTTCTTGTTTAAGTTCATCACTAATCAAAAGTCCCTGGACACAAACTGTTCAGAATTAGAAAACAGCCTCTTATGGAAATTAATACCTATTGTACAGGGTACCTCTTCTGGGATAAGAGTACAATTTCATGGGTCATCTGGGTAAGAACTACAAAGTGAAGTTAAATGCTTCTGGTATTTAAGCCAAACTAGAAAATACTCCTCTACAATATAAAGGAAATCAGAGGTTGTATTCATTATATACTTCATAAAGCGTTCTTGCAGATAGTATTCTTACCATTTTTAAAAACATAACTGTTGTTAAGAAACTCCTGAAACAATAGAATATTCCACCAGAAAAGAAACAGCCTTTCCTCCAGCCTAGCACAATTCCTTAGCACTAAGAAACTAATTGCTTTTAGATTATTTTCATTTAGAAAGTAATAGCACAGAGGTCTAAGTATCAGGTTTGAAATACCTATGGCCTGTTTATTTACTGTTAAATCAATTTTCACCTATCGAACTCCACTCAAGTCAGTGGAGATAAATGGGCATAAAACTAGTGATTAATACTGAGTAGAGAATCAGTCCCCCTGAACTCCCTGGAACATGGTCAGAGTTGACTTACTCCAGACTTCAAAAGTCAATACTGTCCATTTTACCAGGGTGTCTATGGGGGTATCAATACCAAGGCTTCGTTTCTGATATGTATTTTGTAAAGCACTTTAGGATCCTTCACAATGAGTCAACAAATAAACAAATAATTTTATATTAATTTTCACATTGGCTGTTCCAAGCCACTTCACAGGAAGCGGTATTTACTTAAGTGAAGTGCTTCTCTGAAAGGTGACTAAAAATGGTACCTGCTCACCCAGTCTATCTGCTCCTTGTGTGTATTTTGTCACATCTGCTTAAGTCAGTGAGAAAAGAAAAAAATTATATTACTTTTCATTACTGTAAGCCCTTTGGAAACAACACACCACTGAAGTGAATTGTTTTTTTTTCTCCAAACAGAACTGTTAACTAAGTTCCAATTGCAGGGCTACCTAGACAACAATTGACACCTGGGTTTTGGAACCAGTGGTTGTGAATCCTACTCCTCATGTCCTATATACAGTTAGTCCATGTACATATATGTATGTCAGTAATAGGCAATTAGTTAATGGTTGGCTTCAGCAATAAGGCAGGAGGGTTTATATCGCTTATACTTTTTTAAACTTATCAAATGTAATGGAAGATTGGGATCACATAAACATCTGAGTCTTTTTTTGATCCTGCTAAGCTTTTGGACTCACCATCTTGTGTCTGGTTACTTTAAAATAACTATGCATTGTGTGTGGTGGTGTTAATCAATTTAAATGCACTGCTTAGCTTGTTAAAATGAGGTCTTCTCATTCTTGTATTAAGAGAAAGAGTAAATAGGAGCACCATACTTACTTTTTTTATATTACTGACTGGGCTGCATCCTTAGCTGTGTAGCTCCACCAAAATCAGTTGTGTTATGTCAACTTACACAGGGATCTGACCCATTATTTCGGTGTTGATATCAGGTACCCTCTTCGAGCCCCACTCTAAACTGAACAGTCCTAATCTTTTCAATCTCTCCTCAGACATAAATCTATCCAGACACCTGTAATTATTCTCAGTACCTGTCACTTGGCCCCCTACATTTTTGAGATGGGCTGACCAGCACCAGACACTATATTCAAACTAAGAGTGTACCATCATTATAAAAGTGTTACAATATTCTGAGTATTAGTTTTATTCCATTCTCTGTACCGTACACCTTAATATTTTGTTTGTGTTTCTAACCACTGCTGCACACTGAAGTGTCCACAAGGACACCAAGTCTTTTTCCTGAATGGATACGGTTAATTTAGAAACCAGCAATGTGCGTAAATAGATCCAATTGCTCTTTTCAATGTACATTACCTTGCATTTGCCTACTCTGAATCATCTGCCATCTGTTGCCTAATTGCTTGGCTTTGTTAGGTCACTCAGGAGTTCCTCAGTTTTCACCATCCTAAATTATTTTGTCATTTGAAAATTTTGTCACTTCCACCCTCTTTCTAGATCATTAGTGAGCATATTATATGTTTTAAAATATCTATAATACAGTATTCAACACCACTCCTAAAACACATCTCAAGGTTGATTTATACTTGCTTTTCAAACTGGAAATGCAAATTAGAAATAAGTCAACTTTTTAACAATGAAAAGATTATCAACTCATCATCACTGAAGTTTTTCAATCAAAGATTTGGGCATCTTTAAAGAGATGCTCTAGTTTGCCCCAACTTCTTGGGCTGGTCAGCAGTCGCTTACATAATAGAGAAGAATAACTCCTTCTCCACTGTATGAAACCCTGGGTGAAGCTCTTTGGCCCACACTTTGCAGAAGGCCAAACCAGACCATCATACTAGTCCTCCCAGACTTAAAATCAACAGTCTTAGGCTATGTCTACACTATGGACCTTACAGCGACACAGCTGTACCGCTGTAAGGTTTTCCATGTAGCCACTCTTTGCCAGCAGAAAGCTCTCCTGCCAGCATAATTAAACCATCCCCCACAAGAGGCATTAGCCATGTCAGCAGGAGAATCTCTCCTGCCAACATAGCGCTGTCCACAACAGCACAGTTGGGGGGTGTGTGTGTGTGTGTGTGTGTGTGTGTGTGTGTGTGTGTGTTTTTTTTAGTGACAAAAGTGGTAGTGTAGACAAAGCCTTAGGCTATGTCTACACTGTGCACCTTACAACGGCATGGCTCTGCTGTTACAGCCACGCAGTTGTAAGGTAAGCAGTGTAGCTGCTCTTTGTCACGAGGAAAGAGCTCTTCTGACAACAAAACAGAACCACCCCCACCCAGGGGTGGTAACTTGGTTGCCAGAAGAGCATCTCCCGCAAAGCACTGTCCACACCGTGTTTTTCATCATTAAAAGTTTTGTCATTCAGAGATGTGGGTTTTCTTTTTTTACACTGCTGAGCAACAAAAGTTTTAACAACAAAAGACATAACCATAGTTGCATATCACAAAGGGACTGAAGATGATGTGCAAAGCCTGGTATACAGACGGAGACAGACTGGCTTATATTGACAGGTTTCAGAGTAGCAGCCGTGTTAGTCTGTATCCGCAAAAAGAACAGGAGTACTTGTGGCACCTTAGAGACTAACAAATTTATTAGAGCATAAGCTTTCGTGGGCTACAGCCCACTTCTTCGGATGCATATAGAGTTGTTAGGCCCAAAAATATGGAGTATAGAACAGGTTGTTTGGCCAGC
>NW_020664372.1:38694198-38770803 GCF_002925995.2 Terrapene triunguis
TGGCTTTGGCCCCCCCCACCTGGGTTGCAGGGATCGGGCAGGCTCAGACTTCGGTCCCCCCTCCTGGGGTCGTGTAGTAATTTTTGTTGTCAGAAGGGGGTTGTGGTGCAATGAAGTTTGAGAACCCCTTAGTGTATTAGTGTATTAAACAGCTAGCAAGATTTTGACTATATTTTTGGCATGTGGAAGTTCTACTGTATTTAGAGGTTGTTACAGTCTTCTGCTGAGCAGGGTTTCATGATTAATATTGTCACCACCTCTGTATATAGGTGGCAAGTTTTCAGAGCTAAGTGGAGCTCATCACATACATACATATATATATATAAAGCTAGAGCTGCTCAGAGAATTTTGACAATAGCATTTTGCCAAAAAAAAAAGAGGGAGAAATGAACATTTTCAGCATTTTTCAAAAAACGTTTGTTATAATTTTCCAACCGGCTCTTAAACAGACCTCTCAAGGCCTCGTTTTTAGAAGCACTCACTGCTTGAGATGGATTATTGAAAGTGCACCTCCACCCCCACCATGTTTATGCTCCCATTTCATCATCATCATGACAAATCCAAAAGGAACGTAGCCTATGATGGCCACGCACATGTTCCTGGGATAATGGACATTCTTGTACTTCTGGGAACAGCGTGGGCCTACCCATGCTGAGATGACCTTGCCACAAGCGAGTACCAGGTTGAAGAGTGTGGATCCCTGGCCCCGCCAGCGTGACCTCACATAAACTGTGTGTGCGAGAACATGCCAGTGGGGTTGGAGCAGTGCACTCTTCAAAATGGCGTTCCCCGTCCCATACTGGACAAAATGACATCCAGTTTTGTCTCAGTACCGGACGGGGGACAAACCACCCAAAAAGAGGACTGTCTGGTTTAAAACCAGACAAGTGGCCATCTTAATGTAGCCTCCTTGCAGATTGAGCACCACCCAGATCAATTT
The DNA here is from genome assembly GCF_002925995.2 of Terrapene triunguis. NCBI lineage: Eukaryota > Metazoa > Chordata > Testudines > Emydidae > Terrapene > Terrapene triunguis. The sequence goes on from NW_020664372.1 coordinate 38,695,139, forward strand.
CTAGCAAGATCCTTAAGGTGGTCTGACTGGATATTCAGTTTATTTCCATCACTAGCAATCTTATCACTCCACCGAAGCTTTTGGTGACCAAGTGACCATTGGCCATGTACCAGCATTCCTTGGTAAACACACTTGTTTGTTTGTCTTCCAACCTAATAATATGCCTGTACCAAGAAAGGCACCAAAACTGAAGCAGTGCTGATGGAGGCAGTTGATGGATTCAGCTTTAAATATCTGAATTTCTGATCTTGTTCTGACATTTACAGCTGAGCAAGACAACGAGAATCAAAACTGTCAGTCCAGTGCTCTTCAGCCTTCCCCTTATGCATCCATTTGCTGCCCATCAGATGGTAGCTGGCTACAATCTCCTCCTACCCAGTTGTAGCTGCATATGTGGTCCCCTTCACAGGACATACAAGCAGCTGAGAGGATGGAAGAAAGAACTGGTGAGGGACTAGGGAAAGCAGGCAGTCAAGCAGGGGGTGGGGTTAGTGAAAGCCCTCTGAAAAGACACATTTATTATTATGGTTAAGAGCTGACAGACTGGTGATGTGTGAAAAAGTTGCACATTCGTTATTATTTTTTATATGGAGATACAAATAGATTAAGCCAAATTTATAGGTTCTACACATTTATTGCAGTGAGGAAAGGGGGAAGAGAGCCCAAATGGCTCCTCTTATTGCACACCTGACCAAGGACTGGGCATTGTGGTAGCCCTTGCATTCACAGTGTGCAAGGACTACATTTGTCTAGCACCTGTGTTTGTCCAGTGCTGATTCTCTGAAGGGGAAGCTAAGGAGTGGAGGTCATAGCCCCACTGACTTACGTCCTGCCCTTTACAGCAGAGCTGGCTGGGCATAGAAAGGAATAGACCCTACAACTTCTTCAGGGCCTCATTACTCCTATGCTCCCTGAAACTCTGTAAAGCACTGTGCCAACTAGGAAGTGCATCTCCATGCCACCCCAACACAGGGCATTTCTTTAGGGCATGATTTGTGTTTTCTGAAGTTGGTAGGTGTGCATGTAAGAAAAAAGAATACATGTTTTTAAGTGGAGCGGGTTTAAAACAAACAAAAGGAAGTATTTTTTTCACACAACGCACAGTCCACCTGTGGAAATCCTTGCCAGAGGATGTTGTGAAGGCCAAGGCTATAACAGGGTTCAAAAAAGAACTAGATTCAGGCAGTCTTCGGACTTACGACACAATTGGTTCCTGAAAATTGCGTCGTAAGTCGAAATGTCGTAACTCGGAACCACAATCCACTCCAGTGTGGGACCAAACGTCGTAAAGTCTAAACCAATTGTCGTAAGTCAAATCAGAGTGTCAATTCAGAAACGTCGTAAGTACCATTTGTCATAAGTTGAACGTCATAAAGTCAAGGACTGCCTGTAAATTCATGGAGGATAGGTCCATCAATGGCTATTAGCCAGAATGGGCAGGGATGGTGTCCCTAGCCTCTGTTTGCCAGAAGATGGGAATGGGCAACAGGGGATGGATCATTTGATGATTACCTGTTCTGTTCTTTCCCTCTGGGGCACCTGGCATTGGCCACTGTCAGAAGACAGGATACTGGGCTAGATGGACCTTTGGTCTGATTCAGTATGGCCATTCTTATGTTCTTATGTTCTTAAACTCTGTTCCACTGAGGCATTTTCCAAACATTTTACAACATATATGTACCTTTTGGCATATATTCTGTTCTGTACTGATTATTTTCTCATGATTATTAAAAGGAATGAATTTATTATAGCCCACAAGATATGTCGTCCCAACAATGCGCATACAACACATAGTATATTAATCTGCTTTGTAACAAATAATTAGAACAACTATCTTCCTCCAGTGGGTCTCACTGTCCTCAAATGTGGACCATACAATACTATTTGCAGGCTGCACATGTGAGGGTTGTCAGTTATGTCTGCTATAAAAGGCTCAGCACTTAGGGGGCTGTCAATTAAGTCTGCTGTGAGAGAGATTTCAAGAATCATTACTCCAACAGTATTTATCAAATACAAAAATAAAACAAATTTACATGAAAACACCAAATGCAGACTGATCGCATCATTTTATTTTATGGTGAGAGTGTTTTGAAATGAGCACATAAACTATAAAGGCAAATCAAACAGGCCAAGAGGTCTGTAAAAACATCTTACTAGAAACAGTGCTCTCTTTTGTGTGTTCCCTCACACAGCTTTTCCTCCTCCTCAAGCTTGTGACCCAAAGCCCATTGAAATCAATGCAAATCTTTGGATCAGGCCCATAATCTCAATCTCATTTTTTTCAAAATATCTTTTCCCCTTGTCTGTATTTTTTCAATATTTTTTAATTCGGTAACTCGCTTGGGGATAGTAATTACTTTTTCAGTACTAGGTCCTCAGGACTGCACCAGGTTTATGCACATGGGTAGTCCTGTCTGAACCCATGAAGTTCATCAACAAATGAGAATTTGCAGATATATGGGGAGAATTTGCTGTTATTTGAAGTCATTTGCTGTGCTTCACATAGATCCAAATGCAGTATCTGGGCCTTATTTTAGAAAGTGAGCATTTTGGGATTATGGAATTTGGCGGCTCTTCAGTTGTCTGCCTTAAACTTCTCCCCCATATATTTATGACGATTGCTATTGCTGGTGCAGATCCACCAGTGGTAGCAACAGTTGGAGTTCTAGCGTAGACAAAAGGTTTGCACCAGGGTTTTGCAAGGGTGTAGCTAGACCAGGGGTTGGCAACCTTTCAGAAGTGGGGTGCCGAGTCTTCGTTTATTCACTCTAATTTAAGGTTTCACATGCCAATAATACATTTTAACGTTTTTAGAAGGTCTCTTTCTAAAAGTCTATAATATATAACTAAACTATTGTTGTATGTAAAGTAAATAAGGTTTTTAAAATGTTTAAGAAGCTTCATTTAAAATTAAATTAAAATGCAGAGCCCCCCGGACCGGTGGCCAGGACCCGGGCAGTGTGAGTGCCACTGAAAATCAGCACGTGTGCCGCCTTTGGCACACGTGCCATAGGTTGCCTACCCCTGAGCTAGACTGTCGTAGCAGCACCAGTGCCAACTCCTAGATAGATATGATAGATATGTAGATATGTGTAGATATGTTGCAGTGGTGTAAAAGGGATTTGCACCAATGTGACTTACCCTGTTTTTAACCCAGTGGAGTGCATGTATGGTAGGGGTTTCCAGTTGTGCGCCACTGAAGGAGGTCCATTAGTATAGTCACACCAGTACAAAAATCCCCACTGAGACAAACCTAAGGTGCGAGTGATAGATGGTATTATTACTAGACCTGTTCTGAAACGGATTAGATAAAACAATAATTAAAATCCTGTTAAGTAACCTTTGCGTGGAACAGGTCTAGATGACCTGTTGGTAAGAACACCAAATCAGAATGGCAATGTTTTACATCCAACTTGCACTGGTGTAAATGATGTCACAACCATGTGGGGCAACCATGAATATGGACCAACAGCAGCTACAAGGCTGTAAGAGAGAAAGTGGGGAATAACTTGATCAAGAAGACAGTGAAAGTCCCAGATGACAGGAGTAGTTAGACATGTGCACGCACACACAGCTCAACAAGTATTTGATTCTCTCTTATTTTAAAACCTGTTCCATTTGCTTGCTATTCACTTTTCTTCATCGGCTCCTAATTAAAACATGGAATCCCTATATGCTAGCAAAGTGCATCTGACATAGTGGAGGTTTCCTTTGAGTACACACATAAATTATATTTTAAATGAAGTGTTTTTGGTATCCTGATTTTAATTTCTATGAAATTTTGCCTTGTCCACTTCAAAGCATTGGGATAAAACATGCATTTGTTTATATTGTACAATAAGTTTGAATACAATATCATTTACAGATTTTAAAAAGTGCTGCTGAAGCATGGGGGGCATTTTGTTTTGTCTTCTGATATTTTAAGTTTTGGATTTGGAAGTTTGCCATTTGGGGAATGCTGTATCAGACTTGGCTGCATCGGTTCTCTGTCCCAACTCCAGCTAAGCCCTAATGTGCACTGATTCTGTCATGCAAATCTCGCTAGTTAACCAAGTAAGAGAGAAAGCACTGCTTAGTGGTGAGAGCAGAAGACCAAGACTTAGCAGCTCCAAGTTCTGCTCTTGGTTCTGGAATTAGCTTGCTGTGTATCATTGAGCACGTCAGTTAATCTATCTGTGCCTCAGTTACCATCACTGTAAAAAGGAAGGTATAATACTTACCTACTATGTAGGACATATAAGATTAATTAATGATTATAGAGTGCTTGGAGATCCTAGGAAGAAAGATGCCAAATTAATCAAGTGCATTATTAATGTCATTGAATTTCCCATTTCCTTGTTGTTGTTTTTTCTCATTTAAATTTGGTTCTATAACTTCTGGTGTTACCTACACAATTTAGGGCTTTCGCTCCCCTACCCTCTCTTTTGGGTACTCAGGAAGTGAGGGATCCAACATGACCCCTCCATGGGCTCAGGGCTAATACCCCTTCCTGGTGGACTCAGGGAGTTACGGGTCTGCAGGACCCTTTCCCAATGAAAGAGCCTTACACAGTAATATCCTTAACCTATATTTATTACAACTAATCAACAGAATACACATGCTAAGCATACAATGCTCAGCACTCCCAATAAAGCAGATAAACTTCTCTTGATGGCCAGTCAAGATTAGAGCGTCTGGGGACTTCGGCTTATGCACGGTGTGGTTGGCAGGGTGTTGAGGTCTGGCAGCTTTGATCTTGGGCTGTGTCCTGGAGTTAAGTTTCAAAGATCTTCCTTTTGGACCCCAGTTTATATAGTTAAAACTTGGGTCCTACTTAGCTATACCTTAACCAATAATTTTAAACAAAAGTATTACAAAACAGTTGATACCAGTCAACTCTGTGTTCTTGGGGAACCAGGGCGCAGTATCCAGCCTGTCTGACTCATGAAAGATTCTCTCCCCCCCCCCCAGCAGCCTCTGCTTAAACCAAAACCCATCAGAGAAAAGACGTGCAGAGAGCAATGAGGGGCATTGGGAGACACACCTAGACCCCTCCTGACAAGGGTGACAAGATTAAGACATCTCCATTAACATACAGAATGAAGAACAGAGACAACTCCCCTAGCCACATCTGCATGAAAGATGGGACAGGGAGACATCTCAATTTGCATACAGGATGGAGAACAGAGAACCGCACTGAACTCTGGGACCAGAAAAAGCAGGGAAGCACTGCATCATGGGAATCTCTGCTCCAGATGTTAATGAACGTATGCCTGCCCACACCCAGCTCAGCAGTTATCAGACCAATTCTAGTAATGAATCCTTGGTTGATATCCAAAATACTGAAGCAGCCTAGTTGCATTGTGGGCTCCCTGGAAGAAAACATCACCCATAGCCAAGAGTGATCAGCTCCTATTGCCTAGCCTAAAGAAAACCCTTGAGTCATCAGTTTACCTATAAACAAATCTAGTGTTCTCCCTTGAATCATTGTATTTTCTCTATAAAAATCCCTACTGACCCTCCAGTCAGTGTTCTGATGCTTAGATCCAAACTATGCCTCAGTTCCACTGGGACTACATCTTCTCCTGACTGATCATGCTGGGGGCTCTGCCTGTCTCCAGCACTTAGGACCCTGAGCTACCACCATCACCTGGGAATCCTGACCAGTTCAAGCCTCATGGAGTGGGTGAGATCCCCCTTTTTTCTCTCTCTCTGTTTTCCTTTCTACCTTAGGTATTAACCTTTCATAATGTATGTTATGTTGGTTTAGCTCTCCTTGTGTAGTTATCACTATTATTCAATAAATAACTTTTATGGTTGAGCTAGTTGCTTCCCTCTCTCTTGCTGAACTTTACGCTTTTGTGTTTTTAGCTTCCCCCATTCACTCTACAGCAACGCTTCTTTTACCTAAGCTAAAGATACCTGCAGCACCCAAAATACTGTGGGGTTGGCTCATCAAGTAGGTTACTGCCAGTCAGGGGTGAAAGTAACTTACAGGACTTACCGGTACTGCTGGAGTCCTGAAGGGGCGTGGCCTCATCCAGAAGAGGCGGGACCTCTCGAGATTTAAAGGCCCTGGGGCACCGGCTGTGGCTGGGAGCCCCAGGGCCTTTAAATCAACCCGGGGCTCCCAGCTGCAGAGGTGGCTGGGAGCCCCCGGGCCTTAGGGGCAAATTAAAGGGCCCGGGGCTCCGGCTGCCATGGAGCTCCGGGCCCTTTAAATCCCCCCTGCAGCTCTGGCAGCCAGGCTGGGGCCGGGATTTAAAGGGCTCAGAGCTCCCGTGGCTGCGGGGAGCTCTGAGCCCTTTAAATCCTAGCCCCAGCCCGGCTGCCGGAGCTGCGGGGGGGATTTAAAGGGCTCGGGGCTCCCCGCAGCAGCAGGGAGCCCAGAGCCCTTTAAATCCCCGCTGTGGAAGCCAGTGCAGTCCGGCACGGCGTACTGGCTCTTGCCGGTACGCCGTACCGTACCGTATTGGCTTACTTTCATCTCTGCTGCCAGTACAATTGTGATGTGAGTGGGAGAATAGGGACGTGCTGAATATGGGACGAATAAGGGTGACAACTTGAAAGTGCTGCTTGACCCAGTCCATGGAGCCCAGGGGAATATAAGTGGGGGGCAGCTTGAAAGTGCTGCTTCATCCAGCCCATTGAGTCCAGAGACATATAAGGGGTCAGCTTGAAAGTGCTGATTGACCCGGTCCGCTCAGACTTGCTCTGTTAATGTGTGTGTGTGTGTGTGTGTGTGTGTGTGTGTGTGTGTGTTCATCTGGTTCTGGGGCTGGAGGAACCCAGCCCTGGGGAACCTAGGTCCTGCAGGATAGCTCCATTGGGAAGGGACTTGCAGCAGGGAGAAGTAGAGCTCCATATGAAAACACAAGTGACACAAGCAGTACATTGATAGAATTACAGAAACCCCCTCCCCAGAAGAGTAACCCTAATAAATGAGCATACCCCAAAGTAACGGCCAAATCTGGTAACAGTATTTTTAACCAATCTTAGCATATTACGAAACAATTCTTTAACCAATCCTAGAACATTATGCAACAATTCTTTAACCAATCATGCCCCACCACTGTAATTGATTCAAATCTTGCAAAATTAGTTATGCAACAGACAGAAACAATTAAAGAATCAGACAGAGGCCATACACATAATTTTAAACAATAGAGAAGAAGAACCATAAAGGCAAAACAATACAGAAGTATAGATTTCACAATCACAACTGTTGATAAGTGGTTTCTTGCCAGAATGTTATCATACAAAGTTTTCTTCAAACATCTTGAGATCTGTTTCTTTATCTGGTGATGGTGGGTACTATTAGGACAGGAGTGCCTTCTTAATAGCCCGATATTACACTCTTTTGGTGCAATTTAGATGGAAGCAAGGATGTGACTCTGCAACTTAGCTCATGGCTGCTCTTTTTACTGCAAAAAGGCCTCACACCTTACACTGGGGGAAAAATAACCTCTCACTTAGATACTCAGACCAGTAGTAGGTTTATCTCTTTATCACACAGAGAGCAGTTTATAGCTATTCCTTTATTGAATCTATTCAGATTTATAAACTTTTCCTTATTGATTTAAAAGTATTGGAGACATGCATACATTCAGTGTAAAAAGGAGGGAAACTGCTTTTTCACATACTGTTTTCACTTCCAGAGAATTGTTTATGGATATGGAGTAGTCATTGTAAGCACTGTAAACAACCAATTCACTTAACCGTAAAAGACAGTTCAGAGTGTGCCCTGTCCTCTGCATAGCAAACCCATTCATAATTTTGAAAACTTTTTATATTCCCTTCAGTATAGATTAAGGCTAAACGTGGCCCAGATTGATAAAATGCATGGGCCCCTAAGACCATTCTCTAGAAATCATGTTGCTGATGCACATGGGGAAAAAAAAGCCGTGAGTGATGGGAGAGGAAGGAGTGGTGCTGCTGGACAACGACAGCTCAGAGGGAATGGAGTGCTGCTGGGACTCAGAAATTCACATATCTATTCAGTAAGTGGAGGATTTTTGCTTCGTAACATTTTACATCCTTTTGGGACTCACTCTGCTGTAATCTGCCACTAATCAACTCAAGCAGTTTTTTCCCCAGTGAATATAAACATTAAACTATGTAGATTTCGCCTTAGATATCCGTTATAAATCGTGAAGCTGAAATATGATCAACAGACATACCAATGATGAGGTACGTTGCCTGTTTTGCTGGCAGTTGTATTTTCAGGAGTACTGTTAGTAAAAGGAGTAAGATGAGTACTTGGCCCTAATTGCCCACTGGCTTGCACATTGTGCAGTAATTTATAATTCTGTAAGAAGTAGTTTGCAAGTAGCAGTAATAATAGTCTGTGTAAAATGAGTGAAAAATGCTATGTCTGGTGAATCTGAGTGGAGAATTGTAACATTTTACATCCTTTTTTGGTTCACTCTCCCAGGTTTAAATAATTGTGCAAGGAGAGTTAGGCCCCCTTCTGTTCTTGAAATTAGAATTATGCCAAAATAGGGACACAGATCAAAGCTCACTGAAGTCAAAAAGAGTCTTCTCTTTGATTTTAATAGGCTTTGGATCAGTTCCTAAAACAATAAGGCAGAAGAAGGTGTGATTTGAAAGATTTGGGAGTATAAAACAACAGCAACAGCATTGCTTGAGCTCTCAGCAATTCCAAAATAACATTTTTTATAAAACTATTAAAGTGTAACACATCTACCAGGGATATGGCAAATGAAGGTGAACAACAAATATTAACATGGGATGTGTATCAAAAAAGCTTGTGAGTAAGGCAGCAACAAATACTTTGCCATTAAGAACTAAATTTAAAATTAAAAAAAAATCTGTCCAATTTTCCACTACGGAAGTCTATGCAATGCAGCCAGATAGTGTGATTTTATTGAATCTGGGTAAAATATTTTGGGAGTATTAATTTTAATTTTTGATATCACAGCTAAATAAGGGAGACAATTATTTTGTTATATCTGCTTCCTAATTATTTTTAGCTACTGAATCTTTGAATGTAAAAGCTTTAAAGCATCCAGCAACAACTATATCTAACATGAAGAGAGATTTTTTTCCCCAGCTGGTCCGATAGAAGGTGATGCTGTTTGTCTTCTACAATATTATATCAACACAGCACTACTTGCAATCTACCCTGCAGGTACCAGTGCCAACATCTGAAGAAGTGATCCACATGACACATGGAAGGCTCTACTACTTAAAAACTAAGGGCTAAACTCTGGTTTGTTCTATGAGGATGTGCATAGGGGTGAAGTAAGCACAGGAAACCTCTTTCCTCTGCATTGATGCGTCTGTGCAGGAGCTAGGTCAAATGCTGATCTAGTGCTCCCCATTAGCTAGGAGTTGTCTAATGTACCTGGTGGCAAGTAACATCCCTCGGAAGGCACAGTCAGCCAGGTGGAGTGTGTGGCCAGGTCCCCACCTTACCTGTCTCCAGGAGCTGGTCCTTGTGGACAGCATGCAGCACTTTTCTCCAGCAGCGCTTAGGTCTGCTGTTGAATGCGTTCTCCTCAGGCCCCGCATGCAGAAAAAGTCTGAAAACCTCTGTATGGCTTCTACAGATTTTATTCCTCTCACCACCAATCAGAGTAGTTCAGAGGGTAAATGACTGAATTTGACTCTAACAGCTGACATAAACCTTGTAAATTAGATGTGTCAATAGAAATTGTCTGAAACATCACTCCCTCTAGAGGTGGGAAGCTGGCGATACATTACAACCAGAACACACACATCAAGCGTGCGCACACACACACAGTAGTAGCAGGCATCTGCATCTCCCTACATTGTGGTAGAAGTTTTTCAAACTTGGTGGGGTAAAAAATAACACACACACACAAAAGAAAAATTAAAAACAAAAAAACAGAGTTTGTGGGAAAAGAAAAAAAATCAAAGAATTTCTAATTTCTGCAAGCACTGACAAACTGACTGACATCCTGATTACAGAAGAATTGAGTGATTTGTGATGCACGACTAAGCATACAATTGAATGTGGAGAGATGAAAATACATTATCTAGAGCCCAGCAGAGATAGCTAGGCGCCATCTTTCTGTAAGGGATGCCAGACATTTTGTCTCTTTGGCCATGCTTCCCATATCATTTATCATTTGAAAAGGTCAAACTATACTTAGATTTAAAATACAGTTAAAATAAATCACATTAAACCATTTTAGTTTATTTAAATACAAAATTACAAAGCATTTCCTAGGAGAGCATTTCACAAGGCCTCAGTAAGCGAGACGTGATGGCCAAGTGTGTCTACTCACTTTCTCAGCTTCCTCTCTTCTCAAATCATTGGACAGAGCAGAGTCAAAAAGGTGTCTCTAGTGGTTCCCTCAGGGTACTATGGGTTCTCAACTGTGTAAAATAATACACGTGAAGAAACTTTTGTTTCACAAAAGAAAATTCCAGACAATACATTGTTTAATACAATTTTATAGATTTAAACATTCTAAATACTAAAAAGCAAGGCAAGAGCCAACTAACTAATTTTTCTCCACATCCCTGCCTACTGGGTAGAGAACATTTACTTTTGCCCACCCTCTATGTTTTAAATATGAATCACATATCCTTCTATTCCCACTCACGCTCCATATACCCATATCCTCTAACCATGAGCCAGCGCTCAACCCTCCTCCATCCCACTCTACAGGTCAGAGGCATCTTACCTTTCACATAGTCCAAGAACAACTCCCTGCCTTAATTACCTTCCCTGTGGGCTTGATCAAACTCCCGTTGAAATTAATGGAGGGCCTCCCCTTAATTTCAATGGGCATTGGATTGGGTCCTATATGGAATGACTTTCATATGTTCACTTTTCTTAGACTTTTGTCCTGTCAGAATCGGAGAACAAAAGAGAAGATGTGGTCTTGAGATGTTTAACCTTTACTGGATCAGTGCCGAAAGGGCAGGATTCCACATTCACAGCTGCTGGCAAATATCACTCTGTACATAAGAACTAAACAATAGAATTATTAAGGATGGTTATTTTTATTTTTAAAAGTACTTTCCTGCCAAGATGCTGAGGTTGCTGCGCAACCATTTAAAATAAAATACAATTAAAAACATATAAAAATAGGTGGCTACCAGTAGCCACATATGAGAGTACAGTTAAAATATGTGTAGGGTTCTTTATAGGGACCAAACATTACAACAGGAAATACCCCTGTAAAAATAGTATTTTCAGCGGGTTTTTTTAACGTGGGGAGGGATGAGCTGAGCCAGATGTCTGAGGGGATTAAGTTCCACATCTAGAAATTGGTTCAGTAGAAGCAGGATCACTGGCTGACCTCAGGCACAATGTTGAGCTCATAGGTGGCTGATGCTGCAAGAGGGTAGATACCGCTTAAGACAAGACTCAAGGAGGAAGTCAAATTTGGTGCAGGAAAAATACTAAGTTTTAGCTTCCACTGTGGTTTTATTAAAACTAACTAAATAAATGAGTTTCAATAATCTGAAGATGACTTTTCCCCTGTACTTTAACAAATGATGTGGAACTTTGTGTGTGTACAGTATATCCAGGTACTGATTTGTACTGGGAGTGACTCGCGTTATTGATTTCAAAATGTTTCTCATGTAGAGCCTGATCCTGCAAATACTCGGTGATGGTCTGTATCCCTTGTGTTCATCTCTTGCACACTATTGTGCAAAGTATGCCTTGTGAGGTATCACTTGAAAAATCATAATATGCTGGTCAATATTGTCCTGATAAAATGTGTGTGGCAAGATTGTATGTGAAGTGATAAGATTCCACTACATAGTGTTATTAACACATGTTCCGAACCACAGCCCTGACCAAACAGAAGTTGGCAAACAGGTCTGTCTCAAACAAAAGAATGTGTGCTCTGCTTAATTTGCATGGAAGCAGTAAGCAGAGTTATCAAGCACACAGGGAGTTTCAACAGGTGAGAAAACCAGCAGGAGATATCCTCCCATGTAAACCTTTTGTCTCCTCAATTCAGCTGGAAATGTTTTCCAAGGGAGGGACTGACACTATAAAAATTAGAGATAAACACCTCATGGGACCCCTCCTCCTCCTCTATCTCTCTGTCCATCTATTGACTGTACCAGAAGGAACAAAGGAAGCAGCCATTACACGGAAAAAGGGGTTCTGGCCTAGAAGTTTGGCCAGTAAGACTGTTGAGAGCATGTGGTGAGAGAAACTTTGCTTTGAATTTAACACACTTTTTTAAATTAGGCATTAACTGCATTTTATCTTTATTTCTCTGACCTCTGACTTTTATGCCTCATTACCTGTATTCACTTCAAATCCCTCTCTTTGGAGTTAATAAACTTGTTTCATTGTTTTATCTAAACCAGTGTGCTTTGGGTTGAAGTGTTTGGGAAACTCCATTTGGGATAACAGGATTTGTGCATGTCATTTTCTATTAATAAAATGACAGACTTTATATGAGCTTGTATGAGGAGAGGACTGGGCAGTACAAGCCATATATTTCTGAGGAAAAGTCTGGGACTAGGAGTGTGCTGGAGTCACCCTGCAGTGTAATTCAGGCTAGTGGCAGGCTGCAGCTCACATACAGACATAGCTGGGATTGATTTACATGCTGGAGGCTGCTTGTGAGCCATCCAGACTGCAGGCTACAGCAGCAAAGCAGGGCAAAGAGCACCCCGCATAAGAGGGCTGGGATGACACAGCCCTTCATCAGTCTACATTTGTACCCTGGGTATGTCACACACTCAAGCATGTAACTTTATTCCTGTGAGTAGTTCCACTGAAAAGTGTTTGCAGGACTGGGCCCTTAGGTATTTCTCCCACATTAGAAGTTCTTTTGCTTGACATTTGAGTAAGGACTGAGCTGTGTACTCAGTACGGATATTCCCTACACGTCCCCATCTATCCTCTTCTCACGACATTTCTTGATAGGGCTATTACTCTTGTCTTGATATGGGCATTTTCCCTCCTATCTTGGCAGGGCTATTCCTTCATCTTTACCTGATGATATCTCTTGCTCAAGCTGATATAGTGTTTACGTTTAAGAAATACAGATGTGTACTTTACTCATAAATCAGAAACTGGTCTATAGTAGCACTTTGTCCCAGTGCCATTTCATCCATTGGGGTTAGACACTGGAGTGAATGAAGTTAAACTGATGATTAATTTGGCCAAATGTTTTTGAAGCGTAGACACTGCTTCTGGACACATTTTTATACGTTCTGACTCTGAAAATAGTGGGCATTATGAAAACTAGAGTTATGGAAGGAAGATTAATTATGCCTTTTTCTGTTTGAAATTTGTCTACGAAAAGATCACAGTTTTCTGTAGTTTATCTGTTATTTGAAATTACTGGCTTTCTAGATACAGGGTTACCAACTTTTTAATTGCTGAAAACCAAACACTCTTGCCCCGCCCCTGCACTGCCTCTTCCCTCGAGGCCCCATCCCCGCTCACTCCTCTTCTTCCTCCCTCCGTCGCTCACTCTCCACCCCCCACCCCACTCACTCTCCCCTCTCCTGGGACTCACCTACTGTCTGCAGAGCCAGGCTGAGACGAGCTGACACAGAGCCTGTCCGCCTTCTCAATTGGGGCACAGCAGGGGTCAGTCCCTATAGCAAGGGGCCATGGCCATTGGGGCAAGGCGTGGCAGAAGGGGGGGCAGACAGGATTCCCTCCTCTCCCTCCCCAGGCGGCGGCACCTATCTCTTGGAGCCTGGTTCAAAAGCCAGCCGCTGCTCTGTCAGGCATAAACAGCTGAGCAGAACGCAGCTCCTCCACGTGGCTCCAGCTGCTGCTCTTCTCGCCCCACAGTGATGAAGGCCGGTTACTGCGGCCAGACTTTTAGCGTCCAGTCGGCTGTGCTGACCGGACACTGCCAGGTCACCTTTTTGAGTGGACGTTCCAGCAGAAAACCAGACACCTGGCAACCCTAGATATTTATACATCCATCACTGTAGTACCTTATATTTTTTCCTTAACATTTTTTGCAAGTATATCTTAGTCTTTAGATTTTTTGTGAGAAGTTTGTTGCAAATATTTGTGTCATAACTATAAAGGGAAGGGTAACAGCTCTCCTGTGTACAGTACTATAAAACCCCTCCTGGCCAGAGACTCCAAAATCCTTTTACCTCTAAAGGGTTAAGAAGCTCGGGTAACCTGGCTGACACCTGACCTAAAGGACCAATAAGGGGACAAGATACTTTCAAATCTGGGGGGGGGGGGAAGGCTTTTGTTTGTGCTCTTTGTTTTGGGTTTGTTCGCTCTTGGGACTGAGAGGGACCAGACATCAATCCAGGTTCTCCCCATCTTTCTAAACAAGTCTCTCATATTTCAAACTTGTAAGTAAAAAGCCAAGCAAGGCGTCTTAGGCCTGGTCTACACTAGGCTTTTATGTCGAATTTAGCGCCGTTATATCGAATTAACCCTGCACCCGTCCACACCAGGAAGCCATTTAGTTCGACATAGAGCTCTCTTTAAATCGATTTCTGTAATCCTCCCCAACGAGAGGAGTAGCGCTAAATTCGAAATGGCCATATCGAATTAGGCTAGGTGTGGATGGAAATCGACGCTAATAGCTCCGGGAGCTATCCCACAGTGCACCACTCTGTTGACGCTCTGGACAGCAGTCCGAGCTCGGATGCTCTGACCAGCCACACCCCGGGAAAATTTGAATTCCTTTTCCTGTCTGGGCAGTTTGAAGCGCAGTTTCTGTTTGGACACCGTGGCGAGCTCAGCAGCAGTGGCAGCAGTGGCAACGATGCAGAGCTCTCCAGCAGAGATGGCCGTGCAATCCAATAGAAAGAGGGCCCCAGCATGGACGGATCGGGAAGTCTTGGATCTCATCGCTGTGTGGGGAGATGAGTCCGTGCTTTCCGAGCTGCGCTCCAAAAGACGGAATGCAAAGACCTATGAGAAGATCTCTAAAGCCATGGCAGAGAGAGGCTACAGCCGGGATGCAACACAGTGCCGCGTGAAAATCAAGGAGCTGAGACAAGGCTACCAGAAGACCAAAGAGGCAAACGGACGCTCTGGATCCCAGCCCCACACATCCCGTTTCTACGAGGCACTGCATTCCATCCTAGGTGCGGCCGCCACCACTACCCCACCCCTGACCGTGGACTCTGAGGATGGGATATTGTCCGCGGCCGGTTCCTCCGACATGTTAGCGGACGGGGAAGATGAAGAAGGAGATGAGGAGGACGAGGCAGTCGACAGCGCTGGCACCGCTGATTTCCCCGACAGCCAGGAGCTCTTCATCACCCTGACAGAGATCCCCTACCAACCGTCCCCCGCCGTTACCCCAGACACAGATTCAGGGGAAGGATCAAGCAGTAAGTGTTTTAAATATCTAAACATTTATTTACAACATAACTGGCATATTTAAAATATTAACAGTAGCTAAAGTGCTTTAAAACATGTAAACATTTATTTGCAACAAAACAGGAAGATTGAAAATATTAACAGTGGGTAAAGTGCTTCAAAACATGTAAACAGGAAAGTCAAACAAAAGGGGAATCAGTGCAAAGTGTATCATGATTAGTCTGTCTTTGGGCGCCTCAATATATAGTCCGAACCATTTTCAAAAAATTGCACAATGTCCGCTTCATGATTATAGTGCCCAAAACCCTGCAGTCATTTGTCCCTCCAAGGGCACCTAAGCCAAGAACTGGTCAATGTAACCGGGGATAGAGGCGACATCCTCCGGGGAGAACTCCTCATACACCTCCTGCAGGTGTTTTTCCAGCCTCATCAGCAGGTTCCTGGGCAGGGAGAGCTTATTAGGCCCCCCGTGGTAGGACACGTTTCCCTGCCACAACGCCAGCAGGTACTCCGGGATCATGGCCTTGCAGAGCAGTGCAGCAAATGGCCCCGGTTTCTGCAGGCTGTCCCGGAGCATCTTCTCCTTCTGGCTCTCCGAGACCTTCAGGAGGGTGATGTCTGGCATGACTCCCTGCTGTGAATTAGGTAGGGGAAAGTTAGTATTGGGACTGCTTGCCCGTCCCTTTATAGAACTGCAACCGCCGGTTTACAGCCACGCGGTTTACAGCCGCGAGGGGGTGGGACAGGGGCAGAGTTCATGCTTGCAGGATTGCTGCCAGCAGAGACTCGCATTGCTTTCTATTTGAAAGGAGGCCAGTGCCACTCTTAAAGTTTTAAGCGGCCACAAGTCTACGGCTTACCATGTTTGCCATCTAGACAAAGTCCGGTGTCCTGCCCTGCTCCTCAGCTCGCCACAGCAAGACCGCAGGCACTGTAGGCGAGGGCCGAAAATTCGACCTTGTCCTCAGTGCGCGTGTGATAGGTGCTCTGCATGGTCTTGTTCACAGAGAAAGACTATGTTCTCTGTTCACAGATACATTGCTCTGTCTCAGGAATTCACTCCCTTTTTCCAATTCCCACAGCCACATCTGCCCAGAGGCTAGCGCACATTAGGAGGAGGAAGAAGAGGACACGGGAAGACATGTTTGCTGAACTAATGGGATGCTCCCGAGCACAGGCAGCCCAGCAGACACAGTGGAGGGAGAACTTGTCCCAAATGCACCGGGCAAACATTGAACGGGAGGAGAGGTGGCGACAGGAGGACAGGCAGGCTACTCAAACGCTGCTTGGACTAATGAGGGAGCAAACGGACACGCTCCGCCGCCTTGTGGATGTTCTGCAGGACCGGAGGCAGGAGGAGAGAGCCCCGCTGCAGTCTCTCTGTAACTGCCCTGCCCCGCCACCAAGTCCCATACCCCCCTCACCCAAAGTCCAAACACGGAGGGGTGGAAGGGGCCGTGAAAAATTTCACTCCACCCCTGCGGACTGCTCTACCACTAGAAGGCTCTCATTCCCCAAAATTTGAAAAGTCCTTTCCTACCCGCCTCACACAAGACCCCGTCCAAGTTTCACCCCCCCGTTCCATGTGCGGTTGTTAATAAAGAATACGTTTCTGTTCATTTCTGTTTCCATCCTCTTCTTTTGGAGGGGAGTCTGTCTGAAGGGGGGGGGGAAGGGGCTTGGTCATTGGACAGGACAGTCACCTTTAGCAGGGGGCAGGTGCAGCAGCAGGGCACATATACAGTGCAGTGACTAGTTATCCTGGTCAGTCTGGGAGGTGGTTTTCATGTTTTGTGTGGTGGGGGCGGTGGTGTTGCTCTGTGACTTGGTGGCGGGGGAGGGCAGTTACAGATCTTATGCAGCGGTCCTTACCCTGCATCACAGAGCCGCGCAGCAGGGGATCTGTAACCCTCCTCCCCCTGCAAGACAGTCACATAGCCGACACATACACGCAGTCCCGGCCAGGAGGGCTGGCAGGCTCCATTGAAACAACCAGTCCACCACCGCGGAGCCTGTCATTCCTGGAGTTTAGAGGCATCATTTGCATCACAACCCTAAACCCGCCCCCCGCCACAGTCTGTGTCCCAGGTTTAAAACATTCCCGCGAAAACAGTAATAAAGACAACGGTGTCCATTAACAAAACAGAACAGACTTTATTTTTTGGGAAGGGGGTGAAGGGGGTATGTAAGTGGAGAGGATAGTCGACGGCAACTGGGTAAAGAAAGGGGGGCAAGTTCTGCCTCTGTGTCCACAAACTTAAAAGTCACTGGGTACCCTGCTCAGCCTTGAAACTGGCTTTCAAAGCCTCCCGGATGCACAGCGCGTCCCGCTGGGCTCTTCTAATCGCCCGGCTGTCTGGCTGGGCGTAATCAGCAGCCAGGCTATTTGCCTCAACCTCCCACCCCGCCATAAAGGTCTCCCCCTTGCTCTCACACAGATTGTGGAGCACACAGCAAGCTGCAATAACGATGGGGATATTGGTTTCGCTGAGATCACAGCGAGTGAGTAAGCTTCTCCATCTCCCCTTGAGACGGCCAAAAGCACACTCCACCACCATTCTGCACTTGCTCAGCCGGTAGTTAAACAGTTCTTTTTCTGTGTCCAGGGCGCCAGTATAGGGCTTCATGAGCCAGGGCATTAGCGGGTAGGCTGGGTCCCCGAGGATCACTGTAGGCATCTCCACATCCCCAACAGTTATCTTGTGGTCCGGGAAGTAAATACCTTCCTGCAGCCGTCTAAACAGACCAGAGTTCCTGAACACGCGAGCGTCATGAACCTTGCCCGGCCATCCGACGTAGATGTTTGTAAACCGTCCCCGATGGTCCACCAGTGCTTGCAGCACCATTGAAAAGTAGCCCTTTCTATTGATGTACTGGCTGGCCTGGTGGCCCGGTCCCAGGATAGGGATGTGAGTCCCATCTATAGCCCCACCGCAGTTTGGGAATCCCATCGCAGCGAAGCCATCTATGATGGCCTGCGCGTTTCCCAGGGTCACTACCTTTGACAGCAGTACCTTGACGATTGCCTTGGCTACTTGCAGGACAACAACCCCCACGGTAGATTTGCCCACGCCAAAGTGGTTCGCGACTGACCGGTAGCTGTCCGGCGTTGCAAGCTTCCAGAGGGCTATGGCCACTCGCTTCTGGACAGTCAGGGCTGCTCGCATGCGGGTGTCCTTGCGCTTCAGGGCAGGGGACAGCAAGTCACAAAGTTCCAGGAAAGTGCCCTTCCGCATGCGAAAGTTTCGCAGCCACTGGGATTCATCCCAGACCTGAAGCACTATGCGGTCCCACCAGTCCGTGCTTGTTTCCCGGGCCCAGAATCGCCGTTCAACAAAATCCACATGCCCCATTGCCACCGTGATGTCCTGGGCGCTGGGGCTCGTGGTTTCTGACAGCTCTGTGCTACTCTCCGACTTCAGGCCCTCACGGCGGTGCCGTAGCCTCCTCGCCTGATTTCTCTGCATCTGCCTCTGGGAAAGGTGTATGATAAGGTGCGAGGCGTTGAGAACGGCCACAACTGCAGCGATGGTCGCAGCGGGATCCATGATCGCAGTGCTGTGGCGTCCGCGCTGTCACTGATCAAAAAGTGCGCGAACTGATTTCCCGCCGGCGCTTTCAGGGAGGGAGGGAGGGCGGTAGTGACTGACGGATGCCGACAGTTACCCAAAAGCACCCTCGCCACATTTTTTTACCCAGAAGGCATTGGGGGCTCGACCCAGAATTCCAATGGGCAGAGGGGACTGCGGGAACTGTGGGATAGCTGCCCACAGTGCACTGCTTCCAATGTCGACGCTTTCCCTGGTAGTGTGGACTGACAAAGTCGAATTACTGTCCTTAGTGTAGACACACACGTTCGACTTTCTAATATCGATTGCACATATTCGATTTAACTAAAATCGAACTACTCTCGTAGTGTAGACATACCCTTAGTTTTACTTTGTTTTCTCAACTTGTAAATGTACCTTTTACTAGAGTGTTTATCTTCGTTTGCTGTACTTTGAACCTAAGACTAGAGGGGGTCCTCTGAGCTCTTTAAGTTTGATTACCCTGTAAAGTTATTTTCCATACTGATTTTACAGAGATGATTTTTACCTTTTTCTTTAATTAAAAGCCTTCTTTTTAAGAACCTGATTGATTTTTCCTTGTTTTTAGATCCAAGGGAGTTGGATCTGTATTCACCAGGAGTTGGTGAAAGGAAGGAGGGGGGAAGGGTCAATTTCTCCTTGTTTTAAGATCCAAGGGGTTTGGATCTGTATTCACCAGGGAATTGGTGAAAGGTTTCTCAAAGCTTCCCAGGGAAGGGAATTAGCTTGTGGGAATGGTGGCAGCGGACCAGATCTAAGCTGGTAGTTAAGCTTAGAAGTCTTCATGCAGGCCCCGACACTTGTACCCTAAAGTTCAAAGTGGGGATACAGCCTTGACAATTTGATGTTCAAAATTTGAGCCGTTGGAAAATATTTGTAGCAAGCATATTTTTAATTTGTAAATATGAGTGTTCATGCTAGAAACCTGATCATCAAGTCTAGGAACAGAAATGTAACACATGAACTATGGGTCCAGACAAATCTAATCAACACAACTGAGAGATTAATCAGTCCATTTTCAAATATTAGAAGTAACAGCACCAATTTCACTATTTTTTCTTTGCAATCTTCAATAAAATATATCAATTGATCAAAGTCATAAAATATACGAATTATTATTATATGAAACTAAGCATCAGCATGGGTAGGAGAGATTGTAACTAGCATTGAATAAGTGTATTGTAATTAAATGTAGTCTATGTCAGGGATTCTCAACCTTTTTCTTTCTGAGGCCCCACCCAGAATGCTATAAAAACTCTGTGGCCCACCTGAGCCACAAAAAATGTTTTTCTGCATATCCAGTGGATTAAAAGCCAGGGCCAGTGTTAGGGGATAGCAAGCAGGGCAATTGTCCAAGGCCCCACACCACAGGGTGCTACGCAAAGCTAAGTTGGCTTCATCCCCATGCGACAGGATTCAGTCTTCAGCTTTGGCCCTAGGCAGTGGGGCTTAGGCTTCGGCTTTCTTCCCTGGGTCCCAGTGACTCTAACACCAGCCCTGCTTTCTGGTTCATTTTGGCGGATGCCCTGAAACCTGCTCGTGCCCCCCTCCCCGGGGGCCTCATACCCCTGGTTGAGACCCACTGGTCTATGTGATATCTAGAAAAACATGCATTTTACCTCCCTTTAAAAGAGAATCTAAATGTTGATAAGACAAATTAGATAGCTTGAATGTCCAATGGGGGAGTATAACAAAACTGACTGTAATCAACAAAATGTGTTTTTGAATAGGAAGATCTGAATTGTGAACAGAAACAGAAGCACAGCTACCTCCTGTGAGAGAAACTAATACAGGAGAGAATAATTATGTTATATATATATTGCAAAATGTGGAGCTATTTTCTTCTATTTCTGAAATTTCTTTAAGATGTTTTCTAAGGGCTATATTCTAATACCATTATTCAAATTAAATAACACCTTATTTGCTGGACAGTCCCATTGACTTCAGTGGAACTACTTGTGAAGTAAGATGCTACTCAGTGCAAATAACGGTTTCAGAATTTAGCTCTAAACATTTCAAGAAACAGTGTGTGATTTAATTCGCCCCAAAGGAATATTGAGAGATGTATATAATGAAGTTTTAAATATTTTAAATCCCCCTCAGTTTTCTACACATGTAGAAAATGCAGCATCAACATGAATGATATTAGATGACTGAACCTGTAGGGATGCAATCTTATATTTCACTATTTTTTCCTTGAAGAAAACATACTGATTTCTCCTCATCAGAAACTCCTGTCTCAAGACCATTACAATTGATTTATATTTCCTTAAACTTTCTCCATCCTACCAAGAGCAATAGTCATAGATTTTAATTGTTACTAAAATAAAACAGACTTAATAATAAACATAATTATTATCACCATCACACACAGAATCAGTGTTATCTCCATTTTACAGCCAGGGAAGCTGAAGCACACAAAGGTTAGTTGTGGTGTGTAGTATAGGGTGTAGGGTAGCTGTGGAAATGGTAAAGTGTGTGCCTGTGGGTGAAGTATCTATCCTCTTCTACTGTTAGTTGCCTTAATTTTTCATTTCCTTGCCAATTGTGGGTTTGAGTTAGGTATATGGTACATTTAGCAAGCCTAACTCCTTTACAACCAAGTTTTTGTATATCAATTTCCTAGGTTTTTTTAATTCACAAGTGGGAGCTTGATTCTAAATGAACGTAGGGGCCTATGGGGTGAAGGTAAGTGCAAATGCACATGAACTTTTATGTGCAAGAAGCTTTAAATAAAATCCTTCTCTGTTATATGTAGAAGCTGTGCATGAATTTTTGCAATGACAGCTTCACATAAGTGCCACATAAAGCTTATGCGCAGCTGCAAATAACATTTATGTGCAGCTGCACAGTGTTTTTGCACACAGTACATAAACAGCACATCAATCCATACATCCAATTTTTTAAAAGACCTACCTGTTGCACCATCTCTACTCAAGATACACCTCTCTATCAAGTTTTATGTAGATACACAATGCTTTCTAAGAGGTATCAATCAACAATGGTCCAACTGCCCAGGAATTTCAAACCCTTCCTATGCAAAAGTCATGAAGAGAAATCAAACCACAAGTGCACAGAAAATTCAAAGTGCCTAAAAACTAACCCTTTGTGAAATAACACACCAAAGGAGTGCATGTTTTTTGAGAAAAACAGGAATTTATACACCATTTTAAGTCCATTTTAGAACACAGCCCTCACTATGGGTTTGCTATCAGGATGCTCTAGATTTAACATTATAAGAATTGACAATTTCAGGTGTCAAATAGCAATACATTTCCTAAGGTCCCAACAATACCACAATACCATGATCTCCCAACAAAAATGTCACTTGGGAAAAGGTATTTTTCTTGAATCTTTTCCTTGTGTTGCATCCCACTCCTTCGTCCCTTTATTCATTATAATTTTAGATTGTAAATTCTTCAGGACAGGGAATGCAGTAACAGTCCAAAGTAGTAATATTTTAGATCTGTGTATTTAAAAATATTTTCAAAATCTCAGTAAATATTGGAATTAAAATGTATTTCACCTATTATGGGCTTAATTTCACTCAGGTATGTGAGCATACATCACAGCATAGCTGATAGTTACTACATTGATGGGAGCATTAGAAGTACCTAGATTGGACAGATTAGTTAGATCTGATAGTACCTGTGTATTTGCAAGACAGTACTGAATTTTTCAAAATATACTGCACATATCTGACATGTACTTGACAACAGAATCAAGCCCTTTGTGCCCATTGGGAAAAGATCTTTTAAAATATTTTAGACAATTATGGTACTTTACATTATTTATACTCAAAATATAGTTATAAACAGGCCACCAATATATGATCACTAACACTGATTCTTGAAATGTAATCTAATGCAATCTAAAATTACCTTTGAAACTTGATCTGTTTTATTTGAATTTTGTTTCTTTTCAGAATATTAATTATGTCTGTGTCTTTGCAGCAAGTGTGCAAAATATTTGAAGATACTAGCATATACTTTTCTGTTTCTGTGATAGGATAGCAAAAGTATCCAGCAGACAGCACTCAGAAAAAACATCTGTTTAAGACACAGGCATGTTGGCTAAGGTTGGTGAGTTCAAATGCATAGCTTCTCACCACATTATTAGAAATGCTCTTTCCTATAATCTGCTGGAAAATGTCATCCAATAATTTTCAGCTTTCTACTTATAAATATGATGTTTTATACCAACAATAAATGTCTATCAAAACTAAGATCACATCAGTGAAATCAAAGAAGAAAGCAAGAAAAAAGGGACATTAATTAATACATCACTGTACACATGCTCTACATAATCCATAATTTGTAGCAAATGGAAGGAAAATATTTTCAAAGCATCAAAAGCATTCTTATATGAAAACTTTCCATCTTTTCTAAACAACTTCTCAGCACATTGCCAAATGTAGTTATATCTTTTATCCATAGAAGTATGTTCATAGGGGTAGCATAATGTTCCTGGATACATTCAAGGGAATCCACATTTTCTGAACTTTCCTGCATACTCACTACCTGAATATTCTTAACTCTGGTGTTAATTTCTAATATTCTTAATTTTTTTATTTAGCTTTGTTTTCTGAATATTAATGTCTTAGAATCAGCCATAAGGTTCTTCATCTCTAGTTTCAATGTTTCAGGGTCTTACTCACTGTAGATTTTTTTGACATAACTGCAGTATCCTAGAACAAAGTCTGATTTTTAAAATTACAGATTTTATTGCTGTAAAATACAAACATTATGAATAAATCTAAGAAAACACATTGTTTTTTTTTCATTTTTGAACCATAACATAATGCATAAAGTAGTACAAAAAGAAACAAAAAACAGAGACAATAGAGAAATAAAAGAAACAGTAAGAATAAAGTAGAGGAGATCGGAAAGTTGTTTAACTAGGTTTTCTCTTAAATAAGCATTTCAAATTGCACAGTCTTAAGAGTAGAGAATGAGGGTAATACATGAAAAAAAGGTAAGGAATAGTTGGCACAAAAAGACGATCAGAAAAGAAAGAGGGGTGGAAAGCAGAGAAAAGGAAAGAACAGTAAAACTTTTTTTATCTATTAAATATAGAACAGATGTATTATATTTTCACAATATCTATATGAACAATATTTAGGGGGGAAATCTCTTATTTATATTGGGACCTGGATAATTTCACAAATATCTCCAAAAGATTATTTAGCCAGAACTTTAATATATCTGGTAAAAAAAGAACTAAAATACAGATGAACTTTATGTAATTCAAAGCAAAAAACAAAATCAAACATCTTCTGGAGGCCAGATTGCCTTAAGAGCTCTAGCAACAAAGAAGTCTGTTTTACCCTCTGGTCTTTTCTCTGTTAAGCATCTAGTATAATCTCCAAAGAAATCCCACTGGAATCACCACTTTCAGAAGTGGACTTCCCTGAATAACTCACTTGCCAATAAGGAGGGTTACGAAAAGCTGCAGAGAAACCAAATCATTCAGTTCTTTCTCTGAAAGCACCAGCACCTGAGCTAAAGGTTAATAGTCAATGAGTTTAGGTTGCTGAGAGTACTCCTGGGATGTCACAGTGTCATTGCAACATGCAAAGGTCCAACCACTTAAAAATGAATAACTAGAAAAAAGAAACCAAACTGTGCCTGCAGGCAGAAAAACTTCCATCAACGTTCTCACAAATGTATCATAGCAGCCATGAAAGAAGTACTCACAGAAACATCTGCTGTGACCTTTTTAATCTGGGATGTCTGTTACCACCTTCTTTAAGCACCAGTAGGGATATGGCTCTGTAGGCCAGCCAACGTACTTGATGAGACAGTGTCTGGCAGATAATGGTGAAGAGCATAAGGTTATTTTTATCTTAGTAAACTCTGATGTTATAATTCAATGTCTCAAAAATGAGATGCAAAAATATATGGTAATGTCAGGGCCAGCTCCAGGGTTTTGGCCGCCCCAAGCAGCCAAACAAACAAAAAAAGCTGTGATCGCGATCTGTGGCGGCAATTCGGCGGGAGGTCCTTCGCTCCGAGCAGGAGTGAGGGACCGTCCACCGAATTGCTGCCGAACAGCTAGACATGCCGCCCCTCTCGGAAGTGGCCGCCCCAAGCACCTGCTTGGTAAGTTGGTGCCTGGAGCTGGCCCTGGGTAATGTAATACTCATGTTGCAGAGTTAAAATAAAAAGTCAGACAATGTTAATGAGAAGATCGCAATGGCAATCTTAAGTTGTCCACATAGGCACATCATGTATACTTTACATTTTACATTTTACGACACCAAAAGTTAAATGCATAATGTATCATATGAGATTCTCAGAAGCTAAAATATACTGTAATTGGGATAATTAGGGGCATTTCTCCTCAGGGAGATAGAGAGATCTAACAGTTCAGGAGTAACTATTCTGATTTGGAAAAAAAAAATCTCCCTATGTCTGAATTAAATAAAAGATAAATTAGGGAGTTATATTTGCATAGTGGGTAGTACAGTGAATTCTCAGACTGTACTTATTTATAGGTACCAAAGTATATATTTATTAGCAAACAAGCAAATTTACTGACTGCAGCAGGACACTGCCCTTCCACCCAAAACATTAAAAGCAGTGTGACAGAGTTCCTCCTCTATCTTGGTGGGTCCTGCGCTTATTGGCGGATTTTCTTGCCTCAGAGATTCACCATGTGGGTTGGGGAACAGCCCAGAGACCTTCCCCTCTGGAAGAACCCACAGTCCAGGTAAATTGGGAGGTTTGGGGGGAACCCGGGCCCGCCCTCTACTCCGGGTTCCAGCCCAGGGCCCTGTGGATTGCAGCTGTCTATAGTGCCTCCTGTAACAGCTGCATGACAGCTACAACTCCCTGGGCTACTTCCCCATGGCCTCCTCCAAACATCTTCCTTATTCTCACCACAGGACCTTCCTCCTGGTGTCTGATAACGCTTGTGCTCCTCAGTCCTCCAGCAGCACACCCTCTCAGCTCCTTGCGCCTCTTGCTCCCAGCTCCTCACACTCGCACTACAAACTGAAGTGAGCTCCTTTTTAAATCCCAGGTGCCCTGATTAGCCTGCCTTAATTGATTCTAGCAGCTTCTTCTTAATTGGCTCCAGGTGTCCTAATTAGTCTGCCTGCCTTAACTGGTTCTAGCAGGTTCCTGATTACTGTAGTGCAGCCCCTGCTCTGGTCACTCAGGGAACAGAAAACTACTCATCCATTGACCAGTATATTTGCCCTCTACCAGACTCCTGTATCCCACTGGTCTGGGTCTGTCACAGCAGGGAAGTAAGATGTTTAGTGGAAAGACTTGTGCATTCCTTTGCACTTTCATACTGCCTACAACACTATCAATAACAGGGCCGGCTCTAGGCACCAGCACAGGAAGCAGGTGCTTGGGGCGGCCAATGGAAAGGGGCGGCACGTCCGGGTCTTCGGCGGCAATTCGGTGGCGGGTCCCTCAGTCCCTCTTGAAGGGAAGGACCAGCTACCGATTTGCTGCTGCAGCTTTTTTTGTTTGTTTTTTTCTCTTTCTTCACCGCTTGGGGTGGCAAAAAAGCTGGAGCCGGCCCTGATCAATAACATACTCCCTTGGTCCATAAGGCTTTCATTTCCATCTCCAACAGACACCCAAAAGGAATATGTACCTCAACGTCATCAAACTGGCAAAACCTTACAAATTTATACAAAATAAGGGTAGTTCTAGATTTAGATTGCACCAGCACACATAGCAATGAACAAGGGAGAGGTGGGAGCGCATTACTAGAACTCATCACAAGAAGATAGGCTCCAAACATTTGCATGGGGCATGGCTGTCAGACTCTTTTTGGTCCCTGGGCTAGGTCAGCCCTTTCATGTTTAGACTTTCACAGAACTGTCTAGTTACAGACTTAGATGGAAAATATGGCGAGAATGAGCCATACTACACTATTTTTCATCAAAGATTGCAAACATTGCTTGGGATTTTGATTGGCACTGACCTGGATAAGGTGGCGGGGGTGGTAACTTTGAGTGATAGCTTGGGTACATTCCCCTCAGAACCTTTTGGGATAAGGTTGTCAGACGTGCCTACCCACTTTCAAAACCTCTGTTGTTCTGGATATATTGGGTAATGCATAGAGTCAAAAAGGGGCCTCTTTAGTGGCTCTTTCTGGGAAAAGGGAACCTGGCTTCCGAATTGTATGTGAAAACTAGAGACCAGCGTTGAAACTCAGTCAGAAAATGCCTGGGAAAATAAATAGGCTTTGCCACATGCCCCATTGGCCAACAAACTCAGTCTGTGTTTGTACTTGGAATAAATTCTAAACTGAAAAAAATATAATTGAAATACACCCTGCCACCAGCCCTTTTTTTTAAACCAGGACCTGTTAGCTCAAACACCTCTGCTAATCTCAGTTGATGCAGTATCACATGAAAACAGAGACAGTCTAAGGGTTCTAAGGCAGTTGATCTAACATTTATAGGCCTTGACATTGAAAATGAAGACCAAGGTATTATTGTCCTCAGGCTTCTTCAGAGCTGACTCATTCAGTGGTCAGAGGGAATTTGATGATGACGTAGTGGTCAAGCTTGTTTCTCCTCGGAACTGTCTGTCTGGGATACTTGTGTTGTCTCTGTGACCTCATTCTATTAATCACGTATTTTTATTATGTAGATTATGCAATTTTGAAGGCTGCTTTCCACACAGTTTGTTCTAAGGTGGTATACTATTACATTGCTTATAATGATACAGATATTATTTGAGCTTATACTGGCAGAGTAATAACTACCTCAACGGGACAGTAAAACAGCTGATTACTTCCTGAAGTACCTCTTTAAATCAGGAATCCTTCCAATAAAATGCCTTTTAAAAATCCTTTTAATCTTAGAGCATACAACAGTTAATCACCTTCAAAAGCTGCTATTACACCAGTGAAAGGTGAAAAATGGCCTTCCTCTCTTCAATGGTACATCTTTGAATTTAAAATGTAACTAATGGTTTTATTGGGTTAAACTGCCTTGTTTTGATAACTTGTAATTAAGTAATTAATTCACTTATTTATTTACAAGCAATTATTTTAATTCTAAAAGGAAGGGAGGATGTACACTTCAGCACCATGATGTCACTGTTGAATGTCACCTCAATCTTTTGTCCACCAGAGTAATCCAATTACAGCCAAATAAGTGCTCAATATTTCTGTGATTTGATTGTTCCACTTGTAGGGTTAGCACCACTCAATTGCATAAGGTAATGTAATGTAAAAGCACAAGAAATAAGAACCTAAGGAGTTAAAGGGTCTGTGATCCCACTGCTACGCTACCGTGTTAATATTTACTGCTGTGATGTAACTTTGGCCTTGTTTATGTTAAAAAAAAGTTTAGCCAGTTCATCTAAGGCAGTGTTTCTCAAACTGGGGTTGCCGCTTGTGTAGGGAAAGCCCCTGGCGGGCCAGGCCAGTTTGTTTACCTGCCCCGTCCGCAGGTCCAGCCGATCACGGCTCCCACTGGCCGCGGTTTGCCGCTGCAGGCCAATGGGGGCTGCTGGAAGCGGCGCGGGCCGAGGGACTTACTGGCCGCTGCTTCCAGCAGCCCCCATTGGCCTGCAGCGGCAAACCGCGGCCAGTGGGAGCCGTGATTGGCCGGACCTGCGGACGGGGCAGGTAAACAAAACGGCCTGGCCCGCCAGGGGCGGTCCCTACACAAGCGGCGACCCCAGTTTGAGAAACACTGAAGTAAACAATATTTTCTGGGAGAAGCAGAGAAGTAATTGTTGCATGTGCTACACAGATAGCAGAGTATGGCACTTTAGAAATAGTTAGTTATGTAAAACAATCAGCAGCTTTTGTTTTATTTCTGGTAGAATTTGGTTCTCATGAAAGTCAGAATGCATTAAGGAATCTGTTGGATCTGAGTATTTCTGATTCTTGTATAAAATTATCTTCTGAGTAGTGGAAGAAGTAGAAATTAATATTGGAATGATTCTGCATTCAAGGAGTGCAAATCTGTCTTCAAGTTCATTTAGCAAACTGACATTTAAATTACTATGAAGAATAGCATGCACTATATGTTATTTGTAATTTTGTAACATGTTGGGATGAGGTTGTCCTGGGATCAGCATGTGATCAGACTGATTATATACCTCATATATATGGTATGTTTCTCATTCAGTCAGAATCAAAATACAATTTACTTTTATTAGTATAATAATTTAGATGTCATAAACTGAATATCAGTTAAATGTTTTCTAAGTTACATTCACAACCTTTTATTCCAGATTAGCTCAACATGCCCCTTCCTCTCTTTAAAGAAAGCTTCTCCTTTTCCTTACCCCAATACTAATGTGGATGCCCCATTGCTATTGACAACAAAGCTCATTGCTATAAAAATGGGGCAACAGAACAGCCAAAAAAATTCTTTTCCCTTTAAAAAATATTTACAAATATGTCTGAGTGCAGTACAAGACACTGTGGGCCCATTAAAACATCACCGTAAAAGCCATTTTGCCCTCCTTAATGCCCAAAAAGTTCTCTCTCTCCCTCTTTCAATTACAATAAGTAATGCAGCCTCTAAATCTGCCCTCATCCATGTCTCTTGGTGTTCCTGTTCTAAATGAGAAGAAGGATATGAGTAGTTATATTAAATGCAAAAGGATTTGTTAATCACAGAGAGATTTATGTAAGCCCACAGAACTGCCTCTTTTAGCTCAGAAAGTAGAGGGTCACGTTTTTCGATCCAAAAGTTTTATCCCTGCTGCTGCTGAAATACCCAAGGCTGTCCTGTTGTCTGGTTTTATACCTTGGCCAGGGGAACCAGTCTGAGGTTTGTCTCTCTACCCCGCATCTATCAACGGGTTTGTTTTACCCCAAGGAAAACTGACAAACGGATATGATGCAAAACAAGGAACAGGTTTATTAACAGGCAACAGTTAAACAAGTAGGTAAAACAAGGTGAGCAACACAGGTAAAACACTAAGGACTTCCAATTGTAATAGGGAAGGGGATCAAATATAAACAGGCTTTGGTTGTAACCGGATAAAGGATTGAATCCCTGACCCAAGATTAAACAGAGATCAGAACTAGCAAAGAACAAGATGTTGCTACTTTACCATCTCTTGCAGCTTGATGGACAGTTACACCATTACGACTGACTGGACTCCGGATCCAGATGTCAACCAACAGGTACTGGAAGCAGGACCTCAGGACAGGTAGATGACTCTGTTCTCTTCTTTGTAGATCTTCTTTCCCTGCGCCATCGTGGGTGGGTGAAGAATCAGGAAAGCAGATGACAGGCTGTCCGTGCGTGCAAGATAAGTAACCCTCCCAACAACTCTAGTATGGTGCTATATCCTACGTATCACACAGACAGCAGAACTAGGTATTCCCTAGAACAGCAGCAGCAGCACACACGGCCTCCAAGATGGGCAGCCTCTCCTCACTGGCGCGAAGGTTTTATATATTGTCCCAATGGCTGGGCAGACTAACAGTCAGGTGACCTGCCAGTTTCCCACCTTTGCATGAGAAAAGGCCCCAAAACTTAAGGGGATGGGGAAGAAGGATGCCCAATATGGATTCCAAGTTTTTGTTCATGGGAATCCAAGATGGCATTTAGGGGTTAACAGTGAAAATGAAAGAAAATACCCATACAGTCATGTTACATTAAGAACTCTTTTAATACAATGTTAAGGTTGCATAGTTAAAATTACAACAGATCAGAAAATTCCAAAGATAACATTTCAGGAGCAATATTTTAACTGAGCTGTGTTGCACAACTAGTATGTTTTATATTTATTACATTTATGTTTGTGGATTATTATTATCTATTACAGAAACACACACTCATTACGACCCAGTCTTTCAAAAGTTAGGGTTTCATGTGTGCATAGCTAAGCACACAAGCAAATATAAAATATGTATCCTCTCAGATCTTAATTCACATCCACCCACACATTAGAACCAGAATTGCTCTCACATTTCTTATACACACATGTGCAAAGCCAGCAAAATATTTAGAGCATATGCCAAGTGAGAGTTACCAGTCAACTTATATATGCATGTATGCACAATGCCAATCAGATATTGGGAGACTGTTAGTAAAAATATGTTTATAGTATAACAAAAAACAGAAAGCAAGCACAGTATTATTTAAACCCTTATAATTAACTAAATCAAAATGGATTTACATAGCATTACCGAAAGGCATATCTGTGATCTACAGATATGTCAAATGTCAAATTCCTACTCCAAACCACTGAGAAATTAGACATTCGCAATAAGAGTTTACAAACACTTTGTTTTTGTAATGGAAAAGTGGTTTTGTTTCATTTTTTGTCTTTTTACGCTCTACAAGGGAAAGCAGTTGAGCTGTTCTTGCTCAGACTTTTTAATTAATTAAATTAATTAAATCAATTCATTAATTAAAATACCATTGGTGTATGAACAAACATGCAAAATTTTAGCTCCAAAATTTAAGCATATACTGTAAATAAGGCCCTTTAGTGTTGTAGCCTATAGAGATGATGCTTGCTTATTTTTATATAGAAATGTGTTGACATGTAATTATGCCCAAAAATCTATTTTGTAAAAATAGGCTTGAAAATAGTCAAGTGACATCTGGTAAAATATGACTAAAGTGAAGTGAGACAATTCAGAGGCAAGGTGGAGATAAGTTAGGGCATAACCCCAAAGTCAACATATTTTAGCCCAAGCTGGTTTTTACAGGTGTTTTAGATAAAATGTTAATGTTTTGGAAAATGTTAACTTAGAACATAAGAATGGCCATATTGGGTCAGTTCAATGGTCTATCTAGCCCAGTGTCATGTCTTCCGACATTGGCCAGTGCCAGATGCTTCAGAGGGAATGAACAGAACAGAACAATTGTTGAGCGATCCATTCCCTGTTGTCCAGAGCCAGCTTCTGGCAGTCAGAAGTCTAGGGACACCTAGAGCACGGGGTTGTATCCCTGCCCATCTTGGCTAATAGCTATTGATGGAGCTATCCGCCAGGTATTTATCTAGTTCTTTTTTGAACCTAGTTATACTTTTGGTCTTCACAGCATCACCTGGCAATGAGTTCAACAGGTTGACTGTGTATTGTGTGAAGAAACACTTCCTTATATTTGTTTTAAACCTGATGCCTATTAATTTTATTGGGTGACCTCTGGTTCCTATGTTATGTGAAGGGGTAAATAACACTTCCTTATTCATTTTCTCCACACCATTAATGATTTTATAGACCTCTATCACATCCCCACCTTAGTCGTCTCTTCTCTGAGATGAACAGTCCCAGTCTTTTTAACCTCTGCTCACACCCCTAATCATTTTTGTTTCCCTTCTTTGTGCTTTTTCCAATTCTAATATACCTTTTTTGAGATGGGGTGACCAGAACTTCATGAAGTATTTAAGGTGTGGGGATACTATGGATTTATGTAGTGGCATTATGATATTTTCTGTCCTAATGATCCCTAATATTCTGTTAGCTTTTTGACTGCTGCTGCACATTGAGCAGATGTTTTCAGAGAATTATCCATGATGACTCCAAGATCTCTTTCTTCAGTGATAACAGCTAATTTATCATTTTGTATGTATAGTTGGGATTATGTTTTCCAATGTGCATTACTTTGCACTTATCAACATTGAATTTCATCTGCCATTTTCTTGCCCAGTCACTCAGTTACTTGAGATCCCTTTGTTACTCTTTGCAGTCAGCTTAGGATTTAACTGTCTTAACTAATTTTGTATCATCTGCAAATTTTGCCATCTCACTGTTCACCCCCTTTTCCAGATCATTTATGAATATACATAAATTCAGCTCCCAGTACAGTACAGACTCTTGGGGGACTTCGCTATTTACCTCTTTCCACTGTGAAAACTGACCATTTATTCAGTTTTCTATATTGATACTTATTAGTATGGCATGTATGCAGATGTTAATTAAAATGATGCTTAATATTAAATACCCAAGAGAAAGTAGAAAATATTTAATTTTGAGAAAAGAGTGATTTAATTCTAATTAATTAAGGTGCGTTATTCTAATTGATTATAAAAAGGATAATACACTTATTTTAGATTTGGTGCACCCATCCACCATCAAGAGAAAGGAATATACTCATTCTCCTCATTCAGGGGTTGATTACCCCCAAATTCATCATTTCATCTTAGAACGTGAATATAGATGAATATATTATATTGTAATGCCGGTTTGCTTAACTATCACTCGTATGCAGAGTAGGTGTAGCCATGTTAGTTCCAGGATATTAGGAACAAGGAGGGTGAGGTAATATCTTTTATTGGATCAACTTCTAATAGGGAGAGAGACGAGCTTTGGAGCCACACAGAGCTCTTCTTCAGCTCTGTGTGGCTGAAAGCTTGTCTCTCTCACCAACAGAGGTTGGTCCAATAAAAGATATTACCTCACCCACCCTTGTCTCTCTAATATCACTCACTGTGTCATTTACAGTCCTCCACTAAATTAAATTATTTGTAGTTGCCGTAGATGCTCCAACCTTAAATGTTACCTGTGAATTTGTACTAAATTTCTTTTTATTTACAAAAATTCTAGAAATAGCACAGTAAGAGATTTAGTAGAGTACATTGAGCAGAGCTGATATCCATTCTGTTCAGAATGTTGCTCCAAAGATCATTTTCCTAGCCTGTCGCTTTGACCATGTCTCCCCTCTTTTTTGCATCTCTGCACTTGCTTCCCCTTTTCTATTGCATCAAATCTAAGCTACTTGTCTTCACTTTCAAGCCCCTTCACACCCTACCTATCATCTCTCATTTGCTGTTGAGAGGTCAACTCCTGCCTCTGATCTCTCCATACCAGCCTCTATCGCCTGCTTGTTAAATTTTCAAACAAGCACCTTTGTGCTTTCTTCCATGCTGTCCCTTATGCTTGAGAGGAGCTCTGTGTAAACATCTGAAAAACTAACCCATTATCCTCCTTCAACTTCCTCCTTAAAACTCTTCTCTGCTGTGACGCCTTCAAAAAATTTGACAAAGGTTAGGTTGCTGGTGTGTTGAGACCATTGCCTTTCATGCTGACCAATCTTGTCTCATTGTTTCCTTGTACTCCTTTGTCTGACTGTGTCCATTGGTTGTGTCTTGTCTTATACTTAGATTGGGGCAGGGCCTCTCTTTCTGTTCTGTGTGTGCAGTGCCTAGCCAAATGGGGACCTGGTCCATGACTAGGGTTCACAGGTGCTATGGTAATACAAATACTAAATAATAATAATTATAATAACAGCTCCACTATGGGGACTGATTTTCTGGAACCTAAAGTAGTCAGAGGATGCTTCTGTGTACAGGGAAATTCTGCTGGCATAAAGTTGGCGGAGGCAGCTCTGCTGTCTCCTGCACCAGCTCTGCTACCTCCTGTGGTGGGATCCACATGCTGCTGGTATAACTGGAGGAAGGGGGCTAGCTGAGCTTTGGGATGGAGACTGGCAGGGAAAGGAAGAGGAGGGGAGAAGGAATGGGAGTGAGTCACCACTAGGCCTGATTCTCCACTGTTTTAAGGTTTCTGAGGGAACTTATGTCAGTGATAATTAAAGCTGCCCTCTGTAGCCTTAATTCGTACTAGTACCAAGGTGTTGAGAATCAGGGAGTTGCAATCATCCCCTGACCGTCCATCCCCCCTGACTCCACTGCGCCTGAGCAGAGAATCAGGCCTTGGATATTTAAGCCACAAACCCGTAATTTGAGAAATATAGAAAAGAGCAAACTTTCGATAAAATTTTCAGTTGAATTTTTGGCCAAATATTATTGAAAAGCCAACGTGCTGGAGAAAGATGAAACAAAACCTCCCCAACAAATAGTTTTTGACACTTTTATCACTCAGGCAATGCTCTGGCAAGTGCACCAGTCTGACCATACAGCTGCAGTAACAAGGAGGGTGAGGTAATATCATTTATTGGACCAACTTCTGTAGGTGAGAGAGACAAGATTTTGAGACCCAGACCTGAAGAAGAGCTCTGTGTGGCTCAAAAACGTGTCTCGTTCACCTACAGAAGTTGGTCCAGTAAAAGATATTACCTCATCCACCTTGTCTTTCTAATAGCCTGGGACTGATATGGCTACAACAACACTGCATACATACAGCTTCAATGTCATTCAGTATCTAACAGTAAATTGTCAACAGGTTTCACCACCTGTGAGGAATACTGGAAGTGTGCATTCCTGCCCACTGGACTGCTTTCAAGACAAATGTTACTGTTGCCACCATTCAGATAAACAACATTCAGGAAGGGTTAAAGACAAAGGTCATAGTAATTTTATTCTCTATTCATCCCTGTTGTGAGTCACTCAGCATTATAGTTGCACTTGCACCTGCCTTAGCCCCGCTGCGCCACTGAGTGGGAGCCCCCTGAGGTAAGCACCGCCTGGCCGAAGCCTGCACCCCTAACCCCCTGCTGCAGGTCAGAACCCCTTCCTGCACCCTAACTCCCTCCCAGACCCTGCACCCCCTCCCACACCCCAACCTCCTGCCCCAGCCCTGAGCCCTCTCCCACACTCCAAACCCCAGCCTGGAGCCCCCTCCTGCACTCCAAATCCCTCATCCCCGCCCCACCCAAGTCATCACCCTGAGTTGGAGCCTGCATCCTCTCCTGCACCCCAACCCCCTTCCCCAGCCCTGAGCCCCAAACCACTCATCCCTGGCCCCACCCCAAAGCCTGCACCTCCAGCCGGAGCCCTCACCCCCTCCCGCACTCCAACCCCCTGCCCCAGCCCAGTGAAAGTGAGTGAGGGTGGGGGAGAGCGAGCGATGGGTGGGGTGCTGCAGTAAGTGGGGGTGGGGCCTCAGTTGAGGGGTGGGGCAGGGGCAGGGCCTCAGAAAGGGGCAGGATGGGGCGGGGCAAGGGTGTTCCATTTTTTGCAATTAGAAAGTTGGCATCCCTACTCCTTGTACACAAATCATCGCCCACGATTTAGTTCCTGCCCCTCACAGAGTCAACATTCCGCTTCCCTCCTAGGCACTTGTCAGTCACTGACTCCCATAACAGTTTACAAAATTCAATTTTAGCTGATTCTCAAATTAAGGCAGGTTTTACAGGCAAAATTACAGAAAAAGAAAGAGAAAATTTTAAAATGAAAGATGGGTTAAAATACACATTGCCAAATACTACACAAACACAAGCTATGTCCCAAGCCTTATTGCAAAGTATTGTTTCAACTACCTCAAAATCGTATAGAGCAAAAGGTATTTTTTACACTGGTATCTCTGTTCCCCCTTTTCCTGCCAGTGTTCAGGTCACATCCTCAGCCAAGTATCCCACTGTTAGCTGAACACCTCTCCTTTCACAGGAAACAGCTCCAGTTAATACCAAAACCCCATTCTTACATCCAAGGAGACAGGTTGACACCCCTGTATGTCATCTTCTAAAATCAGTTTCATCCGATGTATGCTTCATCTCAGCCACAACAGATATGGGCATTGGGGAAAATCCAGTATGGTCCAAAGCCCATATAAATCAATGAGAATCATTGCATTGATTTCAGAGGGCTTTTGGATCAGCTCGTAAGAGCCGACTTTCAGTATAACATAGATAGTTGTTAGGCTTATGTTCAATTTAATAATCCTCAGTAAATATGTCTAAGGCATGTTTGGGCAAGTCCCAGGATAGCTTCAACAGGAAATATATTGAGCAGTAACAAGAGGTAAAGAGCTAAAAGATATCTGGAATTTATTAAAGATTAGCTCACAACAGCAAAACTCTTGCATCCAGATGCAGCTAGCTGGTTGTATTGGACATCTGGTTCTGTAATCATCTGCTGAAAACAGAAGCAATGCATATCACCACTAGTTTGTGCTTCCAAGAAAGTGAACACTGTTTTACTGCTCATCCATTCTGTCATTATCAATCACATCTCACAAAGGGTATGTCTACACTACGGGATTAATCCGAATTTAGATAATTCGAATTTGGGAAACAGGTTGTATAAATTCGATTTTGCGCGGCCACACTAAGCACATTAATTCGGTTTTTAACCACATTAATTCGGTGGTGTGCGGCCACACTACCCCATTAATTTAACCACATTAATTCGGTGGTGTGCGGCCACACTAACCCTAATTCGAATTAACAAAATCGATTTTGGCGCTACTCCGCTCGTCGAGGTGGAGTACAGAAATCAATTTTAAGTGCCCTTTAATTCGAATTAACTGGCTCTGTAGTGTGGACGGGTGAAGGGTTAATTCGGATTAACGCAGCTAAATCCGAATTAAAGTCGTAGTGTAGACCAGGTCAAAGGCACTAACTATGGTCCTGCACTTGATATATTCTGTAGTGAGAGAAAGTGCCTTGTTCAGCTAATGTCAGAAGCAGAGTTTTGGAACAAATAGTTGAAGGTGTAGAATGGAGCAATTCTTGAACTCCAGGAGTGCAAACATTATCGCAGTGACTGGTGCCTGAGTGGGCACAAAGTGGTAGGCTCATTGTGCCCTCTCCCCTTCCACATGCATGAAAAGCCAGGTACAATTGAACCCTAAGCATTCTAATATTCTGCCTACTTATAAAATTAGGAACTGATATGAATCAAACACATGGTGATCTGCTGCCTGCTAGAGCTTGCTGCTGATGGCAGACTGCATATCCTGGAGAGGGTCAGGCTGCATCACTCTATTCAGGTATGGACGCCTCATCCATTAATTTTAACAAAACAAAGCAAACACACAAATCTGCTCCTCTTGGACATTAATTTCCAGCTCTAGGAGCCCCACAACCAGCTCCCGTGTACATAGAAGACTTGTGCAGGCTTTACCCTGTGTCATCCCTCCCTGATCAGCATATGGAATTTCTTATCCAGATGGCCTCCTGTCTCCACTTACTGGCTGACAAATTCATTTCAGAGCTGTCAGATGATGGGAGATCTCTGTGAAGGCTGCATGACCTATTCAGTCTTTCTTACTGTCACTCAGCTAAAGATGAACTGGTGTCCCACACTATTTGGACAGCTATCCTTATCCTACTATTATATTATCACCTAACAGTAGTAATACTTAAATACTTGTCACTTTGGTATCTAAATATCAAAGCAACAACTTAAAGTAGAAGTTCACATGTTGAGTGATGTTGGGAGTTACCTAGCCAGCTCAGGCACTTTGGAAAATGCCACTGGTCCCGTAGTCCCCAAACTGTGGGGTGCACCTCCCTGGGGGATGCAGAGAGGAATGTTTGTGTGTGGGGGGGCACGGCAGGGCCTGGGCCAGCCCCCACGGGAGGCAGGGCGGGAGTGCCACCCAGCCCTGCTCTGCCCCCAGCTCTGCTCCGGCCCTGCCTCCAGCTTCACCTCCGGCATCGGCCCCTGGCTCCCGGCCCCAACTGTGACCCGGTTGCAGCTCCACTTCTGGCCCCTGGCTCCTGGCTCTGGCCGCGGCTCTGCTCCTGGCCCTGGCAACAGCAACAGCCTCGGCCCCAGGCTTCCAGCCTCAGACATGCCCCCAGCCCTGGCTCCCAGCCCATCCATGCCTCCTGGCTCTTGGCCACGGCCTGCTCCCACTCCTGGCTCCATCCGCAGCTCCGGCTCCTGCCTCAGCCCCTGGCTGCCAACTATGGCCCGGCTCCCAACTCCCAGCCCTGGCCCTGGCCACCACTCCACTCCTGGCTTCCAACTATAGCCAAGGCTCCAGCTCTAGCCCCGGCCCTGACGATGGCCTCGCTCCCAACCACAGCTCCCAAGGCCAGGGGTGTGGGCAGATTACATACAATGGGGGTATGACTTAAAAAGTTTGGGGACCACAGCATTAGGCATCTATCTGCATCTTTAGGCACCTGAATACTTTTGAAAATTTTACCAAAAAACAAATCAATATTGACACTAGATCAGATCCTTAGCTGGTGTAAGTTGGTGTAGCTGCATTGATTTTAGTAGAGCCATACTGATTTATACCAGCTGAAGAACTGGTGCTATGTCTTCATTAATTAACAAATCAAGAGGCATAAAATTCAGATTAATGCACATTAATAAGAACAATTATAAATATTTTAATATCAGCTGCAATTAGACTTATCTTTCAACATTGGAAGGACCCCTCCCAATAACATACAGATTTCTTAGATTACTGAATCTTGGCCCTAGAGAAACCTTTTAATCGTGGTAACATCAGCAGGGTTGCTGGTTTCTTTTTAAGTTAAGCAGTTTTTGACTGAATTTTCAAAAAGCACAAATATATACATAGAAAGAAAAATAACAAAGGAAACTTAATGTTTCACAATACGGAGCAGATTCTCAGATACACCTGGTTTATACCACAAAGGATCTGTTGCCAAATATGTAAAAAACACAAATTATATGGGTGGGATTTTCCAAAATGCTCATTGTTTGCCCAATTCTGCTTTCCTGGAAGTTAGGGGGACTTTTACTACAGATTTCAATGGGAGCAGAGTTTGGCCCCTGTTCTGTCCCTTTGCTCACTTTCAGTGGTAATGCTCAAAATAGAACAGACAGCATATAACAGTCTGTGTTCTGACTTTGAAAACAAATATACTGACAATTATCCCAACCTAATTAAACACTGTGTCTGTTCCTCAAAGTGACTGACAGTTAGTTTCCCTATCTCTGAAAACATCCACAGTGATAAATGTTAAAAAAAATAACAGAGCGAGGAGAGTATTATCGAAGGCAAGGAAGAAGAGCAAGGAATACAAAAGGGGGAGCCAATGTGAAAACTTCCCCACACAGCTCTGCTGATGCATTACCTTTAGACTTACAACAACCCTGATAGTCCAGTCTTGGGCTTCTCTTGAATGGATTCTGCCACTTGTGCTGGACTGTGTGCACATGGTTTATTATTTTCAAAGAGAAAACTAAGATATTATTCCGAACCTTGGTATGGCAACTGGGGGGGTCCTGAGCTTGTCAATATAAACTCCATTTTGGTCAATTTCACAGTCATAGGATTTAAAAAATTTTAAATTTCATGATTTCAGCTGACTAAATCTGAAATTTCATAGTGTTGTAATTGTATGGGTCCTGACCCCAAAAGGAATTGTGTGTGCGGGGGGGGGGGTCGCAAGGTTATTGTAGGGGGAGTTGCGGTACTGCTATCCTTACTTCTGCGCTGCTGCCGTCAGTGGTGCTGCCTTCAGAGCTGGGCAGCTGAAGAGCAGCGGCCGCTGGCCGGGAGCCCAGCTCTGAAGGCAGAGCCACCGCCAGCAGCAGCACAGAAGTAAGGATGACATGGTATCGTATTGCCACCCTTACTTCTGCCTGCAGAGCTGGGCCCTCAGTCAGCAGCTGCCGCTCTCTGGCTGCCCAGCTCTGAAGGCAGTGCAGAAGTAAGGGTGGCAATACCATGACCCCTCTAAAACAACCTTGCGACCCTCTTGCAACTCCCTTTTGGGTCAGGACCCCCAGTTTGAGAAACGCTGATCTCCCCCGTGAAATCTGTATAATGTAGGGTAAAAGCAGACAAAAGACCAAATTTCACTGGGGGAGACCAGATTTCATGGTCTGTGATGCATTTTTCATGGCCGCGAATTTGGTAGGGCGCTACTCATGAGCTCAGGTTGTGTATTTAATCTACAATTTATATTGTAAGATCTAGAAGGCTTCTTAGTACTTGGTTAAGGGGCATGCACACATATGTTGCAATATTAATGCTAACAATAATTATGCCAAGCACAAATAAGAATTTGCATTGGACTGATTCTTGAATAATATCTAACAATCTGAATCTCTTAGATAATAGGGCCCTGTGACAGAGTGCTAGCTGTAGCACCCTGGTCACCTAGGTAATGGGGTAACAGAAGATTATAGGCTTAACTAGAGGCAATTAACTTGTTATGGTGAGATTGTTGATACTGGGGGCAATGATTGGGCTAATGAGGTAATTAGCTCGAGGACGGAAGATATATAATTGTCAGGAACAGGATGTGGGGAAGTGAGCTTGCTTGGAGGAAGAGCTGGACCTGGCAGAGAAAGCTGGGTGGAAGAGTCCTCCTGACCCATGCCTGTGCTATGTTCTGCACTGCTGGGAATCTAAAGATTAAAAATACACACAGGGACAAGAAACAGACTGTGGGTATACTGTGAGTAAGGGACAATCCAAATGGGCCAGGCAGTGTAGCACACCAGGTAGCAGGTGACAGGCCCCCAAGACTGTAGCATGTGAGCATTTTACTGTATCTATCCTCATAACATCTGTGAAGTAGGGAGGCATTATAATTCCTATTTTATAGATGGGAAACTGAGAGACTAAGGGTATATCTACCATGGATCTGGCAGGTGTAATTTTCAGCTCAAATACAAAAAAGTGTGCTAGCTCTGATTGATCTGGCAAGCTAAAACTAGAAGTGTAGCTGTGGTGACGTACGGTGTGGGCTGCCCCAAGTGCAATCCTTTCCAAGATCTTAGCTATGTACCCAGGTGGCTAGCCTCTCCCATCACTCATGCCATTTATAGCAGTCTAGCTCCATCAGAGCTAGAGTGGGGGTGTCTCCTTGATCTTGAAATTACACCGCTGGCTCCAGTGTAGACACATCTTTTGTGACTTGCCAAGGTCACCCAGGAGCAGGAAACTGAATGAATTCCAGACTTATGCCAATCCTGCCTCTCCAAACAATGTGACAGTAATTATCTGTTTAAAAATGTGAGGCATATAGAACTACATGCAAAATCTGCATATCCAGGACATTAGATCCCCATACCATCTGTAATGAAGTTTTTCGTATCATATTCATTTTAGACCTTCTAAACCCATTTGTGATCTCACTTATGCCGGTTTTACACTGGTGTCGGCTCCATTGTCCTGTGTGGAACTATTAATGATTAACACTATTGTATGCTGGAACTGAATCTGGTAATGAATCTGGACGTGTTGCAACAGTGTTGCACTTTGATTACAACTTTTGATTTTGCACTTTGATTTTACAGATTTTCAACCTGATTTTCAGAGGGTCTGAGCAGCCAAATCTCCAGTTGAAATGAATAGGTATTATCGGTTCTCACTGCCTCTGAAATTCAGGTCCAAAGTATATAGCTTAGAAATGTCCATTGCAGTAGGTTAATAAACAGCCCCTTTTGCTCTTCTCTCATTTTGGGAGATTGGCAGCATTTCTCCCCATTCAAAATTAGGGGAAATAACAAAGCACAGCAGTTATCTCAATTCTAGAGCCTTGTTGAAACTCTAGATGCACATATCTGACAGATACAACAGAGATTAATGAGCCATGACCAGAAGTTTGATTTTTCTGTCAAGTGCTCCCATCCGTTTTTAATAAACAGAGGAACAACATAAACTCCAATGGCTGCTCTCTACTGTTTAAACAGAGCAAGTTGCTTTTAGTACCGTGTGTTTCTGAGCTGAGTTATGACTCTAAGCCACTGACCATTTTTTCCCCCTTGGCCCTTTTGTAGATACCCGGGTGATTAGCTCTGCTCCTTAAACACTGTTTCTTTGCAGCTCTTCAATATGGATTATCTGGTGTTTTACCACTGGAAACTGTCAAGTGCAATATCATGTTTACAACAAAATGCATTCAGTTTAGGGTTGTTGGTGTGTGTAAATGCCTAAAAACCCCACTGTTCTGTTTTAAACAGCACTCTTTTATTTTTTATTGAGTCAGAACATGTATTCCTCACCTCTTCCAAGTACATAGGCTGAGCCAGCTACAGCAAAATCTAAACAACGTATTATACTATAATGAAATACTTTTCATGCCTTTGGTTATTTACATTACAATCAAACTTTGTAATTTTTAAAAAATCAGTACAAAAACATTTGAACTTGTTTGAAATTTATGGTTAAAGGAATCCCTAAAGATTTTATGCCACATTAGAAAAATTATCAGACATGCTTTTTTTCTTTCTGCCAAAACATGATAGAAATCCAAAGCAAAACAGAAGATTATCATGGGATACTTATACCCTGAGGTATTTATGGGGAAAAAATGAGCTGCCATAAATCTAATTGGCCACAGAATGTCACTATTGCTCCATGCAAATAGAGTTGAAAGGGAATTTACCTGGTAATGTAAAATTGATTCTTAAGGAAAGAAGTTCAGGGAAGCCCTTTTTTGCGTGTGTGTGTGTGTGTGTGAAATGCATGTGTGCAAACATGTGTGCGCACACACAATTTAGTGACAGACCTGAATCAAAACCCCAGATTCAAACACCTCTGAATTTTGAGGGAGTTCCGATCCAGATCTGAACCTTTTAGCTGGCTCCTCTGTCTATAAGGCTCAAACTAAAAGTACAGGTCTGAACTTCAGGAAGATCAGACTTGGATCCAAATGTTGTGGGACACACACACACACACACACACACAGATCCTGCTGTCTGATCTGCGTGGAGGGACCCCAATACCCATGCTAAGCACTACTGACTTCAATGGGACTCTGTGTAAGAATAAGGGTCCATGTGTACAGAGTAGATTGCAGGATTGGGGCCACAGAGAGACAGGCTTCTTATTTCAAACCAAAGCTGATCTTGAATAGAAGTCACTCTCAGTTTCAAAACATGAAATAAAAACTGCTCTGAGACTGAAACTGTCCTTGACTTGATGCTGCCTACAGCTGAAATTGCTACTAAATTTAACAGACCGATACTTGCATTTAATTGCCCCTGAAAAGAAGTCACCGTCAAGAAAGAGTAGCATAAAAAAACCAAAATCTTTTGTTTTCAGTCAGAGCTTCATTCCCAGTAAGAGGAGGTATTTCATATAAAACTGCACGTTCACTTAATGCCAATGGCCTGAATTAAATGCAAAAAAATTCTGTGGTCACCCCCAGACTGGTGCAAGGAGGGGGCTTCCCTCAGCACATGAATTTCCCCTCACCTACATGGAAGGGACAGGCAGCTAGTTCAGTGGCACCATCCTCACTTCTGCCCCAGGCCCCAAGGAGGCAGTTCCTTGAGTCTAAGGTCTGATCAGTGAGTGGGGGTTGAGACTGAGTGGGCAGGGAGAGGAGTGGGCAGCTGTGGGCTAGGTGAGGGACTCTCACTGTCCCCTCTCCAGCCTTGGAGCTTAATTGGAAAATATAATAAGCATAGGGATGTGTTAGATTTTCAACACTGCTCCCCATCCAGGATCCTGCAGAGGCCAGGCAGGTAGTGCTGCCAATGGTGCTTTACTGCGAGGGACCCAGTGTTAGGGTGACCAGATGTCCCAATTTTATAAGGACAGTCCCAATTTTTGGGTCTTTTTCTTATGTAGGCTCCTATTACCCCTCCCCCCCGTCCCGATTTTTCACATTTGCTGTCTGGTCACCCTACCCGGTGTGGTGAGAGGGTGCGTGAGGGTCAGAGTCTCTGCAGAGGCACAGGGATTCCAGGCAGCAAGCCCTGGCCTTCTGCAGAACCCTGTGGATCCTCATGATCTGGGTATCAGCCCCTACAGCCTATAATAACGAGGAAAGACAACTTCCCCTCCTCCAGGCAAACAACAGAGAGGAATCAAGGTGGAGGTAGGCTTCTTTTCCTGGAACCCCTCTGGCCTGGTTTTGTCTGTGAGAGGTGCAATCGGAGCCAATATTAGCAATGGAGCAGATGTCT
This sequence comes from Terrapene triunguis, assembly GCF_002925995.2. Lineage (NCBI taxonomy): Eukaryota > Metazoa > Chordata > Testudines > Emydidae > Terrapene > Terrapene triunguis. The sequence continues at coordinate 38,739,418 of NW_020664372.1, forward strand.
GTCCGCGGGAGGAGTGGGTTTACTCCACCCTGGGCTCATACCGTTGTGCACAGGTCCTGCAGATCATATATCGTTCTGGTAAAGGGGAGATGTTACCAGTTAATATTTTTGTCAACTGGCAGCAGACAGCTCAGGCAAAGGATTTATATTTGCTCGTGGGAATAAGGTGGCATCTGGAAAGTGTGTAACATGGATTTGTGGTAACATTATGTTTGTAAGTGGGCTTGCAGTTGAGGCTGATCACTGGGTCATTTTATGGTCATTAATGGTAGTGGCGTATTTATATATACACACTGTTTATGCTCTCCGAAGGATTTTGTTGCATTTATATTTCCAGTTTACGGCTCAACATGTAGCTTTAAATTAAATTTGGGGTGGAGTTGGACTAGATTCTCTGGTGTGGAGCACCCACTTTGACTACATAACTGGGCCCAGAGCTTGGTTAAACAGCCCAAGGAGGATCACTCTAGCCTAGGGCAATCTTCCAATGGTGCAGAGCCCCTGACTTTCTGCTGCTGTCATATCCTCCTGCTGTCCTCTCTGCAGACAGAGGAGAGGGGGCATTGCTGGGACGCCCTGTGCCACACCAATCCCTGGCTGCAATTTTGGCATCTTGTCACTCTTGCAGCCTAGCACAAGTTAAAGCAGCCAGGTGGCTTCATGGGTAAGGCTAAGATTCTGTCACGGTTATTTTTAGTAAAAGTCAGGGACAGGTCACGGGCAATAAACAAAAGTTCATGGAAGCTTGTGACCTGTCCCTGACTTTTACTAAAAATAACCCTGACAAAATGGGGCTGAGCCCAAGCCCTGCTGTGGAAGGGGAAGGAGGGAAGGACGTTCAGCATCACAGCACCACTGCAGCTGGGAGGTCTGGAGTCCCCCTGGTGCTCACTGTGGCTGGGAGCTCCGGGGTCCCCCCTGGTGCCCATGGTGGCTGGGGCCACCGGCCCCTCCGGCGGCTGTGTGCTCTGTGTACCCCTGTGCGGCTGGGAACTCCGGGTCCCTCCGTACAGCTGGGAACTCTGAGTCCCCGCATGGCGGCTGGGAGCTGAGAGGCCCCTGCTGCCCATGGCAGCTCAGAGCTCCAGGGCCCCCGCCAGCTGACAGCTCCAGTCCCACCGCCCCCAGGCTGAAGCGGAAAATGTCACGGAGGTCACGGAAGTCATGGAGTCCATGACTTCCGTGACAAACTCTTAGGCTTATTCATGAGGTTTTCTAACTGTGCAGAGGAAACTTACAGAAAATAATGCAGAATCATCGACCAGTTCTGTCCCCTCTCTTCCTTCTTGCCCAGGCTCCAAAACCACAGACACTCAAACTCTTGATGTTTGCATTGAGGCCCTTCTGTGTAGGGGATGTTATCTTCTCCTCTGGCAAAACCTGAGGCCATTTCCTCAATTTTTCCTGATCCTCCTCTTGGAAAATAAACAGAGGGAATGGTTCATCCGTAGGCGTTTATATATTTGCTCCATCTTCAACCTTTTATTTGATTATCCAGATACTTCATTCATGTGACTAATTCCTTTATGGCTCATCCTACATTTTGACAAGGCAAATCTTAAAAGTAAATTTGTATATCAAGCTTCCCTGATGCCCAAACTTCAGTGTGCATTCTACTCATCCGAAGCAGTAAAGGCAGCTTTCAGCTAAGATGCTGAGGATGGTAATACACATAGCTGCTCTAGCAGGATTATCCCTCATCCCTCATGCATTATAAGAGATTTGATGGGCCTATTAACAGTTTCTACCTGTTTTAAGATTTGTAACAGTAGGTTGAATGGATTACTTTATGTGCCTGGTTTGCCTGCGGTTCCTGTTAGCGGTGTTGATGTGATTTATGTAAATCATAAAGTGAAATGCAGTGACCTCATTGAGTTCCCAGTTCTTTTCATGCATGTCTTTGGGTAGAGTGTTAATATTTATAAATAATGGTATATTCATGTCTCAATAATCTGCTTTATTTACGCTGTTAGTGCAGAGCTGCTAGTGCACAAATGAAACATTTATTCCCTGACGTGTGTTTCGTTTTTCTTTCAATCCTGTGTTCTCCCTTATGCCTTGCCCTTACTGTCAGTGAACTTGTCAGCAACTTTCCCCAGCAGGAGGGAAGCAAGTGAAGTAGGGAGGAAGGACAACTACCTTTGCTGCCATTTCCAGTGCAATTTTCTGACTAATGAGAAAGGGCTACTAATGAACTGAGAGACCAGTTTGTTCTTCTTCCAGAAACGGAACACATGATTCAGTGGGTTGCACTTTTGGTCTCCACTAGCCAAAGGGTGACAAGCCAACTCCCCAGATTCACAGCTTCTGGCTGCCAGTTCGGTTTACTGGACCAAACCCATTTGTAACAGATAAACCTGCTGTTTTGTATTTCCCGTGGTAAACTCTATATTCTCCGCTTTCTATGTTATATTTATTAAAAGTGAGTCTCCTGGAAGCATTTTATTCCTGCAATCCTGGATGCAGTTGGTGCTGAGCACAGATCTTTGGGGCTTTAAACTTGCATTCGTTATTAAACAGGAAGAGAGCTGTCTTTTTAGCAGGTGCCAAGTTTCTACAGGCCCAACTCTGAAATCATTACTCATGGCCAAACTTTCCTCCCCTAGTTCATGCCAACATTACCATTGAACTCGATGTGGGTTTTGGTCTCAGCAAGGGATTTGGTCCTTTGTCCTTACTATGGCAAAACTCCAACTGCATTCAATGTGCTTTAGATTAAGAATTTGAGGCGTGGGTTTTAAATGTAGGACTGAATTCTGCCCTCAGTTACACTGATGTAAATCTGATGCAACTTCAGTATTTCAATGAAGTTACTTCAAATTTACAGCACAATCTGGCCCTAATTATAACCTGGCACTGTTTTGTCCAGTCTTTGCTTTGATTAGATAAGGGCAATTGCAATTTAGTCTAGTCAATCAAGGTTTTCAGGCATCTGGATTTGGCAGCGCCAGGCTGGAATTTCCTAATGAAGTAACCTTTTCACGATCATTTTATGGGGATCTTTTAAATTGTAGATTCCAAAAAGCTTATTCCTTGTTCATGAGTTAATCAGAAAGCCACTTTCCCCTCAAATTAATAATAATAACAATAAATAATGAACTATTAACAGTAGAAAGTATCTTATCACCCTGCTGAGTTTCCATATTTTCTTTCTGCCACTAATTTTTTAAAAACAATTAAAGGGGATTATTGTATCTTTTTAAGTGTCATATTTAAAGTAGTGTCCAGTACATTACCTGGCAAGCTTCTGGAGTTTCGATAAGGTAAAACTTTTGTTGTTTAGCCCTGAGATGAAAATGAGAAATATTACTTGGCAAATCAGTTAATTACTGGAGGTTTTTTTTGGTCCTACAAGACTTCATGCATATTCACAGAGGTGCTGGAACAATTTTTATAGAGCGGGTGCTGAGATCTATTGAACCAAACTGTAAACCCTGTATATGATGGAAACCACTTCACCCCCAGCACCCCTGGTTCCAGCACCTATGCATATTCATGTAAGAGGCCAGAAGCTCCAAAGAGAAAAGAACTCTCTACTCCCTCTGTTGGTGAAAAGGGAAAAGTTCTTCCCTAGAGAGCTTCATGTGCCTACCCTGCCTACCTGCAAATTTCTCTAGTGACATATTTATGGGGAGTCACCATAACTATGAATGAACTTAGATTTTGAACGGCAGGGACTCCCAGAGAGGCTCAAGGAGGGGAAAGAGTGATTAACTTGTGACAAAGAGCTCATTTTCAAGCAGGTAGCAGTCTGCTCCAGGGTTTTAAGTGCTGTTTGCTACGAAAGACAATGCAGGCTGAGGACTCCACAGCGAGAGAGAGCACAGACTGAGAACTCAGCTGTGACAGCCAATGCAGTGGTCAGCAACAGAGCTAAGTGGACCAGAGCCAGTGCTAGGCATAGGCAGACTAAGCAATTGCTTAGGGGCCCAAGCATCTCAAGGGAGCGGGGGGTGGGGGGGGGAGGCTATTCACTTTTTATTATAAGAACTTGCCTGTTTTAGTAATGGGGGGACATATGCCTTCTCAGGGCCCCCAATGGACTAGCACTAGCAGTGGATTCTGGAGAGGCACCACCTACCCAGCAACTTAATAAAGCAGAATCACTTAGCTGAGTTAGGGGATAGTTCCTCCAGGCTGGACCAGGCAAACAACTCCCTTGGTACTGGAGACAGACCTGCAAAGAGACACTTTGACTGCTGCTACTCGTTCATCCCAACCATGAGTGGGGTTTGGTGCAAGGGTAAGGTGGTGCAGTCAAGGGCCTGTTACCTGTGGGACATGCCCACTGGCGGGTGGCAAGGGAGTTAGACTGACCACTACCAAAGTTTCTGAAAGGGTGGTGGGGCTGGGGGGGGGGGGGGGCAGTATTTTACTCTTTATTTGCCTATATATTTTGTTGCTGTGTTTTCTCAAATTTTATTGTTTCCTTTCCCCTAATTAAATGTCCTTATTTGTACATAGTCCCAGAATGCTTTTGCAAAGAGGAAGTTCTGCCTGTGAAGGGCACCCAGGGAGGGCACATTTAGCTTTTCCAGGCTTCTGGATGAGGGCTCAGGCCGGTTTAGTTATTTGTAAAGGCGAGCCCTAGATATATTGAATCTGGCCCTTATCACTGCCTTTAACCACATGATTCTGACACCTTCCTCATGCTGAATAGTACCTTACTCTATGAGTAGTCCAATTGACATCAATGGGACTACTTATGTAGTGGGGGTATTACTCTACTTAAGTCAGGGTGGCAGAATCTGGCTTTTAAGAGGCCATTTGTAGTATTCAAAATGTAATAAACCGATTTCAGATTCACGATGATTGCTTAGAAAAAAATGGTCACAACAGGTGAAAAATGACTTCTATCAACTGCGGGGAAATTTTGCTGTGGCGTCATGATATTATATCAGTATTTTTCATCTGCCCTGGCTGAGCAATCCGGACCATACTGTAAGTTCAATCGGATAGATTTCCTGCCTTCAGTCAGGAGGTTTTCCCCAGGAAGTTTGGTAGGAAATGTGCTGAGCTTCATTAGCTCTCATCTTGTTGCTGAAACAGTGCTGGAGACTGTAGGAGCTGTGTGCTAGGCAAAATCATCTGTGTGCAGCTGGTTGTGTGGGCAGCAGTGAGAAATTCCTAAGAGGGAAGACGAACAAAGATATAAATAAAAACACAGGGAATCAAATATGATTTCAGACCAATCCAACAAAATGGATTTTACTCCCTTGCTCTAATCTACCAGTGTGTACACTTAGAATTTTTGAAACTCACAACTGGAGATTCAGCTTTCAAACAGTTGGGGAAGTCTTACTTCACCTGTACTTGACATAATCTTGCATTCTTGTCCATTTTATTTATTTGCACAGTGTATATAACAAAAATAATAAATATATATTCCAGATGGATTTTCCTTCTATCTGATTTTCCTAGAGAAGGACCAAAACCTTGTATCTGGGCACCCTCAAATTATGGGGAAGTTCAGACTGAGATTCAGAACTTAACTTTGTGAGATTTATTTGTAGGAGGAAAGGAGCTCCAATGAGATTTATTTGTAGGAGGAAAGCAAGGGAAATCCATTCCCCTCTAAGTTACCAGTCTCATGGCTCTAACAGCCACATTTTCAAACACAGTCCCAAAAATTACACCTAAAATGTTGTGTGAGTTATCATTTGCAAGCAAAAATAATAGAATGTTGATGTCTAAGTATGTTGGACCTACTCCTGCAGCCCTTTCAAAGGCAAACGTCCCCAGTTGAGCCATTAGGGAGTTTTGCCCAAGAAGAGACTGCAATATCAGGAGCACACTGATTTGCAGGCGCAAACAGCATTTGCACCTGCAGAACAAGAAGCAGTAGATGTCAAAATTCTGTTATTTCTTCCTGCAAATAGGAATACCCGCAAAACTGCAGGCACAAAATTAGGCATCACATTGAAGTCCATGTAAAAATGTAATCCTAATGTTTTAATAACTTTCCAGTCAGGACGTGTATTTTCCACCTTCTCTCTGTACTTTTCTGTTGTGTGCATTTTCATTTTAAAACTGGAATCTGACACTATTAACCTCAAGCCACAGCTTCAAGATCTGTGTGAGACGACTCTTTCCCGTTCCTCCTGGGGCTGGTCTGTGGATTTTACAAATAAACCACTGGTTTGGGCAGACTATTTTGGAACACAGTAAAGTACATGCTCTAATCTTTATGTATTCACAAACAGCCAAGAAATTTACAAACTGGTACCTCCTCTCAATCCACTTCAATCAGACTACTCATGTAAGAAAGCGCAGCAGGATATGAATCTAAGATATACTCTGTGTTTACTGTGTTCGTTCCCTTGTCCTTATTTAATCTTTGGTGAGAATCCATATGTGAGAAGGGGCTCTTAATGTTCAATCATGTCTGAATTAACCTTAACAAAAGTGTTACATGAATATTTACCAACTAAAATCCATACAGTATGGTTCCTGGATTTATTAAATATGTCTGTGTAACTTCCACACTTAGGCATTGCCACAGTGCTTGTGTGAGAAGGCTTGAATTCCTGTATTAGTCCAGTTTGTCTGGCAATATGTCTACCCTTTCTGCAGGTGTATGAGTTACAGCCCAAGGCAAAAATATCCATGCCTTCCCTAAAGATCTCAAGGAGCTTCTGCAGTCCAGATGGTTCCAATTTGAGGCCTACACTTGGTGATGTAGCTGTATTGAGTTTCTTCCCTGAAACCAACAAAACCTGCGTTAGCATTTTGCTTGGATTAAAATATTTGTCCCTTTTTTCACAGGGCAGAAGAGGGACTCCTGAAGCCACTGAAGGAAGGAAATCATTACAGGGTTCTACAGAAGTAGGTCATGTGCTACAGCTGCTCATAGTTTAAGAGGAAGAAACATGGGACCTCAAACATGGAACATGACTCCTTCAAAATGCTTGAGAGCAACCCAAGAAAAACATCCTCAGAGGCTTATTTAATAAACATTATCTATAATAGTCTCAATGTGTGCTCATGTTTCCTTAGGAGTTTGCACCTACTTCCCAGAGCTAACAAGATTCCAAAATAGAACACAGAATAATTTAATGAAAAGGATTTAATAGTTTGTGTTAAAGCTAATATGGTCCATTAGGAGCTGTCATTTTATAAACAATGAAGATATGTTACCTCTCCCCTTCGCTGTTAAGTCATTCCAAGCAAGATTTGTAAACAGTCAGTAATGATCTACAGAACACGCATGAAAAACAATTAAGGCTACATTTGAGAAATCTGGCCTTCCCCCCCCCCCCCCCCGTTTGGTTTCTTGTTAAATAAACCTAGTATAATATAAACTAGTGAATAAATACATAACAAATATTACATATGTGCATGCCTATATAGATATGTGGATTTCATTAACAATCATACAGCATTCATTATCTTAAAAACACTACTATTTCTACAGCTTGCAAAGTGCCAAAAGTGAATTGTTAAATCAACTGAACAATTTTTAATTTAATGCAAACTGTCACTTCAGTGGTTTTTTTCCCCTGATAATGAATGAATGTTTTGTGATATTTGGAAAGACTGAATCCACTTTATTTTAAAGCTGTGAAAACAAAATGTTATGGACCAAATGGTGTTAATTTCGATGTATTGGGTTCACTCTTTGCACAATGAAACTTAATGGACTGTAAAACCTGTACGTGTGTAAACAGGAACCAGAGGGTCGGATTCTCCTTACACCTAGTCATGTCTTACACTGATGTAACTCTAAGGGTTGCTGCCCCTGTGTGATCTAGAGAAGGGCACAAACGGGTTATAAAGAGGGCATAGACTGCCCACCACAGAATATCCCTATCATGGCGGGGAGTGTTCTCTGCCTGATTTAGAGACAACACCTGGCTATGGGCTGGGCTCCCTCCCTGCCCCTGTTGTAGGGGACATATCACGGTGGGCTGGAAGCAGGGCACAAAGTAAGGATCATGGATGGAATTCATTTTGTTTCAGCTATTCTGTGCTGCCACAGTGTTCCCCGGAGGGCTGTTATAAACCAGCACAATTTAGAGCAGCCTGTGCTAAAATTAGGGATGCATAAAGATGCTTTAAGTCACCTTTTCCCTCCTCCTCACCTGCCTTTCTTGAGACTAGTGCAGAAGAGAAGTATGGGAGAATCTGGCCTATTGACTCAGAAGGAGTTACTGGGGTAAGTAAGTGTACAATCAGACCCCCAAAGTACACTTCTAATTACATGATCTGGCAGCAGATGGACCAGAGGATACGGTATTTCTAACTGAATGTGTCTGAGAACATAGACATACTTTTCATTTATAAACTGCAGTGTTCCTGTGCATTTTGAAGCACTCCTCGTACTTGTTCTTAATAACTTTAAACAGTCTGTACTTAATACTTATATTTAAGTACATTTTAAAGATACTTAAAGCATAAATAACTCTTATCTGCAAGTACTTTTCCAAAATAGTTTTTTGAACCAATCACATCTCTCCCAACTCTCCCAGTTTCTGGATGGCTCCCAGAACCCACTGTCCTGGCTTAGGAGCTTCAGATCCTGCATTCCAACTGCTGGGGCTCTTATTTTTCTGTTGACCTGGCTGTGCACCAACCAGGGAAAGTGGCAGCCCTGACCCCTTCTCTTCTGATTGGTCACCGCTACATCAGCCCAGGGGTGAGTCAATGTGGTGGTGGTGGGGGTGTTGCAGGAGAAGGGCAGGCAGACACATACCTTTCAGAGAGTCCTGCATTGAGAGAACGAGCCCAGGAGCTCCATCCCCTGCAGGGTGGAGTAGGAAATGCCTGCCGGCAACTGGGCACACTCTAGTGCTGTAGTAGCTGTTGGGAATACAGGAGTTGAAAGTACCAGCATTTGCACTTGTAAATACAAAAGTATTATTTCCACAGCATACTTGCACTTATAAGTACTTCTGGGATGGTGTACTTGGCATTTATACTTACGCCCATTATTTATAGAAACACTGATAAATTCTTTCACTCAAAAAAACAACAACAAATATTTCGGGGTTTTGTTGTTGTTGTTGTTTTACAGCATTTAGCTTCTTATTCAAAAGGAAGCAAAAAAGAGATCAGACTATCATTACTGTGGTTATACATCCACCATCTAAAAGATTCATTCACAGTACTTCAGTGAGATACTTTTAGCAGTATCCTTAGGCAGAACTTGCAAGCCAAGTACAAAAATATCATATTTAAAAACAGAACACAAACAATTTATAATGGAGCAGAATAAAATGACAGATCGAGAATCACAATTATTGTTAAGGTGTTTTGTAAAAAATCTCCTTTAGTATTTTAAGATGGACTAGACATTAGGCAGTCAATGAGCACTGCATAAATCCTTCACATCTGGAGACCCTACTTTAACTCTTATGTCAATTGTATTTTCTGTTTCACACACAAAAGAACAGAAAAAATAATAATCCATTGGATGTCACGGTAACTCCTTATTTCTAGAATACTGTATGTGTCAAATTTTAGATGGATGAGAAGGAATACATTTTAGGTCTGCCTCCTCAGGTTCTGTCATTTGATGTAGCTCCACTAACTTCATGGAGCTACACCCATTTACACCAGCCGTTAAGTCTCAATTTGGGTTTATTCTAGAATGATTAAGGGCTCAACCCAATTCCCACACTAGTCAATGGGAGTCTTTTAGCTGATTTTAATAGGAGCTGGATTGGGCCCAACGTACCATTGGATACATGGTATCTTCCAATATGGCTGATAAAATCCAAGTAAAATGTAAAAGATTCTGCAAACAGCCATAAACATGAATGACATTCCTATTGAGATATTCAAGGCATTTCATGTACTCTAAATTAGCTCACAATATGAAGGTCAAAAAGGTGAAAATACAAAACTGCTATCACCTAACAGAAGGGTTCTGTATAAAAAGAATAATTTAAAGAAGGAAAAGGCTTTGACCAGTAACTGAACTGATATGTTGTAAGGTTTGGAGGTGGAGCTGAGGGTCCTTAGGAATCTGACCCTAATTCAGCACTGAAGTCTATAGGACTATTCATCTGCTTAAAGAATTATATCCTCTAGAAGGGGAAAGTGTTCAGATCAAGGTCTTTGCATCATGCCAGTCTTTAGTTTCTATAGTCTTAGTTATAAATCTTGTCATGTACAGCAGATACTATGGATTTGTTCCAACAGGAGTTATGCCATCAACTTCAATGAGAGCAGAATCAGGCCCTGTAGGTACAAATGTAACTAAAGTTTTCCATTACATAGAGATTTTCAAGCTACATTTATGGAACTTATAACTTTGTTTTCATCCAAATAGATATATTTTTGATGTTTGCTGACTTAAGATTTCTTTAGTATTTTGGAGAAGAATGGAAGATGGGACCCAGAGCAGAGGTGCTGGAACAATTTTTAAGTGGGGGAGCTGTGAGCCATTGAATCCAACTGTAAATCCTGTATATAATGGAAACCATTTCAAGTCAGGTGGTGCTCCAACCCCCCCCGCCCCACATCCCTAGTTCCAGTACCTATGACCCAGAGTGGAAAGGAGATCATCATGTTAAAATTTGCCTTGCATTTGAGAAACATTCATTGCTTTAGAGTTCTTCATGAACACATAAAAGATCAGAAAGCAAAATATTGCCACGGATAGGTGTACCTAATGTAGTCTCATCAGACATGCTAGGAATGTTTGAGTTTGATTTTTGAAATACTGTTAGCTACTCTACGTGGAGGTCTTGTTGGAGGTAAGCAGTGAATTGGTGTTTAGTGATGCAGGTGACAGCACTTGTTAATTTGGGGGAAGAGGAAAGAAAACTCAGAATTCTGAGGGAGACAGGCAGATAGTCTTGTGTGTTCATTTGAGGAATTTATGCAAGCTCCCTCTCATTCTAATGAGTAGCAAAAACAGAGGACATGGGAAAAATAACAACTTACGCCCTGATTCAGGTAGACACCTGCTAAAGCCTATCTTTATTCAGCACAGCCCTTATTCCCACACTTCACTTTAAGAACATGCTTAAGTCCAATTGACTTAAGCATGTGCTTAAGTGCTGTCCTGAATAGGGATGGTTTGCTGAATCAGGGTCCAGATTAGTAACAAACTGAGCCCTATATTCATTTATTGTAAAAATAATTTGCATTTATGTCGCACCTTTCCTCTCACTCTCTCAAAGTGCTTTGCAAACATTAATGAATTAAGCCTCCTTACACCCCAGTGATTTAGGAAAGTGTTATTATCCCCATTTTATATACATGGGAACTAGTATAAAGAGGTTGAAATCACTTGTCTAAGGGGACGGAAGATAGTCTGTGACAAAATGAGGAATATCACCCAATCTGAACACTCAGTTCTGTGCTTTATTCACAAGACCATCCTTCCCACTAGATTTGTCTAAAATAAGTAAAAGGAATTTAATTTCATGTCTTCATTTAAGACAAAGGTATTTTCATTTACATCACCACTCATTTTTTTCTTTAAAACAAGCAGATTTTCAAAGAATAGAAGCACAGGTATGTCTGATCTGTTGCCTGAATTAAACGCAAAACTTTGATGAACACACCCAGATGATTAAAATAATGAAAGTGATAGATTAGTGTATTGATGCATAATCACTGTCTAGAATGCAGAACTTATGAGCAGCATGATTTTGAGAACAATTACTTGTAATTAAAGCTGTGCTGGTTACAAACAAAACAAAACAAAACCACCTTTGTGTATAACACCAATTAATTACTTTTTTCAATGAGACTAGCTCTTAAACGTCTGTGCTGCTATTTATATCTGACCACATTCAGAAATGATATGAAATAAGTATTGTTTAGCGGTATTATTTTGTTTTTAGGATAGTGTAAATACCTCCTTTCAGATAACATCTCTTGAATGAATTAAAAGCTAACCACTTCTACAAGACTAGGATATGAACCACTGTTGTCATTGTGATGAAAGGGAACTATACGCAGACAAACACTGTCTTATGAAGTCAGTTCCTCTATCTAGCTTACTTATCCATCTCATTTTGATTTTGCACACCCTTAGATTCAAAGAAACTAAAAGATGGTTTAATGCTTGGGATTTTGGATTAACCAAAACCCAACCTACATGGTGTTGCAAAAACAAATTCAAAACACAAATGCCTCAGACCATCTCTAATTAAAATAAGATACAAGGTTTGATCCTGATTCTGAGAGTGGCTGAGCGCATGCAATTCCCTTTAACCCTGCTCTCTCCCGCTCAGGCTCTCAGTACACTTATTTATCACTGAGGCCTCCACAAGCAGCTATTGGTAACAGCAGCTCTTTGGCTCCCTTTCTGCTGGCAGCTGGAGCTCGTTGGTGAGGTAGTTAGGCCTCTCCTCCTAGCAATGGCAAGGAGGCTCCTGGCAGCTCCACCTAGCAACTTCAGTGGCTCCGGCAGCCAGGTGGTGTGACTCTTCCATCCACAAATCTGTTTTCCACATGACCTGCCGCCATCCCACAGACCAACAGGAAGCGCTCCACAGACTACAGTTTGGTCCACCGGACTAAAAAGTGGACTATCTCATCCACCCCAGCCTTTAAAAACATTGGTCAAAATATATAAGCACATAGGAAAAGAAGCACATGCATAAGATGTGATAACTTTCTAACTATAAGGATAGATAAGCAATAGACTAGGCTTCCAAGAAGCTTGCAGAATCCACATCATTGGATTGTTTGAGAACAGGTTAGAGCAGGGATCGGCAACCTTTGGCACGTGGCTCGCCAGGGTAAGCCCCCTGGAGGGCCGGGCCGATTTGTTTACCTGCTGTGTCCGCAGGTTCGGCCGATCGCAGCACCCACTGTCCGCGGTTCGCCGCTCCAGGCCAATGGGGACTGCGGGAAGCGGCAGCCAGCACATCCCTTGGCCCACGCCGCTTCCCACAGCCCCCATTGGCCTGGAGCAGCGAACCGCAGCCAGTGGGAGCTGCGATCGGCCGAACCTGTGGATGCGGCAGGTAAACAAATCGGCTCGGCCCACCAGGGTGCTTACCCTGGCAGGTCACGTGCCAAAGGTTGCCAATCCCTGGGTTAGACAAACACCTCACAGCGATGGCCTAGGTGTACTTGGTCCTGTCTCAGCGTGGAGGGCTGGACTAGAAGTCCTCACGAGGTTCCTTCCAGTCCTACATTTCTATGATTCACACCACCAGCCATATGAACATTCTCACCCAGATAATGGCACATTTAATACTTCCAAAATGTCACATATGCCCTTGGAAGAAAGCAACAGAAAGTTTCCTTTAAAATCATTGGCAACACTGTTGACAAATAAAACTCGCCATATAACTACAGGCTATTTTGCATATTCACTAGTGAGTGAGAATGATTGAAATAATGGCTGGGTTTCATGTTTTTTCCAGTCTGTCACACAAGGTCTCTGCTACAGCTCAGCCATCCATGGAAGGCCATGATTCATTTTTTGGCAATCGTATCTTTCTTTTGATCCACAGAAATATTCTCCACATCTGTATCAGCTGCTCAGAGTGTCATGATCTGCAATGATGTCCACATGCACACAGTTCTACAAGCATGTGAAACAGTCACTGGGTTTTTACCCCCATTTCTCATAATATCTGGAAGTTGAGAAAACATTACACAAATCTGACATATTATACTGTGACAGTGGTTGCTGCTAGGCAACCGGCATATAGTAATATGTGATCTTGACATAGCAAGAGGCCCAAAGGCTGGGATTTCTGAGATGTCAGCCTTCCATCAGCACCCATCAGGAGTATGCAAAAGCCATCTTGGTATAAACAGAGCACTCTAGCTAGCTGTGAAGTTCAAACCTCTTAATCTGAAAATAGTCCCAGCAACACTGCAGAAGGAAATACATTTTTTCAGAAAGTTGTGAACTTGTGAAAACAGAGTTTTGGAACTAAAACTATTCTGCAAGTTTAGTGATTGCTACCTCTGTAAGAATATAAGAATGGCCATACTGGGTCAGACCAAAGGTCCATCTAGCCCAGTATCTTCCAACAGTGGCCAATGCTAGGTGACGCAGAGGGAATCTTCAAGTGATCCATCCCCTGTTGCCCATTCCCAGCTTCTGGCAAACAGAGGCTAGGGACACCATCCCTGCCCATCCTGGCTAATAGCCCTTGATGGACCTATCCTCCATGAATTTATCTAGTTCTTTTTTGAACCCTGTTATAGTCTTGGCCTTCACAACATCCTCTGGTAAAGAGTTCCACAGGTTGACTGTGCATTGTGTAAAGAAATACTTCCTTTTGTTTGTTTTAAACCTGCTGCCCATTAATTTCATTTGGTGACCCCTTGTTCTTGGGTTATGAAGTACCTAGCACACTCTTTGGTTCTACGAATCATGCCAAGCAGCCACTATATTGTAATGTAACAGTAAGATCTGATGGAATTGAGTATGATAGGTGTGAAAGAGGAAGAAAAGAAGGAGACACTCACATATTATGGGAATGAAGAGGAAATATCTCAGCTACCTCATTTCCCCACAGCTTTTGCTCTCCTTCCGTTCAGGCGTAGAAGGATTTGGCAGAACGCAAGGTTATCCTCAGACAAGATTCTTACAATGTGTGTGCCTAATATATCTTTATCTGACTCAAGCAGAACAGATTTGAATATGTTCAGAGACAGATATATGTCTTCACATATACAGTACTTACATTTAGATAAGGGTACTAGATTTATTGGTGAAACTCAGGGGGCACTCATACTATCTTCAATAACTTACACATATTGACATTAGAATTTTAAATGGATTGGTAATGATTTTCCACCCACTTTTTTCACTACAGCAGATTTTCAGGCATCAAGGAAATTAGAATGGAAGAGCCAGATGTGAAGATGTGCACATAAGCAGGCTCTAAGACATAGAAGCCCAGTTTCTCAGCTGGTATAAGTCAGCATAGCTCTATTGATTTCTAAGAGAGGGGTTGGGCAAAAATACTTATAACCATACTTAAAATGATCATCTGTTAAACTTTGATTTTGTAACTGATATTTCTTTTAAGATTTTAGCTTGCATATATTTTTGCATCATAGAAACATGGGCTGCATTCAGATAGTTAGCTGCCTTTCATTTTTATTTTCCACTATAAGGTCTTCTTGTAATACCATTTCTATTTTTCTAGAAAGATGTAATCTGTTCCATTTGATATTTTGTACTCTGAGGCAGTTTCAGTGGCCAGAATGCCTTTTTCCATCTGTATTTGGCATAACAATTGTGAATGCCTCTCCGATGTAGACTTTGCCACAGTTATCCATATCTGCATTATCACCAGATTCAACTACTGTAATGTTTTCTACACTGGACTACTGCTGAATAGCAGTTGGAAGCTGCAGCTGTGGCAGAATGCATAAATCTGCTTTTTTTATGGTGTTAATTACTAGGAGCACAATACACCAGTGCTCAAAAGTCTTCACTAACCGCTTTCAGGTGTAGTTCCAGATTTTGACATTGATCTATAAAATTCTATACATGTTCCTGGGATAAATCTGGCAGTAGCAGACACTGTCACAGAGCCCAGCATTGCACACAACTACCCGTGAGGTTGAAGATGATGTAAAGACAGACATGGATGTTGTGAACACATACAGACCTGTGTTAGAAAGAAACTACACCAGCTACAGAAAAGTAACCTCAACAGATGTGAAACTTCAGGAAGTTCTAAATTACATTACAGGTGGCTGGCCCAAGAACCTAAAGGACAGTAAGAAAGTGACAAAAGACTACTTTGCCATGCGTGAACAATGAAGCAAGTTAAATGGCCTCAGGGTTAAAGGCAATTGCATCATAATTCCAAATTAAATGAGAGGACAAATCCGAAACTTCATCCATCAGGGAAATCAAGGATTAACCCAATGCCATGAACAGGCCAACCAGTCAGTATGGTGGACAGGCATCAGCAAGAACATAAAGAATAAAGTATCTGCATGTGAACATTGCAGAACTAACAGACCAAGACAACACAAACAACCTTTGATAACAACATCTCTACTAGACAGACCTTGGAAGAGACTAGCTGCAGATTTTTGCAAATTCAGAGGGCCTGGTTGTTGTGGATTATTTTTCCAGGTATATAGAAATGATGTACTTGAAAGACATAACATGTTAGAGAAAGTAAAGTGCACTTTTTCTCACTTCAGTGTTCCAGAACAACTAGTGACAGACCACAGTTCACTGCAGCAGAATGTGAGTCATTCCATACAAAATATATATTTTTTATCCTATTTCTAGCAGCCCACATTACCGGCAAGCAAATGGAGAGGCTGAAAAAGCTGTACAGACAGCCAAGAAATTCATACAGCAGGAAGATCCATTCCTTGCTCTTCTGAGTTACAGATCAACCCCAGTAGCAGCTACTGGATATACTGAAGCACAGATCCTGATGGGAAGACAACTCAGAACTACTGTTCCAACTTCGGAAAAGAACCTATCTCCTAAGTGGCCAGATGGGAAGAGAGTAGCCAAATTCAATAAAAAGGCAAAAATAGCCTACATACACTTTTACAACAGACATCACTCAGAAAACTGCTGAGTCAAGAACGAGGTGACTGTGTTCGTGTCAAATTGGATAGAGAAAAAGGATTGACAACTCCAGATGTGATAAAGAAAAGGAATTCAATGCCCAGATTATATATGATTGAGAGACCGATAGTGGAGAGTTCAACAGAAACCGTCAGCATCTACAGTGTGTTCCTCAGCAAGAACAATCAACAAATCAAACCCTACAGATGGCAGATGCAGAGCAAGGAAAAGGAGACTCAGAGATGTCAAACCAACCCCAACCAGTCGTTGCAACTAATGGACAACCAGATGACCAAGTTGTTTCGTGTTTAGGTAGTGTAATTGGAAAACCAATACAATTCAGAGACACTTAACAGATTGATTCGTACTGAACTTCAAAGATAGTAGGATAGTGTATATTTTGTGAACTATAGGAATGTAGAACTTGAAAGGGGAACATGTAAATGGACTGCTAAACTGTGTTATACTGTTCAGCCACTAGGTGGTACTGTGTATAAAATACCTCATTTAAGTGAACCTTAGCTATACCTGGCAGAACATGATTAAAGGATATTATACTGAACACATCCCGGGCGTACCTCGCTATGAAGGAATATGCAAGAAGTACATGAGAATGTGGGTCCTAACAGTGTGTGAGTTTACTTCTCTCCTTGTGCACCAGCACAATGTTTGAGGTCAACTGATGTACTCTCACTCCTAGCCTCTGGGCCTGTCAGGAGGCTGCTTTTACTGGAGTTTTCCAACAGTTTACTCCAAACTGATGGTGTGGTGCATTTTCATTTATAGTTTACTGGGATGCTAAGTCCCCTATTATTGCATATTAATTAAATATTACATTGTCATTGTGGATATAACCAAGATCATTTGAAAGATTCATTAAAAGATAAACTCATAAAATGATAAATGTTGTGCAGCTCTAAGAAGGTGTTGCTACCTGGCTTCATTCACTCAGGGAACAAAGCAGCAAGGGAAGTGAAATAACTGCTGGTTTATTGGTCTAACAAGGGATGTTGAGCCTGGGCACACTTGATAGGCACGAGAAGAGCAAGGATTGAGAAGACAGCAATAATTAAGCACGTGTCTTTAAAAATCAGTTTAATCTAATCTGAGACCACAAACACTCCAATGCATGAATTGTAGTGTTTTGTATTGTTATCGTGTGGTGTCACTACTGTCTTTCCAATCTACTGTCTAGTATAATGGGAATGCCCTAGTTATAATAACAGGCTGCCGGAATGTCATCTTTGTTCCATGCTCAGTAACTGCACAGTGAGTAGAGGTGTCATTTTTGGCCCATGTTCTTGCAGACCAACCACTTCACTGGAATGCAACGTCCTTCCCAAAAATATTTTCCCTGGAGGTGGTGCTTCTAATAGTGATATTACAGGTGAAGCACAGAGCTCTGATAACCAAAACCTTCACCCTCTACATGTGGCTCAGTAGATGAGCTCTTATTCCTATGTAACAGTCTCCTCCAGTGGAAACTGAACAAAAAATGCGCACTGTATTTGAATGATGCATGATAATCTTTTTTTTTTTTTTTTTTTTTAAATAAGGGACTTCTTAAGAACCTGGTCCTGCAACCCTTACTTCCCCCTGTAGTCAATGGGACTACTCACAAGTACTACTAGAGTGAGCAAGGGTCATAGGATAGGTTCAATTCACAATAGCTTGACTAATGTCAGTAATGTTGTGTGTCACACTGAAATAATTCCATGTTTAAGATCAGACAATACACTGACTTGTTTCTGGAGACCTCCATTGCAGGTCCCACTGCAGCTATTAGACTATATGAATCAGGAATGTTCTTTTTTTGCCAGAGAGTACCTGTGACGGGACAGACATACCCTGAACTAGGCAGGAAAGGGTTAACCCCGCACTATGGGCGGCAGAAGTCCTGCTCCTTAGACAAGACTGGGCAGGCTCCAAATGCTGCACTAGTATAAAGGAGAGAGCCCAGCTTATTCTGGGCTGACTGCTGGGGAGGAAGATGCTCGGTGGAGGCGCCAGCCTGGGAGCTGCTTCAGCCCCTGATTGCAGGAACCAGAGAGCCTGAGGCCCAGACCAGAGACCTGTTGCCCACAGCCAGTCAAAGGCAGTCACAGTCCCAACCAGCTACCCATACCAAGGAGCCTGGAGATGCTGACGACGAACAGACCCCGGTTTCAGGACTCACGGTAGGAAGTGGCCCAGGGGGCGTGTAGTGAGTGGTACTGTGCACCTGGAGGCAGTCAGCATATTGCGGTAGGATCCCCTCTGACTGGGTGGTGACTACACTCACCACTGACAGGCCTCTGGGCCGGGACCCAGTGGAGAAGGAGGAGCTGGGTCCCCCTAACACCTCTGCTGCCACCCACCCCTGGGTGGTGGCCCCCTTCTTTGACTCTGGCCACTAGGCCACACAGCCCTGACCCAAGGTATCTGTGTTGAATCTGACCATTGTGCCTTATCGTGGTGAGGCCTGAAACAGTCAGGTAGATGGTGACCATGGTGTCAGCATCCCCATTGCCCGCTGCAACAGGGGACGGGGCGTGCATACATCGCAACAGTACCATTTGTAATGGGTCATGGCTGTAGTTAGAGTCTAAAATCCTTTTGTCTGGGAAAGCAACCCTAGAAAAGCATGTAAGTATGTGCTTAAATAATCTCCTGAACCAGGACCTCTTCCTTCTCTACTTGGCATTATTTTTAATTAAAAAAAAAAAGAAAAACATAGTGTATGCAAAGGTAAAACTATGACACCCAAACAATATTACTAAAGATAAACATTACTTCATGCGTTCTTTTCCTCATCCTTTTCCTTATCTCTTTTAGTGGTTAAACTAGTGAAAGGATGTTTGTGTGAGTTTGTTCTCAGAAGTCTCCAGCTGTATCTGCCCACTTCCCCATTTCTCTTTCTTAATGTTTTTGGAACTCTTGCAATGCTTCCATTACAGGAAGGAATGGTGGCAGAATACAATACATACCAGCTGGCAGAGTCATAGGGTCCCAGCAGGCTTTGGCTAATGGATGTGACTAGGTTGATATGATTAAGGTGAATGAATTAGACAATTCCAGACTTTTCCCGTAATTGCATTATGTTACATATTGGCTGGTGTTTTTAATTTTGAAAGTCTAATGAATGGTAGGGAAGCCCAAGTAAAGCCACAATGGCAGCCTAAGGGTTAACAGATAAGACATATTCTATCCTTTTTTCACTGCTGCTCATGTAGTCATTAAAAATGGAAAACAAGATGACAAAAATAGTGATGTATCTTTGAACCCCAAGCTCTTAAAAGTTAGGGTACGGAGGGAAAAAGCTGTGTGGGTGTCATTTTTGTAGCATTTCTAGTAGAAAGTTATTAGAATGTGATATGGGGAGTAGGGGAATTCCACAGCTATAAAACTGAGAGTGACAATCTAGTAAAGGATGTCCTAGGAAAAAATCTGGAGGAAAATTTACCTCCCCTTCCACCCATACAATGTACCCATCTGTTTTCTGTATTATATGCAAGAACATTTTCTTTCCAGTTGATTTTACTCTCATTTTGGCAAAAGACCAGCACCCTGGAACAGACCAGAAGTGTAAGGGTAATGTACAATGCCACAATTAAATCAGATGCTAGAAATGAAATTGCTGTCTTTGTCCTCCTTATTCATGAACAAGACTGAGTATGAATACACAGATGTATAGTACCTTTCACACTAAACATGATTCAAACTCTTGATGAATGTATAATATATGATCTGGGAAAAGTTATGCATGTAATCTCTATGTTGTATATATTTTGGGGTAGATTGTCAGCTTGTGTAAACTGCCATAGCGCCATCGTGAACCAATGACAGTTTACACCAGCTGATGATCTTCCCCATTGTGTATATATCTTGCCAATCTTGCATTACCATGTATTCATATATTATCCATATTGCCAGATCCTCAACTGTTCATACATTCCGAGGCCAGAAGGGACCATTGTGATCATCTAGTCCGACCTCTTCTGATACGCAGGTACATAGAACTTTTTCAAAATAACTCTTAGAGCAGATCTTTTAGAGAAACATCCAATCTTGATTTTAAAATTGCCAGGGATAGAGAATCCACCATGACCCCTTGGTAAACGGTTCCAATGGTTAATTACTCTCACTGTTAATTACTCTCACACCTTATTTCCAGTCTGGATTTGTCTAGCTTCAATTTCCAGTCATTGGATCATGTTATACCTTTCTCTGCTAGATCGAAAAGACATTGTGACGGGTTTGGTCACAAAGACCCCCTTGGCACTGTCACTTGACGTGCTGGAATGACCTCTGAGCCCGTTTCCCCTGCCAGCTTGGGACTCCGGAACCCTGTCTTGTTGAGCCAGACATGCTAGTCCACTGCAACACAGACCCAGGGTCTGAACCACGCCCCAAAGCTGCAGACTTTAACCAAAACTGCTCAGCAGGTTTCCTATCTCCAGCACCCAGACACCCAGCTTCCAATGGAATCCAAACCCCAAATAAATCCATTTTACTCTGTATAAAGCTTATACAGGGTAAACTCATAAATTGTCCGCCCTCTATAACACTGATAGAGAGAGATGCACAGCTGTTTGCACCTCCAAGTATTAATCACTTACTCTGGGTTTGTTAATAAACAAAAGTGATTTTATTAAATATAAAAAGTAGGATTTAAGTGGTTTCAAGTAATAACAGACAGAACAAAGTATTTATCAAGCAAAATAAAACAAAACACGCAAGTCTAAGCCTAATACATTTAAGAAACTGAATACAGGTAAATCTCACCCTCAGAGATGTTCAAATAAGCTTCTTTCACAGATTAGACTCCTTCTTAGTCTGGGCCCAATCCTTTCCCCTGGCACAGTTCTTGTTAGTTCCAGCTCAGGTGGTAAAAGGGGATTTCTCATGACTGGCCACCCCCTTTGTTCTGTTCCACCCCCTTTTATAGCTTTGACACAAGGCGGGAATCTTTTGTCTCTCTGGGTCCCCACCCCTCCTTCTAAATGGAAAAGCACCAGGTTTAAGATGGATTCCAGTACCAAGTAACCTGGACACATGTCCTGTGAGACCCCAAGCATCCATTCTTTCCAGCCTGACTCACAGGAACACAGGAAGGCTTACAAGTAAACAGAGCCATTTACAACCAATTGTTCTAGTTAATGGGAGCCATCAAGATCCTAAGCCACCATTAATGGCCCACACTTTGCATAATTACAATGGGACCGCAGAGTTAACTTCATATTTCTAGCTTCAGATACAAGAATGATACATTCATACAAATAGGATGAACACACTCAGTAGATTATAAGCTTTGTAACGATACCTTACAAGGGACCTTTTGCATAAAGCATATTCCAGTTACTTTATATTTACACTCATAAACATATTTCCATAAAACATATGGAGTGCAACATCACACCCATTATCAAATATTGACTGCCCATATAGGTACTTATAACCTGCGATCAAGGACCCTTAACCTTCTCCTTGTTAAGCTAAGTATATGACTCAGGAAGCTCAATCACTATTTGGCATGTTTTCTAATCCTTTAATCATTCTTGTGGCTCTTCCTTAAACCCTCTCCAATTTATCAACATCATTTTGAATTGTGGACACCAGAACTGGGCACAGTATTCCAGCAATAGTTGTACCAGTGCTAAATACAGTGGTAAATTACCAGTGGTAAAATAACAGCTCTACTCTTACTCAAGATCCCCCTGTTTATGCATCCCAAAATTACATTAGCCCCATTAGCTGTTGTAAATCTTCCTTAACTTCAGTGGAGCCAAGCATATTTACACACATTGAGGATATGGCCAAAGGCGGCAAAACGACTCAAGCAACAGTACCCCAGAGTTCTTCCTGAGCTGTGGCTTCTGAACATTGTAATTTAAAATTGTTTGTATCTTTTAGTACAGGGATCGGCAACCTTTGGCACGCGGCTCGCCAGGGTAAGCCCCCTGGCGGGCCAGGCCGGTTTGTTTACCTGCCGCGTCCGCAGGTTTGGCCGATCGTGGCTCCCACTGGCTGCGGTTCATTGCTCCAGGCCAATCGTGACCTTTTCTCTTGGTTATCGACCTTGTTTCAGTTATCTATGCCTTTGTCATCTCCGGATTGGACTACTGCAACATGCTCTATATGGAGCTATCCTTTGAAAACTTCAGGCAGTGCAGAATACATCAATCTGGCTGGTTGGACAGGAAGGGTGACATTACACCAGATCTCTATAGACTGCACTGGCTTTCTGTTTATTTCTGGTCTGCAATTCAGGGTGTTGAAACTGATATTGAAAGCCTAGTATGGTTTGAAGCCTAGCTACCCAAAAGATTGCTCTGTCCCCATATTCTGTCTCTGAAACCAAGATAACCTAATAAGCTCATGCTAACACTCTCTCAAACAACGTCTGGGCATATTACTGGCAGGACATTCTCAGTGCAATGTCCTCAACTCTGGCACTTGCTTCCCCCACTGGCCCAATGCAGTCTGAGCTGTTAGTCCTTGCACTTTGAACTGGAGGCTGTCTGTCTGTTCAGGCTTCTGCCTGAGAATCTGGAGAGGAGTTTTATAAGTCTGATTTATTGAATTCAGTAATGTTTTATTTTCTGCTTTTTATATACATATGGCCCACAATACACTTTGTGAGGGGCACATTTTAAAAATTCAGAAAGAAGAAGTGCCAGGAAAAACCTTGCCACAAAAACCGTTAGTGTGTTATTTAATGTTAGATTGGCTGGAATTGAAGAGAGTACACAGGAATTAGATTTGTCTTCTTCCATACTTCAGCCTTCTCATTCATACCAGGAAGGTATTTAGGAGGCAGGTGCTAAAGGGGTTGCTGTTAAGGAAGTTACCTGTAACTGGGTCACCACCTCCAGAGTATCCCCTCATGACTGGGGTGGCTCTGGAATGGCCCTGCCTCAATTTCCTGCTGAGGTTCCCTGAAATAATCCACAAAAACTTTCTTATGGCTAGTAACACACCTTCTTGGGGATGGTTTTATAACAGAAAGTTCAAAACACTCCTCAAAGTCCCAAAGTAAAGTCCATTACCACAACACAAAAGTCCATCCTCATCTCCAGCATATTCTGCCAGTCCTGGGCTTTTTCTTCAGTCCCAGCCTGCTCTTCATCAAGCAGCCACTCCTGGCCCTTTCTCGATGGAGTCCTTCCTTCCCTCCAGAAGATGATCCAAAACTCCTGGAGCTATCTTCTCTCAGGTTCAGTGAGATCAGCAGGTAAACCACCCTGCTGCTCTCCTGGCTCTCCCATAGACACTCAGGATCTCTGCAGCTCCTTTGCTGAAGTTTCTCTCACATTCTACCCACCTTTCTTTCCCTTATTTATCCCAAAGGCCTGATTGAATCACATGAGCTATCTTCATTTTCCCCAGCTAGGGAGGTCACAGGAGGGACTGAGACCCATTTCCCATTAAAGGGCCAGTCACCCTGTGACATTGCCCTATCAACTTTAGAAGAGTTGCTATAAACTATGGTTCCCCAAATGACAGCATTATTCCTAAAATTATTAAAGCAGAGAAATCAGAGGACCTGTTACGGAAGAATCATTAGATTATGTTTGAGGACTGAGACAGGTTTAAGACACATGTTGATGACTTTAAAATGATATCGAACATGTTGATTAGGGAAAACATTACAGAAAAATTAAGGGCCAGATCCTCAACTCATATAAATTGGTATAGCTCCACTGAAGTCACTGAAGATCTAGCCCTGATTTTTTAAAAAATTATGTAATTTAGCTCCTGTAATATACTTAATTTTGGCTGGAGAGAAGGTTCTGAAGGTCAAGATTGATTAGATGACTTTTCTGAGCATTTTAAATAATTTTATTTTAAATTTAATCTATTAATGGTAGGATAGCTATTGTCTTTTGCCTACACAGCCCTCATGATTTATCTGTTAGGACTTCTTCTGAGTGTCAAATTCTTATAGTATCTTTCAGATCCTTAGGTGGCTGAGATAGGATTCTTTCTTTAATTAAAAGGAAGAGGATTGAGTTTCAGGGTAATTATGTTTTGATATTCCCAGGTGTATCTAAAGTCATTCAGATTAGGAGAACTAGGTTTCAGTCTTTGAAATTAGAGTTTGTTAAATTGGAAGCTGAGGTTGCAATTTTTTATCCACCTAAAATATGAGTGATTTTAAATAGTACAAGGTAAATTTTCACTGATTATGATAGATGCCAAATGGCTTTTTGATTGAGGGCCAGAATCTGATCTCGTTTACAGTGGAGTTACTCTGGATTTACACCAGCATAATTGAGATGAGAATCTGTCCCTAAATTTCTTCTTCCCTAAAGAAAAATTGTTTGCCACATTAACTGATCTAACTAAAAACAATGGGCCACAGCTGATGTAAATTGGCACAACGACACTGAAGTCAGTGAAGCTCTGCCAATTTCCACTGTGGAGCACTTGGCCCTATGTTTTCCTGGATTAAAAATATTCCCCCTGGGAGATTTCACTGCACTTTATTGATAATAAATTGGAAGGTTTTTTGCAACTAAAATTTTTACAGTACTTCATCTATGGGCCAGATTCACTGGTAGGCTCAAGCTTCTCTGTGTCACTCCAATGAGGCAAAGTAGCCATAAACTCAGTTTAACTGGCCAGTTAAGGTGGGTTCATGGCTGTTTTGTGCTGCCAAAGCTGGAGCTTATTGGTGTATCTGGCCCTACATACCTGTATTAGCCCTGCAATGCCAGCATCTGTGACTTAGCTAATTGGATATGTAGGTTTCACTGTTTGTAACTCTCTTTATAGTTTGCTGTATTTTCCAGCTATTGTAAACCTGCATAGCTGCCTCACCTGAGTAATCCTTATTTGTGGAGGCAGACTTTGCAGGGCTGGCCCCTTGGGTGTAAAATTTCACATTTTGGCGATGGCCTTAAAACTGCCAATAAAAGAATGTTAAATAAAATTGAACAACATATTTAATCAAGTCGTTTATCAGCTGCCTGTAAAGAGTGACCATGCGAACTAAGGGTCAAATCCTCAACCCGAGCACCTGAGATGGGAGCTAGAGGCATACATGAGGAGAAGGAAAGAGATTTCTTTCCGCCAAACAGCTGCCTTGCTGAGGCTTTCCAGTTCACTGATCCTACACGCTCCTAGCATAGCTCTACCACCAGGAGGGGAATGGCAGGAAGATCAAATGGATGGCTTTATATCAATTTCAATGGGGCTTTGGATCAAACCCTTTGGAATCCCAGTGCTACCCGCCCTCAGAGAGGGAGATGGATTAGATGATCTAACGAGTCTTTCCATTACTAATTTCTACTAGTCTACGTTGCTGCTCCCTAAGTAAGGCTCTGTTTGTTAGTGATGTTTCAAGAGAGTCTTGGCCCTTTTGGTTTTCAGTACCCTATGGGAAAAATCGCGTGCTAGAGCACTAGGAACATTCTCCTAGCTGCATGACAACACTAACATTCGACTGGTCAGCACAAATTCAAGATGCGTCCAGAATGAAGAGTCACCTTTATGCTCAATTTTAATATTCACAGCAATGCTTACATTTAAAATGCACTAAAAGCTGACTTCACTTTTTGACGTTCACTTGAGTGTTAGGAAGTATGTTTGTCCTCTCTTTTTCAGCAGGATCCCATTGGGGAACGCTTTTGGTTACAGCCTGCTACTGATCTCATATGATGTAAAGAGGCTGAAATATGTGAAGTTTGCAGCTGTTATTGTGTCATGTTTACATGCATTGATGTGCAGTAGAAGCAGAAAGAGTGAGCGTGGTCAAGTGAACTACCGTAGGATAAATAGCGATAAATAATTCAGATTCTCATTATAACAGGGGAATGCAGCTCCGGTACATTGGGGAGAGCCTGTCTTTGTGTGAATTGGTATGCAGTAGCTGTTTAGTAGCCATAGCATGTAATCTAGCATTAATATTAACATAAATCAGCAGCTGGAATTAACAATATTTCTAAAGTCTTATATGATAACTGAATTCACTCTATATTATTTAGTCCTCCTGGGCATTTTAATAATCATGTAATAGAAATGTTGGAGTAGTTGAGATATTCTTTATATTGCTCTATGAAAGGTCTTTAACACAATGTCTTTAGCAGACAGTTTTGATAGAATGCGTTGTACAAAAAGAAATATGCCTATTTTGGTAATATGGGTATGTTTCATTAGCTCACCCTGGAGCGATATGACATTACATTTAAAAAGGAATACAATTAATAACAATGAGAGATTTTTTAGCACTCAGAGTATAGCTGGAGGAACTGAGCCAGGTGTCAGGGCAATTAAGTAGACGCGCTGTATTACCTTTGTCTGAACACTCATAACATCAGCCTGTCTCAATATCTTGAATAGGAGATTTCTTTACAGTAGGATTCCTAATTTATTTTGATGTTTCCTATAAGTCAGATAATAATAAAAAGGAGTTTTTATTAATCTTTAAAAATGTGCAAACCTCAGGAATTAGCATGTCTTATTGGATCGGTATATTTTCCATTTTCCATACAATATGGAATGATTGTAAGGGAGATATGCACAATAGCTTCTCAGTGCTGAACTTAATGGAAACATCATATCTGTACTGTGGAAGAGGACAAAATGATGCTGGCACACGCACAGCCCATGTATTAGATAGCTGCAATCCGGGGAAAAAGTTATACTTCGAGACTACTAAAATAATCAGCATGGGTATTCTGTTATTCAGCATTACCCTTTACGTTTTATGTTAAACGACAATGAAACGTCTGGAACACGCTCCTTGCCTAGAGTCACAGTATCCAGCATTTCTTACATCCCTAAAGAGGTTTCATTATCTCCGGCAGTCCTAAAAATGCTATTTTTTCCATTGCAGGCCAGATTGAATAAGGGTAACAATAGATAAATGGATTGGGCGTGATTGAGCCAGTTTAGATATAGCCCTACGTAGGCTGCCAGCCCAGTAAGAACACCAGGAATTCACTGTGCAGCAGAGGCAAGTTCTCTAAGGAACAATTCCTCCAGAGTTCACATTTTGCGCTGGAGGTGATGGGGGAAGCTGAGTCAGCCTTGCAACATACTTACTTTGCAGCTTGCATCCAGACAGCTCCATTGGAAGGTGCAGACGAGGGAGTGAAGTCAAATCTCCACCTACTTCTGTCCCTTTCTGCCTCATCCCACCCTGTCCCTCACACTCGCTTGCAGTCCCTTCTAGGCTTGCAGCCATGATCGAGATAGATGCTACCTGGCTGCGCGGGAGGGGTTGGGGCTGGCTGACTCACATTGTGTGGCTGTGTAGGGTGAGGGTATAACCTGGCCATGTGCTATTCTGAACATGAAATTTGATTTTTCAAAACAAAACAAATGCAGAAACAAAAAGTGTTAAATCTCACGGCCCCGGGGTAGGCCCAATCTAACCCTCGAAGGCATCATCCAAGTAACAAAATAGAATCCCATCGAATCAAAACTAGCAAGGGCAGGGGGAAGGAAGGTACTGACAGCATTTTATTGGTTATCATCAACAGTATGTAAGAGGACAGATGAAAATACTGCTCCTGAGCCTGGGGGGTGGGGATTAATAAGCAACTCCATAGCCATTCATGAGTAATATATTACAATGTTGTAGATAATAAATTCTTAGTCTAAGAAGCTCCAGGTTATTTCTTACTTACACAGCTACTTGGTTAATGTAACACTAAGCCAGCCACCTCAGCTGCTTGCTGTTTTCTAGTTTCCCAAGGTTTCTGACTGCAGTCATTCTAACTGCCAACTCATGCTTCCTGTGACCACTATTTAGTCCCTGCATATATGCAGACGCACACATCTCTTCAAACAATTAAATCACCCCAAACTGCTCAGGGACTGCAGACCTGCAAGTGTTATGGGAGCAGTTCCCCTCCCCTGCTAAGTATTATTGACAAATCCATCAAAGGCAGTGATGCATTGGTTTCCACCTTACCTAGAAGGACACTAGGGCAACAGTGACATGCTGTCACCGTGGTAACTGCTGCTGAAGTGAACAGCCTGTTGGGATAGGTGACCTCTGTTGGCAGCACGCCTAGAGATGTAGCAGTCGCAGGGCAGCCATGTTACTGGGACCCAAAGGAGCGGCCTAGTGCCCTCCAATTGATTCATTAGGCCTTAAAGGTATCGATCGCTCCAATTTGCAGGAATTTATGATATTGATTTTGGACTGATTAACATTTTGTGCCAGACTGGTTCGATATGTGCTTGTAACAGCTTTTAATGATTAATTGACTTTTATGATTCCATCTCAGTGCTGTCAGTGAGCTGTGAACTGTGGGCAGGCTCATTCCCAAACTGCCTCTCAAGTGGCACAGGGCAGTGATTGAATACCTAGGAAATTAGTGTCCTGGCTGTCTCATTTTATGAAAGATAAATGCTATGACATTTAATGCAGACCTTAATTTAGAACAGAACTAAGCAAATCATTTTGCAATTTAATCATAAACAGGTAAATATCAAAACTTGTTTAGCATTTTACAAGTTAAGCAGACAGACAATGGAGGTAAAGCAAAGTATGCAATGGGGAAAAGGCAGAGGTAAAATAAGGTAATGAGGACTGGAACAATCAGCATTTTAATACTCAGAGCTTAATACAGATAATAGTACATCCACAATTCAGGCGTGTTCTTCTGCTTAAACAGAAAATCTCTTTGTCTCTTTTTCTCTCAGATACTTCCATTTGCTTTCCACCATCCTAGCTGTAAAGTGAGGGCCTATTCCACATGACATGAAATCTGGAAGAAGAAAAAAAAGGTAATCTGCTACCTAAAACAAGCATAAACATTATGGAAAAATTGCAGAGGAAAACCAAAATTGTATTATACTCTATAACAACGGAAAGAGATTGTCTGGAAGGCTGTGTGCTGTCAACTCCTACTTTGTTGTATTCACATTTATAGTCTATTCCTCTCCATTCATTTTAATTAAAAAAGATTGCAAGTTTCTTTTTAAATAACTGTCTAAGCAAGACATCAGATTATGCATCTTTATCCATACAAGACTAAAAAGACATATTTTGATTCTCTTTAAATTTTGTCTTCCTCCTCCTTACCATTCCATCTAGCTGAGTTGATTGACGTAAGGAATAAGGACACTATGAGCCAGATTCTCTAAATCATTGGGTCTCTTTGCACCACTTGGGTAGTGCAAAGAGAATGGAGAGATTCTGAATCTCCTCACTTGAGGATTCCCTTGGTGTGGAGTAGGCCCCAGCTAGTGTAAAGCTGGCACAGCTGATTCCTATTCCATCTGTGTCTACAGCAACCTTTTCAAGCAGTGTGTTGCGGGCAGGAAGGGGCATGGCTGAAGCACTACTGGCCTACCCCAATCCCCATTTCACAGATGGCCCCTAGGAGCTGTGTTTCCCGAACAGTGGGTCATGGGAAGGTTCTAGATGGGTCATGGGCCTGGTGTGGAGGGGAGATCCCCAGGGAGGGGGGTGTTGGAGAGTGGGCCCACCCCACATTCACCCCACAGTGGTGGCTCTTGTCCCGTGGGGCTGGGCCTGGCTCCTCACTCCAGGCATTGTGACCTGGCACATGGGATCGCAGTACCTCTCAGGTTTGGCCTGACTGCCCAATGCCACTCACTCAAATTTGGCCTGGCCTCCCCCTGTCATGTTCCCATGCACCAGATTGCAATGCTTGGAGCACAGAGCTGGGCCCAGCCCCACAGGACTCGAGATGACACTATAAAATGAGTAGAGGATGGGTTTGCTTGCCAATCCCCATTCCCCTGGAGCCTCCCCTCTGCACCAGGCCAGGATTAGGGCTGCGGTGCTGGGGTGGAGGGTGGTGCTCTTTTGTGGGAAATGCCCCCAAAAGACCCCAGGACTTAAAACCCTGCTGAAGCAAATCAGAGATTAACAGCGGACCCTGGACGGCCTGTACACAGGACAGAACTCTCATCTATCCTTCCCCCTCTTCTTCTTCCGTTACACCCAGGCTTGGCCAGCCTTGGGTTGTGCGTGTGTGAGTATGAGAGTGGGTTAGGGCTCGGGCACTAATGTTTTGTCCTTCCTCTGAGTGACGTGGGGGCAGATCCATCACTCACCGCTGTTATTTTATTAATAAAGCTTTAAAATTTAGTCACTTAGTGTGCTCCTTCATCTCCTCCCCTAACGATCCTGCGGCCTCAGCCTGATCTCCTGATACCTCAGGCAGATTGGTAACATAAATCTGTTACAGTCAGTGCCCCTTCAGAGGGGCAAGAAGGAGGAGGCAGTGGAAGAGGAGAAGGATGCTGGCCTATGATTTTGGTTCTCCTCTGCCCACAAATTTGGACCCTGGGTGGGTTTCAAAATAAGACAAAATGCAGTTGGTGGGTCACCGAACTAAAAAATTTGTGAACTGCTGTCTTAGAGGACATAGCCATCTGATGTAGATTACTACATCCTGAGGCTGCTCTAATCTACACCAGGGCTAACAAAGAACTGACCCCAGAATCAGAGATCACTAGCTGGCTCTTTTGCAGCCCCTCATACTCTTCTTAGCTGCACCCAGTAGACACTTGGTGTAGCTGAGAATCTAGGCCTATATTTTAATGTGTAGCTATAAACTAGTGTTTCCTTTGCAAACTGGCTGGCCAGTTGCAAGAGGCTATGCACAAGGTTCCTTGCCCCAGTGGTGCAGTGAAGAAATGCCATCTGCTGTCTGTAAAAACACACACACACACATACACACACACACATACACAATGGGTTTCCTTCTCCCTAACTGAAAGGAACAAGCAGGGCCGGCTCCAGGCACCAGGCACCCAAGCTGGTGCTTGGGGCGGCACCTGGAGGGGGGCGGCAAGGCGCTCCAGCCCCCGGGGAGAGCAGGGCCACAGCAGGGCTTGCCGCCCTCCCCCTGGCGCTCTGGCCGCCCTCCCCCCGGCCGCCGGGGGGAGAGCGGCGAACCCCTGCCGGGGCTCGCCGCCCTGCGCTCTGGCCGCCGGGG